>NC_079219.1:42177273-42477273 GCF_029633865.1 Lampris incognitus
AATGCAGTTAAAGTGAATAATCTAGTTTAAAAAGATGGGTTTTAAGAGCAGTTTTGAATTATGTAATGGAGTCCAGTATGTGGATGTGAGGGGGTAGGGAATTCCAAAGTTTGATGCAGCATAGGAGAAAACCCTGGGGCTCATTGTGCTGAAGTTGATGGCTGGTAGTACCAATAGAGCTGCTGAAGAAGGTCTCTGAGATCAGCAGGAGAACGATTATGAATAGCTTTAAATGTTAATAATAAAATGTTAAAAGGTAATCTTGGGACGCGAAGCCAGTGTAAGGGCACGGTCACACGTGTGCGAAATTAACATCGGTGAATTTTCACCTCCGGTGGCAAAGCAAATTCGGATCTTTGCTTCGCATGGAGTTCAACTTTGGTGAACTTTAGCTGGCAACTTCACAAATTTGGTTTGCCAACAGAAGCCAATGTTTTTATTACCCTTCGCTCACATAGAATGGAAATAAACGGGAGTTGAATATTCAACAATGTTAGTTTTGTTCATGTGTGATTATGCCCTAATTGAATCAGCAGGGGAGTGACATGTTCAATGTACTTTGAACATGTCCTTGCTGCTGAATTTTGGATGAGTTTAAGTTGGTGAATAAGTTTGTTGCGAATACCTGCCAAGATCGCATTGCAGTAGTCAATGCATGATGTGACCAAAGCATTGACTAAGACTTCCATGAAGTGTTACATTAAAGTTGACCATAGTCTGGAGATGTTTCACAGATGGAAAAATGCAATCCGGGAGACATTGTTTATGTAACTGGAAAAAGAAGGGTACTGTTGAGGATAACACCAAGGCTCTTAACCTGGCTGGAAACAGGTATGGTGGCTCCAGCAATGGCAAGTGAGAAAATTAGTTTAGATTTAGTGTCAGTGAGAAGTTTTACCAGTTAAATTTCAAATAATTGTTTGTCATCCATATATGTAAATCATGGAGATGAGCAGTGAGGGTACTAGATGAAAGAGAAGTGCACTTTGTGGACACATAAAGCTGTGTATCATCAGCATAAAAATGAAGATGAATACCATAGTGCCAGAACATATTGCCAAGAGGGAAGAGGTAAATGGGTGGTCTGGGTGGCATGGTGGTCTATTCCGTTGCCTACCAACATGAGGATCGCCAGTTCAAATCCCCATGTCACCCCCCGGCTTGGTCGGGTATCCCTACAGACACAAATGGCCATGTCTGTGGGTGGGAAGCCGGATGTGGGTATGTGTCCTGGTCACTAGCGCCTCCTCTGGTCGGTCGGGGCAACTGTTCGGGGGGCGGGGGAACTGGGGGGAATAGCGTGATCCTCCCATGCACTACATCCCCTTTGCAAAACTCCTCACTGTCACGTGAAAAGAAGCGGCTGGCAACTCCACATGTATCGGAGGAGGCATGTGGTAGTCTGCAGCCCTCCCCGGATCGTCAGAGGGGGTGGAGCAGCAACCGGACAGCTCTGCTCTCTCGAAACTAGCGTACTCTGAAAATACGTATTACCAAATACACTGGGGAGGAAAAGGGGGGGGGGGACCAACAAAAATATAAATAAAAAATAAACAGGAGTGGCCCCAACACTGAACTCTGTGGAACTACATGATGAACTATGACGCTTTCCGACTGGTAATTCTGAATCTTTACAAATGTGTCCTGTCTGCAAGGTAGGAAGCATACCACTGATACACAGTGCCCACAGTTCCAATGCTAGCCAGACAATCCATGAGAAGCAGACGAGATATAGTATCAAAGGTTGCAGTGAGGTCAAGGCAGATGAGGATAGAGAGCGTAGACCAGAATCAGCTACACAACAGAGGTCATTGGAGAGCTTAACCAGGGCTGTTTCTGTGCTATGTTTGAGGCGAAAGCCAGATTGGAATTGTTTGAAGAGATTATTGTTATCAAGGCAGATTTGAAGTTGAGATGCAACTACCCGCTCAATAATTTAGGAGATGAATAGTAAATTGGAAATAGGCCAGTAGTTGTTTTGGTCATTAAAGTCTAAACCAGGTTTTTTTTTTCACAGTAGGCTTGATTGTGGCAATCTTCAGTGAAGGGGGAACTGTACCAGTGGACAAAGAGGATGTAGATGATGATTTAGGTTATCAGGGAAATGATAGAGGGCAAGTATGCTTTAACTGTGTTTGTGGGAATTGGATGCAGGTGACATGTGGAGGTATTAGGCTTAGTAATAAGTTCAAAAATATAATTTTCAATTGGAAGACTGAAGTCACATGGTTCAGTGGATGGAAAAAGTTTCATTGTGCTTACTGATGGTAAGTCAGTCTGCATAATGTCTAGATTAAAAGTGAACCTAAGCTTTAAAGAAATAACACAACTTCAACATCCCTATCATACTGTATCAAACTGATGCACCAATTTAGACCCATACACTAACTCTCACAGCTTTCAAGAATTGATGAATTTTATGGATTTAAAAAAAGTACTTTCTCAACAGCGACTTTCAACAAAGGAACATAAATGCTTTTTGCTTTTCTATACTACAATGTTGTGATGCATGTAACTTCAGTGACGTTCCAGACATAGGGTGGTATTTGAATATACATATATTTTTTTTTTATTATTATTATTTATTTTTTAAATTGTTAATTTAGGGTTGTTCTCTTTATTATGCTGTGTTCCAGGGGTGTGGGCTGCATTTTCATTGAGATGATCCAGGGAGTTGCAGCATTTCCAGGGATGAAAGACATCCAGGACCAGCTGGAGAGGATATTCCTGGTGAGTGATAGATTCTCCAAATATCTTGCTCTATAGCAGGGTTCCCCAATTAGTTTTCCCCAAGGGCCACATCAGTTTTCCATTGCGCCAGAAAAAGTTGTTTTATGTGCAGATGGTGTTGCTTCTAGTACAATTATTATTATTGTCATTATTATTTTTGTTATTATAATTGTTATTATGGTTTGAAGACAAAGCAAGAGAGGCAAGATTGAAGAAGAAGATAGCTTTGACATTTGCGGAGGACAAATGCTGGGTATATTAGGAGGAGGATGCGGAATATGGAACTGCCAGGGAAGAGGAAAAGGGGAGGCTTATGGATGTGGTGAGAGAGGGCATGCAGGTGGCTGGTGGGACAGAGGAAGATGCAGAGGACAGGAAGAGATGGAAATGGATGATGTGCTGTGGCGACCCCTAATGGGAGCAGCTGAAAGTAGTAGTGGTACTACTAGTAGTTGTAGTAGTCGTAGTAATAGTGGTGGTGGTGGTAGTAGTAATAATTTTAACCTGGGATTCTTAAAGCCTGTGTTGAGGGTCACACAAGAAAAAAAAATCACTCTTGAAACAAATTAAGTCCAAAACCAACCAATCGATTATGGATAAATGGACAAAAATATATGGATGTTCATTCACCAACCAGTGAGAGAAGCGGGAGTGACGGGATGAGGCAATCCTTCTGATGTCGGGCCTATATTCTGTTGTGGCAAGCCTGAGGCACTGGCAAATATGTGCATTGGAAAGTCTGTTTCATTCATGGTTCTTGATTGTGTTCATTGACGAAAATGATGACTCGCATATGTATGTGGAGGGGAAAATTTGAGTTGTACCATTGAGATAGCACTCGTGTTTTTGAATCGAGCTTGGGGAACCACGTTGATCCAAAAAGTCACTCACCCAACATCATTGTGTTGTGCTTTGAGCAAATCGGGTGTTCCCATCTGAAGAGTTGCCTCATCTATGGAAGGTACAGCTTTTTGGCTTCTGCAGTTGACTGGCTGTCAGCCAAAACGGAGAATGGCTGTCTCGGGAAGAGGAGGATGTCATCTGAGAGTTTAGGGGAGCTTTCAAATCGTTCCTTGAAGTTTTCTGCAAGGCTTGTCATGGAATCCTTCATCACTGGATCTTCCCACGTTTCGTTCTGCTCACATGCTCCCACAGATGTGGAAAGTAAGACTTGCTGTCTCTCCAAAAGGTTCACCTTTGACTAGAAAGCTTCAACCACCTTGTATATGTCTGCAACAGTGTGCTTCTTGCCTTGTAATTAAAGATTAAGGTGATGTAGATGAGATATGATTCATTCATTCATTCATTCATCATCAGCCGCTTCTCCGGGGTCGGGTTGCAGTGGCAGCAAGCTAAGTAAGGTACTCCAGACGTCCCTCTCCCCAGCAACGCCCTCCAGCTCCTCCTGGGGTATCCCAAAGCGTTCCCAAGCCAGATTTGACATGTAGTCCCTCCAGCGAGTTCTGGATCTACCCCGGGTTCTCCTCCCAGTTGGCCGTGCCTGGGAAACCTCCAAAGGAAGGTGCCCAGGAGGCATCCTAATCCTTTCTATTTCTTATTTATCTTTTATTTCTATTTGTTTGTGTTTCTATTTTCTTATCTTGTATCTTGTTAGTTTTTAGTTATTAGTGCGTGAGTGTCTGTAATAGAACCCAATTTCCCCTCTGGGATGAATAAAGCATTCTGATTCTGATTCTGCTTCTAATCAGATGCCCGAACCACGGAGTAGAGCAGCGGCTCTACTCCGAGCTCCCTCTGGATGTCCAAGCTCCTCACCCTATCTCTAAGGCTGAGCCCAGACACTCTACGGAGGAAACTCATTTCAGCTGCTTGTATCTGATCTCACCCTTTCGGTCACTACCCAAAGCTCATGACCATAGGTGAGGGTTGGAATGAAGATTGACTGGTAAATTGAGAGCTTTGCCTTCCGGCTCAGCTCCCTCTTCACCACAACGGTCCGGTACAACGTCTACATTACTGCTGATGCTGCACCAGGCCACCTGTATTAATATCCCGCTCCATCCTACCCTCACTCATGAACAAGACCCCAATATACTTGAACTCCTTCATTTGAGGCAACAACTCATCCTCAACCCAGAGGGAGCAATCCACCATTTTTCTGACTCTCATCCCAGCCATTTCACACTCAGTTGCAAACCGCCCCAGTGCACGCTGGAGGTCATGTTCTGATGAAGCCAACAAAACTACATCATCTGTGAAGAGCAGAGATGCAATTCTGAGGTTCCCTAAATGGACAAACTCCTCACCTTGGCTGCACCTTGAGATCCTGTCCATGAATATCACAAACAGAATGGGAGACAAGAGACAACTTCCGCGGAGTCTGACACTCACCTTAAATGTGTTTGACTTTGTGCCGAGAATGCGGACACAGTTCTTACCTTGGTTATACAAGGACCAGATGGCTTGTAACAACTGCCCTGGTACCCCATACACCCACAGTACCCCCCACAGAGTGCCTCAGGGTTTATGGTCGTAAGCCTTCTCCAAGTCCACAAAACACATGTAGACTGGCTGGTCAAACTCCCATGCCCCCCTCAGCACTTCCCCAAAGGTAAAGAATTGGTCCGTTGTTCCACGGCCAGGACAGAATCCGCATTGTTCCTCCTTGATCAGAGGTTTGACAATCGGTCAGAGCCTCCTTTCCAGCACCCTAGATTAGACTTTATCAGGGAGGCTGAGCAATGTGATGCCCCGATAATTGGAGCACACCCTCCGGTCCCCCTTTTTAAATATGGGAACCACCACCCGGTCTTCCTCTCCACAGGTACTGTTCCTGACCTCTACACGACACTGAAGAGGCGTGTCAGCCAAGATAACCCACCAATGTCCAGAGCCTTCAGCATCTCAGGGCAAATCTCTACCTGGTGCCTTGCCACAGGGGACCTTTTTAACTATCTCAGAGACCTCTGCCAGGGATATGGGTGGGGCTTCCCCCGAGTCTTCAGACTGTACCTCCTCCACTGAGGACGTGTTAGCCGGGTTCAGGAGCTCCTCAAAGTGTTCTTTCCACCGCTCAACAACATCCCCAATCCGGGTCAACAGTTCCCCTCCCCAGCTGAACACAGCCTGAGTCAAGCCCTGCCTCCATAGCCTTGCCGAACTCCTCCCACGCTCGATTTTTTGCTTCCGCGACCGCTGAAGCGGCAGCCCTTCTGGCCTCCCAGTACTGCTCTGCTTTACTTCTGGAGAACTCTGGACCAACCAAGTCCGAAAGGCCTCCTTCTTCAGCCTGACGGCTCCCCCCACTGCCCCAGCGAGTTCTTAGGTTGCCACCTCGACAGGCATCGATGACCTTATGACCACAGCTCCTGTCTGCCACATCTGCAAAAGAGGCTTTGAACATGATATCATATTTTCTATTTTTTGTTTACGATGATCTGATTTTGTAGGGTAGTTGGCATTAAAACTGGCAGCATGCATCATGTTTAAGTGCCACTTGAGATTATCTGCTTTGCAGACAGCTGCAGTCTGCATGCATATCAAGCATGTCGGTTTGGCATTGGCGTGGTCCAGTAAAATAAAACACAACTGATCAGTCTCAGTCAGATTTGAACTGACTGTTTTCCTGGTTGACTTTCCGCTTTTTCACACAGGCCATGTTCTTGGTTTAGGAAAGTTATTATCTGTGACTTAACTGGTGAGTGGCTCTGTCTAGTTGAGGACCGTAGAGAGTGCGGGGTACGTCTTACATCTACACGCACTCTACGACATAGGTCAAGTGTACGGTGTGGGGTGAGGTCAAAATAAAGTAGAGCAGCACACACTTTATTTCACATGTTGCAGACTTTATTTTACGTTATGACAGGTGCATTGGTGCCAATGGGTCGGCACGGGTGAGACATGTGGCTCTCAGGCCCGGCCCGTGGGCTGCCTATTGGGGTTCAGGGCTCTATAGCATGTGAGTAGTGTTTTTTAACAGTGGTAGCACTTTAAGCAAAAAAAAGCTCTGCCAATATTCCACATTAACACAGCGGAATTTCCAACTTTGAACAGAGGAACACTACAGCAGGCATGCATACATAAGCTCGTATGAGTGATTCATCTTTGTACTCAGGTATTTGATTATTAGGTATTTGCTAAATGCACATGCTGTACATATTGCTACATATTTTGTGTTATTAAGAACGTGCCTGATATTCTATGTTCCCTGTGTATAGATGACTGTTTTGCTGTGAACACTGAGCTGCTTACATAGGTCTTTTCTTCATGTGCTAAATGATTAACCTTGCGAAACAAAGGTTATTCCTCTCTTGTTGCTCTAGAAGAGCATCCTCACTCTCTGGATCTTGTCATTCATGTTACGGTCAAAGTCTATGGGTGACCTTTTGCTTCAGCGTATTCAAGTAAACAGGAAGACTTAATCAGGACTCAGGAACAATTTATTTTCATTTCTTACATGTACTTGCATACACAAAGAAACAATATTTCGTGTCTCCCAGTCCACAGCAGTAAAACACAAAAAACACACATCCAAAATTTCCCAAAAACGACACCACCAAAAACATACAAAAACAGAGAGAACAAAGCAAGAAAGAAAAAAAAAACAGTCAACAACACAGTCCTCCACTCAGTGCAGCACGATCCAAAAAAATTCCTCTGTCCAGAGAACAAACTCCAGCCAGGATGACTGTCGGAACTGCTGTTCTGCATGGGCTAGCAGTTAACATAGCCTGCCCCGCTTCCACGTCCTGTCAGACCACCCTCAGTGTTTCCTCCCCGGGCACAGCTCCAGGCAGGGGCCGTGGTCCCTGGGCCCATCGGACGAAGCAGACCAAGCTCCCCCAGCCGATCCAATGCTAGCTCTCCCAGCCAAACTTCCTCGACACACCTCCCCCACACTCCACATGACGACACAGACACAGACAAAAACACTGCACAGTCGACGCTAGGCGAAGCCGCCGCCAGACCGCCTCGATGTTTCCTCTCGGGTACAGCCCCAGGCAGGACCATACAGCTCCGCAAAGGGCCATAAGCTCTCTCAGCTGATCCAACACCAGCTCTCCTAGCCGTTAAACGAACAAAATTGACGAACAAAATTAAAAAAAATACACATGAAGACACAGACTTAGATGCAGATGTGGCCAAAGACACTGTATAGTTGGTACTGGGTGAGGCCGCTGCAAACGCATTTCACACCATCTTTTAATGTA
This sequence comes from Lampris incognitus, assembly GCF_029633865.1. Classification (NCBI taxonomy): domain Eukaryota; kingdom Metazoa; phylum Chordata; class Actinopteri; order Lampriformes; family Lampridae; genus Lampris; species Lampris incognitus. The sequence continues at coordinate 42,185,175 of NC_079219.1, forward strand.
TAATAGGGGTAATGTATAATAAGGTTCCAGCATCCCTGTGACCCTGAGAGAAGGATAAGCAGTTCAGATAATGGATGGATGGCTAATGTTTGGTTCTACACAAGTGTTGGATGGCAAAATTATGTCAAGGGGCTGTGAGGGCTCCTGAATTTGCTAATCCCTGTGTTTGTCATTTCTATGTTATTGTGTCACAGTTCTTCTCGTGAAGTGAGTTGTAGCAGGGCACATGCAATGGATTTATATTCATAGGAGAGAAGAGAATGAATAATTAATGAAATCAACAAGAAAGATGAGAGGAAAAGAGGGTTAGGCCAGCAAAAGAGTCAGGTGTTGAGCCAAGTAATTTTGCTGCTGTTTGGTCCTTGGGCTAAAGATGTTTGTCTAAGATTGGATGGTTTGAGAAAGGAAGAGATGGGGAAGAGGAATAGGATAGAGGCTTACGGTGAACAGGAGGAAGGCCCCTAGTAAGAGGGGAGGCAGATAAAGAAAACTAATTTTTATTAATTTTATTTTGTGCTAAAAAGAAAAAAAACAGTATATATGTATTTACACATCTGCGAGGTGGAGCTCAGTCCTAGTTATCTTCAGCCCCCTGCATCTTCTCTCTTCTCTGTTTCCCCAGCCACAGAGCTGTTACCAGGGACGGTAAGGGGGTCTAGAGAGGAGATAAAAAATGAGTCTGAATCTTGTATCTGTATGCAACTATTAGGGTTTTCAAAAATTAGTTTTTTCCTTGCAGTTTGGAAGTAACATTGGAAGACGTGGTGGGAGAAATGTAGACCGAGTTTAACAGGACAGAGCAAGAAGAGGTTGGGCCAGGAAGACAAAATATGTTTTGTTTGTTTTTTTGTTTTGTTTTTTTACTTACTCTGCCTCTTGGGGTTATATTCACAAATTGTCCAAGTGCTACGAGTTGCTCCTAGTAGTGGTGAAATTCCATATAAATTACAGAAAGTTGAATTGGTTCATCTGGACACAACGTTTGTTGAGAGAAACATGCAGGTATCCCCACCCTAATAAACAATAAAGTGGCATAACGACCAAAACCAACGATCAGTTTCATATGCAAATTGATATGACCATTAACTAGAATAACAATGGCCATGTGTACAGAGGATTGGGGAATAGTTGCAATCACATATGTAAAATGGCAACAATATGAAATTCTGCTGTACGTGTTCATGTAGTATATTACAAGATGTAATGTTATGAGAGAAGACAAATGTTCTGTCTATTTTTATGGTCCACATAATTCACATATTTATCGACATTAAGTTGTGGAAAAAAATATAATATTAGCATAGTAGGTTAATGGGGTAAAAGCGCATTACTTTAACTTTTGAAAGGGAGTTGTAATGGTATGAGCAAAATATCATTTATCCTCAGGAGAGTTTGAACTTAAGAGCAAACCTAGGTGATTGAGGTGGTCTATACAAGTCACAACAATCCTCCTGCCACTTAACAGCGTACACTACTGTAGCCGGGTGGGGCTTGAGTTCTAAAGTAAAAAACCACCAGAGAGCGCTGTGCCTTGTGGCGCCTCCCCCAGCGCGAGCTAGAACGGCAGAGATTAAACCGGAAGTTCCGTTTTTTCGTTCCCTTCCTCAAGTACTCTGGAGTGATCGGCTGTGTTTCTTAAGAGCTTGTAAAAGCGGTAACGTTCTATGTTAAAATGATATCTAATGCAGAAAATATCGAAAGATTCATGTTAATAATGCTGTGTTAGATGTAATATGTGAGATCTGTTGCCGATTGTAATGTTATACTGTGTGACGTTCGCAGATTTATTGTTAGAGCGTTTCCATGTGTAACTGATAGCCAAGCAGAGTTAGGCATCCATCACACCATGTGGGGCAGGACCATGTAAAACGCTATACTTGTGAGTGTTAGCTAGGCTAATCACATTTATTAGCTACAGATGTTGTGTTTGGTGACAACTAACTTTGTGCTTTTCATTTGTTTTATTAATTTTGGTGTAACAGGGAGGACCCTGCAGTTGTTTATTGTGCAGTTATTTTATTTGGTTATTTTCTTTCATTTGATTAGGCACTTGTATGCTAGGTAGTTTCTACAAGCTAGCTGCACAAGAGATTAGGCATTTTATAGGCTAAGAGCCAGAGATTTATGTTGAGCAGTATCATTGTTGAAACTCTAAATTTATTAATGTCATTTTTCTAAATCATAAAATTGATCGGAATAAAGAACCCTGTTTTTTTATGTTGTCTTGGGATATTCAATTTTACCAGGCTGCACTACAATTGCTCTGTATGTGCCGGGGGACCCGATCCTTGAGGTGGCCCAATTTCTGGTGCAGCGTGTTTTGGGATTTCGAAGCAACTGAGATGTGGTGTTTGGATAATTACCTAAACCACTTACCAGAACAACTGTGCATTAGAGACCTTCTTTGATCCTGTTAGTTCACTGCAGAACATGTCAACATAGTTGCTTTTTTTACTAGTAACAGTCATATAATAACATTTGCTATCACAAAATTTCTCAATGAAATGAAGAAGAAGCATTTCAGCTACATGCCAAAGTGGAAGTGAACTCATTTTCCCAAAGTCCTTTCTTGGTTTCTTTTATGGTGTATGTAACTCATGGCGTCATTTTTCAACCACGAAAGTATTGATGTATTTTTAAATGTTGTAATCGTGGTCTGGAAGTCAATTTGCACAAAAAATGCTTAGTCTTTTTCTTGGTGATGGAAATACAATCAGCCCCCAGAACCAAATCTACAACTACTGCTACTTTTGGCTGCTCCCGTTAGGGGTCGCCACAGCAGATCATCCGTTTCCATTTTTTCCTGTCTTTTGCATCTTCCTCTGTCACACCAGCCACCTGCATGTCCTCTCTCACCACATCCATAAACCTCCTCTTTGGCCTTCCTCTTCCTGGCAGCTCCATATTCAACATCCCACTCCCAATATACCCAGCTTCTCTCCTCCACACATGTCCAAGCCATCTCAATCTTGCCTCTCTTGCTTTGTCCCAAACCGTCCAAACTGAGCTGTCCCTCTAATATACTCGTTCCTAATCCTGTCCTCCTTCATCACTCCCAGTGAAAATCTTAGCATCTTCAACTCTGCCACCTCCAGGTCCGCCTCCTGTCTTTTCGTCAGTGCCACTGTCTCCAAACCATATAACATAGCTGGTCTCACAACCTTCTTGTAAACCTTCCCTTTAACCCTTACTGGTACCCTTTTATTCGCAAATCACTCCTAACATTCTTCTCCACCTACTCCACCCTGCCTGCACTCTCTTCTTCACCTCTCTTCTGCACTCCCCATTACTTTTGACAGTTGACCCCAAGTATTTAAACTCGTACGCCTTCGTCACCTCTACTCCTTGCATCCTCACCATTCCACTGTCCTCCCTCTCATTCACGCATAGGTCTTGCTCCTACTGACTTTCATTCCTCTTCTCTCCAGTGCATACCTCCACCTCTCCAGGCTCTCTTCAACCTGCACCCTGCTCTCACTACAGATCACAATGGCATCCGCAAACATCATAGTCCACGGAGTCTCCTGTCTGAGTTCGTCCGTCAACCTGTCCATCACCATTGTAAACAAGAAAGGGCTCAGAGCCTATCCTTGATGTAATCCCACCTCCACCTTGAACCCATATGTCATTCCAACCGCACACCGCACCATTGTCACACTTCCTTTATACATAAGCTGCACCACTCCTACATACTTCTCTTCAACTCCCTGCTTCCCCATACATTCTTGGTTCCCCAGAACCAAATCCAACCAGTGCAAACAAATTGTAGGACCTGTAACTAGCATGAAAGCGAGCTAGTATAGATGTTATAACATGTTTACTTTGAAAGAAGGTCAGTTAGATTAGTGCCCCTTTGTTCATCCCTCGGAGAATAATTGGTCCTCTGGGTCAACCACAAATCTCCACTCAGACAAAGCTCCTCATCCATTCCTCGTTCAAAGTTTGTTAGAGATCTCTCCTGATTAATTTTAAGATGGAACCCCCAGCAAGTGTTTTTTTGTTTTGTTTGGTTTTGAAGGTTAAATTAAGTTGAGATGTCTCGGATAGTATTCTCTGACTGCTTGTGAACATGGCCCCTAATGTGTTCTCAGTGTTAAGAGAATGACCTTAGCATCAAATGAGTTGAAGGGAGAAAAAAAACATTTAAAGTTATTAAGGCAAACTAACTGTTTTACATGTTACAGTGATGCAATCATTTTCCAATAAATCCTTTTCTCCTGTTTAATGTAAGAAATTAAAAGACAAACTTTCATAATCCAGATATCAACCCTGAATGTAATACACTGCACAAGTATTTACTATGTTAAGTATGTGTGTAATATACTTCAATAAGGAGTTAATATATGGAACTTGTGCTCTGAGATTGACACCACATTGATTAAACTTTTTAATGACATTCCAACGAAAAGGATTTTTTGCTTGTGTGCGTGTGTGTAGGGGTGCATTGCTAGTGTGTATTTTTGTGGGGGAATTAATATTGTAGTTTGCAACACATAATTTTAACTATTTTCCATTGGCTAAAATCTACTGTTGTTAATTGAGTATTGCTTCTTTTGTGTGTTTTCATGAATTCAGCTGCCAGTTAGAGGCAGAGATAACAGATGGATATGGAAATGTGACAATACAAAGCTTGGCAGGACATTTTGTCGGTAAAAAGCAAGACCACCTGTCAGAAGCAAACCTTTTAATCTGCTCTTCAACTGTCTGCCATCGCTCCATGTGTCAGGTGGTCCAGGGCATTAGACTCCATAATGCACCACCCAAACTATTCATGTGAAGGGCACCATCAGTGCATTATGCAGAGGCCCACGTGTTTTAAAGGCCACTTTGTATAAAGACGGGAAGAGAAAGGTCAACGTCCATCATTGTTGGAGAGGCTCTCCACCGGGACCTGAGCTACCATTCTGAATGTGATATCTATTATACCTCCTCCCCAACTGTATTATTATTTAAGCCTTTTCTTTTTCTTTTGTCTTCTTTTTGTTTCAAGTCTAGATTTTCATTTGGCTATTTTCCTCTGATGTCCCACTCTAAATGTATAGTCAGTGTTTATGATCGCGTCAGGACTCTGGCACTGTCTAGCTTTTTTACCATCATTTTACAAAGCTTGTGTGTGTAGGCTGGATGGGTGTAAATAGATCCTTTTATTTTTCATTGCACTTGCTTCAGATGAATGTCAGAGTTGTGGTTATCCAGGAACCTCATTTTTGTCACCTAGTACCTGCATAAAGAACAATCCAAAGATACAAACACAATGCCATGCAAGCTTCTACAGTATGTGTGTCTGCACTCTCCCGCTCCCTCTCCCTCGCTCCCTCTCTCTCTGTCCGTTTGACTTAGAACAGTGTGAGATGAGGCCAGACTCACAATACGTTAATTAAGTGTCACCCCACAAAACGATTACCTCGGCTAGAAGAACTGTATATATGTTGACAGGTCTATCTGCAGGAAATTGCCTGTCAGGACAGAGGTGTATGTATGTGCATTTTGTGTGTGTGTGTGTGTGTGTGTGTGTGTGCGCGCGCGCACACACACATTGGTGCAATGCAGTTACACGGGTGACGATGAGTGAAAGTAAGTAAGTTTATTTTTAGCACCTTTTTAAAACAAAGTTACCAAATGGTGCACAAGATAAAAATACAGAAAAAATAAACAACATACAGTTGCATAGAGAAAAGTAAAAAATAAATAAAATTATAACCCCATTACAGGGAAGGCAAGTCATTAGAGGTGAGATTTAAGATGTTTTTAAAGCTGTTCACAGACACAGCTGATCTAACAGATGTATAAAAGGGCAAGACCATGTAGGGCCTTATATGTGATAAGCAGTATCTTGAAGTCTATTCTATAATTTACTGGGAGCCAATGAAGAGAACTGAAGATTGTTGTGATGTAGGATCTGATTGGTATTGGCTAACAGCCTGGCTGCAGTGTTTTGCACAAGTTGCAGGTGGTACAGGGCTGCTTGGCTGAGACAGGAGAAGAAAGCACTGCAGTAGTCAAGGCATGAAAAAATTAGGGTATGGATTCAAGATCTCTGATTGATAACATTGATTTGATTTTTGCAATGTTCCGGGGTTGGAAAAAGCAGGTTTGCACAAGCTTGTTTATGTGTAGGTCGAAATACAGGTTTTGGTTATAGAGGACACAAAGATTTCTTAAGGAGGGTTTAACATTGGTTGCCAGATGGCCGATACAAGGTTTCCCTTCCAAGACAAACTTATTAAGACCAATAAGGAAGACATCCGTTTTGTCTTGAATTGAGCTGAAGGAAATTGAGAGACATCCATTCCTTAATAACAGCCAGGCAGACATAAAGGGTACCAATATTACCCATACCATTTGGCTTAACTTATAAATACAGCTGCATGTCATCAGCGTAGCAATGGTGAAAGATGCAATTGAAAGATTGCCTAGACGATTGAACCCTGCGGAACTCCACAGAGTATAGGGGCATTGGCAACCTGAAACTTCCTGTTAGACAAATAGGACGAGAGCCAACTGAGAGCAAAGCCTGAGATACCAACCCACTTATTTAAATGTTCAACCAAAATGGAGTGATCAGTAGTATCAAAAGCAGCAGTTAAGTCAAGCAGGGCCAGGACAGAATGTTCGACATTGTCAGCTCGCATGAGAATGTCATCTGTCACTCTTAGAAGTGCTGTTTCTGTACTATGTTGGTGGCGAAAGTTGGATTGGAATATATTGTGTCCTTCAATGACCTCAAGGAGCTTTTGTGGAACGATTGGTTCAAGAATTTTGGAGATGAATTGTAGTTTTGAAATAGGTCTGTAGTTATTTGGTAGGGTTGGATCAAGGGAGGTTTTTTTTTTAATAGGTTGGACACTCGCCATCTTAAACCCATCAGGAATACAGCCGGAGGTGAGAGAAAGATTAATAACAGAGAACAGGCTTGGGTCAAGGGTAGGCAGGACCTCTATAAGAAATGGGGGGGGGGGGTAGTGTGGGATAGTGTGTCAATGAGATTGTGAAGAGAGATCGGGAAGACATTAGACAAAAGGGTAGGATTGTAAACTGATGAGTCAGAGGAAAAATTAGAAATGTTAAAATTAGAATATATATGTATTGATTTTGTCAACAAAGACAAAACATGTTCACAGTCTACTTGGGAGGAGGCATATATAGCAGTATGGAAAGGGTTTACAAGCTGGTCAATGGCTTTAAACAGGAACCTCAGATTGTGATTATTGTCCCTAAGTAGGCCTGCAAAGTAGGCAACTCTCGCCTCTTTGATGTTTTGGTTGAGCATGGACAGCAGTTCTTTCAGACAGAGGACATGGGCCATGAGTTTGGATTTCTTCAACCTATGCGTCACTCTTCTGACTTCCTTTTTCAGATGATGAGTGTTATCCAGGGGCAGGAGTTAGTTGATGAAAACGACCTGGTAGTATGGGGAGCTGTGGTATCTAGTGCAGAAGCACACTGAACATTGAAGCAGGTTACAAGATCATTAATATTGGAGGAGTCAGGTGGGGGGTATAGGAATCAGAGAAACGGAATGAAAAAGTAGCTGCAGAATTGGCACTGAATAAGCGAGAGTGTACTATGCACTTCTGTGGTTGAGCAGAAGACTGTCTCTGCAGCCGTCCCTGAATCGGCAGAGGGGGTGGAGCAGTGACTGAGACGGCTCAGAAGAGAGGGAATTGGCCAGATACAATTGGGAGGGAAAAGGGGGGGGGTAAAAAAAAAAAAGACTGAAGCATGGTGTCAAAACAATGCATTTGTGGTCAGAGATAAAATCAAACATGGAAAGAGAGTTCAAGGCCAGGGCAAGGGTAAAAACAAGGTCAAGAGTGTGACCATGGTCATGTGTAGAGCCAAACACATGTTGAATTAGGTTAAAAGAGTTGGTAATATAGTCCGCGGTGGTGTAGCGGTCTAAGCATTGGCTTTGTGTCAATGCAGTTGCCCACTGGGGACTGGGATTCGCGCCCCAGTCTCATCAGATCCGACTATGGCCGGACTCGATGAAGCGGCAATATTGGCAACGCTGTCTTCAGGAGGGGGGCGGAGTCGGCTTGTGTTCGTCACATGAATGCGTCTCTGGGTGTGTCGGAAAAAACAGTGGTTCGGCCTGGAGTCGCCTCGTCACGAAAGTGGCGAGGCGTCTCCTTCGAGACTGCCGGCCGGAGAGATGCAGTTGGCGAACGCACGCAGTACGAGGGTGGGTGTTTGAATTAAAATAGGGATCGATTGGCCACTAAATTGGGAGAAAAAGGGAAAAATCAGAAATACGTACATTTTTAAAAAAAGAGTTGGTAATATTTTAAGAGTGGGTTGCAAGAGAATCTGAGAGGTTGCCAATGTGCACATTAAAATCGCCAGCCATAATAACTCTATCATATTTGATAACCATTGAAGTTAACAGTTTAGAGAGTTCATTTACAAAAGAATTGTTAGGTTTGGGTGGTCGGTAGACAACCAAGTAACATACTGGGATTTCACAATCACTTTTAAAAGAAAGTAATTCAAACCTTTTCAAAATATCCCATGTAATCTGATTACAAATAAAATTATTCTCAAAAACAACTGCAATACCCCTACCACGACCAGTGAGCCTAGGGAGATTGAGGGTCTGGTAATTGGAGGACAGAGCTCTATTAGAGGGCAGCAGTCCCCTGTTTTAAGCCAGGTCTCAGTTAAAAGTAAGAAATCCAGATTATGAGATAAAATGGGATTTTTAATAATAAAAGTATTATTTAACAGAGCGCTTATGTTACACAACACAAACACTTGGAGTGAAAGGCTTCACTGAGAGTGAATGCTTGATGGAGATCTGAGAAAGGTTGCTTATAGAACAGATGATCAACAGAATGTACGTAGGTGTAAAATTTTCGTTAGTCCTGGAATTTATGTCCTCGTCCATCACACACTGCATCCAGTCACAGCAGGAGAAGGCTGATCAAGTTGCTCTTTTTATGATCTATTGGACTCCTAGCTAGACATGACCGTGGTCTGTTTGGCTGACATTAGGATTAAACAGCTTCAAGTAGGGCCTGGATTGGATCACGTTTTTGAGAGTGGGCTGGTGTTGGGGACAGAACCATGCAGTTGAACTTGTGAAAAAGCCATGAGAAAGGGAAATGATTCGGGGACCAGAGCTGGGAGTGAGGCAGGAAATGAGGTTTGTGATTTGTTTTGTGTTTTTTTTTTTTTTTTACCAGAATCACACTGTCTGAATCCATAGACAGACAATGCCCTGAATGATTCTGTCTCTCTGCTCTGGTTTTAGGGATGGGACCAGCCAGCTCTGTGTGAACTCTTTATTATCTATCTGATAACATGAAAATGAAATGCAGATTGATTGATTGATTGATTGATTGATTGATTGGTTGATTCTGTTACCCTACTTCAACCTCCTGTCATTTGAAGACTATGAGGCCAAAGTAAACAGCACATGGCAGGCATAAGGGAAGGCTGTCTGTCAAGGCTTAATTTATTACTTGCATCTGCCTGGGTGGGCGGCCTATAATTTACCCAGTGGTAATGTTTATGTATCTGCATGTGCATGCAGGGTATTGCTCTATGACCTCAGTGAATTTCCTGGCTGGCAGCTTTCCCTATTTATCTCCTGCTCCCTCACCCTTTATCTATTTCCACATATACATAGCAGTATTTTTGTTACAGTGAAGAGTTCTTCCCCACACTGATAGATCAGTAGGTCTGGAACATTATTTTCACTTACCTAACTCTTGTTTACCTGCTCCACCTTTGATTTTATAGAGCATATATTGGTGTTAACCCTGCGAAGACAAAATTTGCAGTTTTTTTTTTTTATTTTTTTTTTTTTATATATATATGAAGGCTAAGTTTTCACACCTGAATTTTGATGAGCTTTGAAAGTCTTCCCTTAAGCTGCTATAACAAAAGTTAAGTGTGTGATTTCCCCCCCCCCCCCCATTCTCGTGTTCCTCACAGCGTCATGCTCTCTTTTTCTTCTTCCTCATTGGAGAGAAGAGAAAGGATTGTGAGCTGCTGGAAAACGGCCTGGTTGATGACTGTTGCCTGATGTCTGGTTGTGCTGTGATGTGTCCTCTGCTCCCTGCCGATGTGCTCTACCACTCTATCCTCCATGATGTCCCTCAAAAAGACACTGACATTTACAACCTGCCCTAATCTCCCTGTGTACCCCATGCTCCCTCTCAACTAAAAGGTATCAAACTACCTTCATCTATAATGCTAACTATTCTCATTTCTGTGGACAAGAATGGATTCTGCTCTAACACATGAACACACATACCCCCATGTCTTCATCCCATCTCTAGACCCCGTTACCCTCTGTACTAGTTCTCTACTTAACTATAAACAATCGCTCTTGCCATCTAGTCTGCTGCTTTGTCATCATCACCCCCTACTACACAGGACTATTGGGCCATCCCTCCTAATGCATGTTGAAAGCTCTCTTTCCTCCCACTCTCCATCTCTCTCCCTTTCTCCTTCCATCTCCAATCAAGCTTGACTCTTCACTCTGCCTACTTATAGAGAAGAGGAGTATTTACTCCTTGTCTGTGAATGTTCTCATTCATCCAGGTCATAGTTATCCAAAGGAATTGAATCAAGTGCAACTGGACTTGGTTATATATCCGTGAAGACGTTTCGCCTCTCATCCAAGAGGCTTCATCAGTTCGTGCCTTTCTGACTAGACCAAGCTAATCTTACTGGCTGGTGATGAAACTCAGATGTTTAGCCTCTTTGGAGTCGTTATCAGAGCTATTAATGTCAATGGCTCTTTTGTGTTCCGATGTTTAGCAACGACAGTCGTTATCAGAGCTATTGATGTCAATGGCTCTTTGGTGTTCCGATGTTTAGCAACGACAGTCGTTGAAGGTGTTAGTTTCGACTTCGTTAGTCCTCCATTCAGTGGTCATGAGTCGTTGGAGCTGTTAGTGACCGACTGTTGTTCTTGGAGGCTAAGCTTTTGAGTCTCCTGGGTAGAGATGAAAGGACGGCATTGTAAGTGGGAGATAGGTGGTGTCGCAGAGCTCCTCCTCTGTTGAGGGATGGTTTTTCCAGTTTCGCATAGATGGCTTCCTTCACCCCTCTTTCAAACCATCTATCTTCCCTGTCCAAAATGTGTACGTTGCTGTCCTCGAAGGAGTGTGTCTTCTCCTTTAGGTGTAGATAGACTGCTGAGTCTTGTCCTGAGGAGTTTAGCCTTCTGTGTTGGGCCATCCGTTTGTGTAGTGGTTGTTTGGTTTCTCCTATGTATAGGTCAGTGTATTATTTACTCCTTGTGTGGAATTTGATTTGTTTTATCTGTGTGTCCTCCACAGTTCACCAAATAGCCTTTCAAATGTAGGCCCGTATATCACCCTTATCATCTTTAATGGTTGGTGCATGTTAATATGGGAGTCTGACTAAATGGGGGGCTTTTATTGAAAACAAATTTATAATTGCTTACAATACCTGTGGATTTTGTCCTAAACAAGACATGGTACTACCTGACTTGTCTGTGTCTGGTGTCTCTAAAGAGTGATAAGCCTCAGTGGTAGGCAACTGATTATGTGGCCCCTGCAATCAGGACAAGGTGACCCCTCTCCTAAAATAAGAATAAAAAAAAATAAAGCCATATGTCACACTTTAGTATGAACCCAATCAGTTGAAAGATCTATCTAAAATGTACTTTTGTGCCTAGGATGTGGATTTTTCCATCTAAACAACGATCGACATTAAATGTCATTTAGCTGTTTTAAACCTGGATTGCAATCTCAAAGAGAGAGATTACATTTTGAGCAATGATTTCAGATTAATTTAAGAAATTAATTAATTAAATCCCCTAATCTGAATTTAATTTCAGACATTAAATTAATTAACATTTAATTAATTAATTAACAATTAATTTCAGTTTAGGAGGCTGGAGGGTATGCTGCAATGATCGGGGCATCCAACTGCTCAGCTTCCCCTGGAAAGTCTACTCTAGGGTGCTGGAAAGGAGGGTCTGACTGATTGTCAAACCTTGGATCCAGGAGGAACAATGCAGAGTCCATCCTGGCTGTGGAATAATGGGCCAAGTTTTTACCTTTGCGGAAGTGCTGAGGGAGGCATGGGAGTTTGACCAGCCAGTCTACATGTGTTTTGTGGACTTGGAGAAGGCTTATGACTGTGTACCTCAGAGCACTCTGTGCGGGGTACTGCGGCAGTATGAGGTACTGTTGCAGTTGCTACAAGCCATCCGGTCCTTGTATAACCAAAGTGAGAGCTGTGTCCGTAATCTCAGCACAAAGTCAAGCATGTTTGCGGTGGGTGTCATACTCCGCCAAGGTTGTCCCTTGTCTCCAATTCTGTTTGTGATTTTCATGGACAGGATCTCAAGGGGCAGCCATGGTGTGGAGTTTGTCCATTTTGGGAACACATCACCTGCTCTTCGCAGGTGATGTGGTTTTGTTGGCTTCATCAGAACCCGACCTCCAGCGCGCACTGGGGCAGTTTGCAACTGAGTGTGAAATGGCTGGGATGAGAGACAGCACCTCCAAGTCTGAGGCCATGGTTCTCTACCAGAAAATGGTAGATTGCTCCCTCCGGGTTGGGGATGAGTTGTTGCCTCAAGTGAAGGAGTTCAAGTATCTTTGGGGTCTTGTTCGAGAGTGAGGGTAGGATGGAACGGGAGATTGACAGGTGGATTGGTGTAGCATCAGCAGTAATGCAGACATTGTATGGGACTGTTGTGGTGGAGAGGGAGCTGAGCCAGAAGACAAACCTGTCAATCTTCGTTCCAACCCTCACAATGGTCATGAGCTTTGGGTAGTGACCGAAAGGGTGAGATTGTGGATACAAGCGGTTGAAGTGAGTTTCCTCTGTATGGTGTCTGGGCTCAGCCTTAGAGATAGGGTGAGGAGCTTGGACATCCAGAGGGAGCTCGAAGTAGAGCCGTTGCTCCTTCGCGTCGAAAGGAGCCAGTTGAGGTGGTTCGGGCATCTGATTAGGATGCCTCCTGGGTGCCCTCCTTTGGAAGTTTTGTGCTCATACAACCTAAACGGAGCCATAGTGCTGATGCTACAACATTATTGACTAGAGCTCATCCTCTTAAGATATTTGAGGGAGCAATCATTTCCACTTGAGAAGATGAACCTTCGCTTCATCTTCTCAAACATGTCCTCCTAGTTTCTCTTAACCAACTCTTCATTACCAAGATAAACACCCAGATATCTGATACCATCTTTTTTCTATCCCAACCCCCCATGGTAAAACTGGAAGCCCACCAGACCAGTTTCCAACTGCCAGCACTTCACTTTTTCTCCAGTTTACCTTTGCAGCAAAAATAAGACCAAATTCAAACACAGTTTTATCAACAATATTAGTGTCAGATTGGTTTCCAATCAGGACCAGGACATCATCAGCATAAGCAGATAAATCATGAGCAGTATTAAAACCTGGTAAAACCAAACCGTCAATACAGGATCTCATTTTGTGTAACAAGGGTACAATAGATAATGCATAGAGCATTCCAGATAGAGAGCAGCCCTGTCTTACACCTCTGAGTACTGTGAAGAGAACACTCAGTCTTCCATTTATCTTCAATACACTCTGAATGTCTTGGTACAAAACCTTGATCATAGCAATGAGACTTGGGCTGAGACCAAACCGCTCCAAAACCTACCAGAGATAAAGGTGTTCAGCCTGTCAAATGTTTTTTGGTTTTCTTTTGGTTTGTTTTTTGTTTTTTTTAATGAGATGAGACCAAAGTCTGTGCCCAAAGAACTAGAGACATCCAAAACATCCCTTAATAAAGACACATTGTCTATGATGGACCTACCAGGCACACAGTAAGTCTGGTCCAGGTGAATTACTTAATCCATCACGTTTCAGCCGGTTAGCCAGAGCCTTGGACAAGATTTTATAATCTGAGCAGAGGAGGGAGACTAGCCACCAATAGACTTGTTAAATTGAAGTTGGTGATAGGGGACATTGATTGTTGATGTTTACCGTAAACCAACGCATACTGATCAGTACTTCAGTTTTGACTCTCGTCATCCACTAGAGCACAAACTAGGATGCATCAGGATGCTGTACCACCAAGCTGAAAATGTTCCCACGGACACAGCAGCTGGGGAAGGGGAGTAATCTCACATTAAACAGGCCCTGATTAAGTATGGTTACCCTAACTAAGCATTTGTCAAAGCCAGGAGGATTCCCAAAAAGTGCACCAGCCAATCAACGAGAGGACAACAGCTGCCTAAGCGTAAACCAGTGTTGATTCCGTATGTGGTATGAGTGGTATGAGTGTCTTTTCAACTCGACTGTCGGCTCCAGTTACAAGGGGGGTGGGGGCTAACAGTGATTGGATATTTACTCGTGGGGCGGGGTTTTCTGCAGCAGGCTGTCTCAGCCTGCCTGCACACAGTGAAAAATCCATTCTCCAGCAGTAAGAAACGCCTGTCAACTATTCACGCATGTTTTAACTGCAAAACCGAAAACCCACGGTCCATAAAGGCGGATTGAACCGTACAGGGCGGACCGTACGGTTCGGTTTTAAACCAAAAACCGTTGCAAGCCTAATCATAGACAGGTGTCAGAACACAGTGCACTGCAGCTTGCTGCATATGCGGCTGCATAGCTGCAGAGTGGTCAAAGTGCCCATGCTGACCCCCTGTCCACCATAAAGATAACTTACAATGGGCACGTGAGCGTCAAAACTGGACCATGGAGCAATGGAAGAAGGTGCCTGGTCTGTTGAATCATGTTTTCTTTTACATCATGTGGATGGCCGGTTGCGTTTGCATCATTTACCTGGAGAAGAGATGGCACCAGGATGCACTAAGAGAAGAAAGCAAGCCGGCGAAGGCAGTGTGATGCTCTGGACAATGTTCTGCTGGGAATCCTTGGGTCCTGGCATTCATATGGATGTTACTTTGACACGTGCCACCTACCTAAGATTGTTGCAGGCCAGGTACACCCCTTCATAGGAATGGTATTCTCTGGTGACAGTGGCCTCTTTCAGCAGGATAATGCACCCTGCCACACAGCAAAAAAAAATGATCAGGAATAGTTTGAGGACCATGACAAAGATTCAAGATGTTACATTTCCCTCCAAATTCTACAGATCTCAATCAGATTGAGCATCTGTGCAACTCTGTTCCATGGAGGCGCCACCTCATAACTTCACAATCAGAATCAGATTTATTGCCAAGTACAAGAACACACAAGGAATATGTCTTGTTGGTATGTTGGTGCAAGATGGAAAATTAACAATAAATAGTTAATATAAAAGTGAGAAAGAACAATAAATAAAGTATATACACAAGATAAAATGTAATAAAAATTAAAGTAAGGTACAACACCAGTTCAGAGTTGAACATGAGACCACATGGCAGCCCCTGATGCCTGGCACTGGGTGGCAGGAGCTGTATTTGCAAAAAGTTAAATAAGAATTTTAAGAAGTTATTCATAGAATAAGTTATTTACAGGGTAGTGCAGGATTTTTGCAGGGTGTTGATATACAGAGAGCATAGCAAGGAACATGAAAAAGGGGAGGGGGGGCAATGCTGTAGGGAAGGAGCTGTTTGGCATAAGGTTCTGTTTTTTTATACACCTCTTAGCCTCTTGCCCGAAGTTATGTCTTATCAGAGGTCTTGTCAGAGTGTTATGAAGAAGCCATGGCCTGAGTGAGAAGGGTCGCCATAATCTTTCCTGCTCACCTCAGTGTTCTGGAGGCTTGCAAGGAGGCGTGTCCTGGAGGGATGGCAGCTTGGCGCCAATCACCATTCAGCGGAGTGAATGATACCCCTGCAGTTTACCCTTGTCCTTGGCAATGGCAGCTGCATACCACAAAGTGATGGAGGAGATGAGGATGGACTCAATGATGGCAATGTGCTGTCATTAACTTTGGCAGTTGAACTTTTCAGCTGCCGCACCAAGTACATCTTCTGCAGTGCCTTACATCTATGCCTACATTAATAGGACAGGCCAGTAATGCTTCAGATTTAATGAGAAAATGATCTGACACAGCAAGACTGCACAGTGGCTCAGTGGTTAGCACTGTTGGCTCACAGCAGGAAAGTCCTTGGCTCGAACCCCATGCCATCCCAGGTCCTTTCTGTGTGGAGTTTGCATGTTCTCCCCATACCTGCATAGGTTTCCTCCAGGTGTTCCGGTTTCCTCCCACCATCAAAAAGACATGCATGGTAGGGTTAATACTTCTTGCTTTGTGCCCCTGACCAAAGCAATGGAAAAAAGAATTGGAGTTGGTCTCTGGGTGCTGCAGCTGCCCACTACTCCTATACAATAGGATGGGTTAAATGCAGAGAACATATTTGTTGTAAGAATACAATTCGTTGTAAGAATTCATTGTAAGAAGTAGTAGTAGTAAGAATACAATGACAAAATAAAGTGGCTTTCATTCTTTCTATTCAGATGTGGTTGGCAAGACATTCAGATCAGAAACAGCTATCCCTTTAGATAAAACTAAATCAGTGGTGTTACCACTGCAATGAGTCGACACTTGAACACACTGAGCGAACCCAAAAGTATCAACAAGTGCCAGAAAGGTGCACTTGTTGAGATGAATATTGAAATCACCAAGAAATAGAATCTCATCAGAATGAGTTACAAGACCTGAGACAAATTCCCCAAATTCTTCAAGAAATAGTGAGTAAGGGCCAGGAGGTCGATAGACTATCACAGTCTGGGCTGATCAGAGTCTGTTCATGGCTGAGGGAGATGAATTTAGAATAAGAGCATCAAAAGATTAGAACTTAGATTCAAGTTTAGAAATTAAATTGAAAATAGATTTAAATATTAAGGCACCACCTCCACCTTGTTTATTTACCCGAGCTACATAGGCATAAGTATAGTCAGGTGGGGAAACTTCATTTTAAAGGAAGGAAAATATTTGGTTTCAGCCATGTTTCACATACCCCAATCATATCAAAACTATGTTCAAGAATCAGATCATTTATTAGTAAGGCTTTGGTAGGCAGTGATCTAATATTTATGAAACAAAATTTAAGCATCTTGTTTAAGTGATCAGTAGTAGGCAAACCTTTAGAGCTACCAATAGATAAAATATTAATTTGAATTAGACACCTTGTATTATTAGCTGAACAATTTGAAGACCTACGCTTTGAACGATGTGTGGTCACACATGTTTGGTTCTGTGGATTATTAGGTGCTTTGTTGTTCATTTCACCACCACCATTGGTAGGAATGATTATTAAATTGTTGTGATTCATACATAGGAGATGAGAGCTTGGGAGAAATACAACAGGGTAGGGAGACGGTCTCAATATTATAGACCAAGCTCTCAAATTCCCTGACTAAACATATTAACTAAACTATTGGACTCCACATCCGCACTAGGTTTTAACCTAGCAGGCTCGCTAATCACCTGCAGCCTGCTGAATGATTAGTCCCTAGTGTTAAACTAAACTTAGACAGCTATCTATATTGCTAGACAAAACAGTGGTGCTGTCCCCAGTAGGGTGAACGTCGTCCACTTTCAACAGGTAAGGGCGACCCCAAAACAAAGGCCAATTATCAACAAAACCGAATCCCTGCTCATTACAGTAAAGAGCCAGCCAGTGGTTCATTGAGGTGAGCCTACTGTACATCTCATCATTACCCTTCAAGGGTAAGGGACCAGAGACAATTAATCGATGCCAACACATCTTTCTGGCAAACTCAAGCATTCTGGCTAGGCTGGCTTTTGTGATCTCTGATTGCGTCATCCTAGCATTATTGGTGCTGACATGAAGAACAATGTTGCTGAATGTAGTGATGCTGTGTGCCTGGGTTCCCTTATTCTCCCTCCATGATGCCAGTACCCTAAGATTTTTCTCTATGTCACATAGGATGCTGTGTTGCTGTAAAGCCCACTGAGGCAAAAGCGTAATTTTTAATAATGTGCTATACAAATAAAATTGACTTGACTTGACTTGACTCTATGTCGGAGACTCTGGCCCCGGCTAAATAGTAAACCAAGGCTGGTGAAGCTAATCTGACATTGTGGGTCATGGAGTCTCCTATCACTAGCCTGTGTTGCTTTAGCAGGAGAGCCTCGCTGGCCGGTAGGACTACCGATAGGGCTGGTGAGGGGCGAAAACTGGTTTGGAGTCATCAGATGTGGCTGCAGACCAGGCCACACAACCGGTGGCTTGCTCTTGCGAGCCTTCCCATGCCGGTAAACAGAGACAAATTCTGCCGCATCTGCCGACAAGGCTGGGCTAGTGCTAAAAATAGCAGGTCTGCTGTCAGGCCCGAGGCTGATGCTATCTGGACTACCATCACATCTAACGTAATCCTAGCTGAAAGAAGGTGCTCTAATTTACGAAAATGTATCGCTAAAAGAGACAACTTGTCTGTAACTGCGGAACAGTCACCACACACCATCGTTTTAATGAGGCTGCTTTGACTGCAAATGTAATAGCGCTAACTGCTAAATTAGGCTAAGCTCAAAGCTAGTAAGAAACTAGGAACAAGAGGCTGCCTACTAAACACGAGTCGTTGGAGAAAGAAAACTAGAGAGTCTAGCGGTAAGTGAACTGAGCACAGAAAATAGCAAAGTCAGTAGGGCAAATGAAGAGTGTATATATATATATATATATATATATATAGTATATATGCTACATAGCCAAAAATATGTGGACACCCAAACATCACACCCATATGTGCTTGTTGAACATCTCACTACAAAACCATAATAATAATAAATATAATAATAATAAATTAAACTTATATAGCGCTTTTCTAATACTCAAAGTCGCTTTACAATTGACGGAGTGAAGCCAGACGACAGATCAACGAAACACAGAAATACAGGGTCGGATGGGAAGGGGGGCTGCGAGAGGGAGAAGTGGCAGCCACACACGACGCCAGCAGTACTCTCCAACTTGGACAGATACAAAAGGGAAAGAAAAACAAACATCATAAATCACATAAATCACAGATGAAGTCTGAAGAGGTGAGTCCTGACCAATGACCTGAATGTGGGCAGCCCGCAGCAGTGTCCGATGCACTTGGGGAGGGAGTTGAGGGAGGGGGCAGGTCGAGCGCTCAGTCCCCAGCCTGCCCCAGACCAGGGGTGGACGAAAGGACGGGGGGGGGGGGGGCACGAGAAGGCAGTGGAGACCATGGACATTAATTTGAAGTTGGTCCCCCAATGTGCTGCTAAAACAGCCTCAACTCTTCTAGGAAGGATTTCTAGTACTACCAATGTTTGTCTATGGAGAGTGTATGGCTATGTGCTTGATTTTATGCACCTGTTAGCAGATGTGGCTGAAATAGCTAAACCCACTTATTAGAAGGAGTGTCCACATGCTTTTGGCAATGTAGTAGATAAGTGCCCTTATCCTTTATAAAAAAAAAATAGGTCTGATTGTCTGTCAGGAAGTGACAGTTTCAGCAACAGTAAATATGTATAGTTTTTTTTAGATGTTTTTGAGTCCTATGGATGTCCTGCCTTCTTATACCTCATGCTGCAAACATTAGTAGTGAATGCAGTCACTTGCCCTTTTCAGTGTTGATAGATAGATAACTTTATTAATCCCCAAAGGGGAAATTGATTTGCCACCAAACAAGGTGCAAGAATGCATCAACATTAGACAAAGATACTCATCATGCACAGTAAAAAAAACAACACACAGTAAAAAGCAATAGACTTGACATGATTATAGGCAGGAACAGGCACCACATCTAATTGATGCATATATAAACAGGAACAATAAAAAAGACCAAGTACAGTTACAACCCAGACAAGTTCGATTTACATTTTTTAGAGGGCACTACCAATAATAATTAAAGAATTTGACTGCAGCTGGGACAAAGGACCTCCTAAATCTCTCTGAAGAACACCGAGGCATCACTGTTTTTTCACTAAAGGAATTTTTAAGATCATTAAAAATAGAATGTAAAGGATAACCTTCGTAATGTAGAACAGTCTGCAATTTGGACCTGGTTCTCTTTCTGGTGCATTCCCATACTTATGCCTGTTTGTCACCTCCACTACAAACAGGAGCAGAACAAATCCTCCCTTACCCTCAGAGGTAAAAATAATCAGATGACGAGCCGACAAAGGACAGAGTTCCACAAGCCAAACTTGATGTTAGTAAGACACAAGAATGAGGGTTTGTTGCATGATTTAGTGTGTAGGTGTGGATTCGTGTGCATGTTTGTGCACGTTTGTAGCATGTACATTGTTCAATTGCAAGAGAAAAGAAAATACTTTAGTGACTCAATACATGCAGTGCTTAATTTTTACCTAACAGAGGGGGAGCCAGCACCGCTCAGTTTTGGACACTAGCATTTTGGCTCCTAGTTGTGAGGGTGTCACACCTCTTACAACAAGCAAACAAGCTATGCCATATACCAGGGGGGGAAAAGACAGTTGGTGAGTTTCTCTTTTCTTTTCCTTTTCCCTCTCGCCACAACACTAAATGTGTTCATCTCTCTGTGAAAATGGGTGATGAACTTGTTACTGTTGCGGGGTCCATAGCATAATTACATAACACGGCAGTGAACTAACCTTTTCTGTAACAGTGAATGTGAATTAACTGTAATTCCTTGAGGAAGTTGTGATCTCCAAAATGTAATTTGGAATGTTTGGGGTTTTATTTTCCTTCTTCTTCTGAGCATGTATGAATTTGCTCGTAAATGTTTGGTAGTCCACTGTGATTAATGGATGATTGTTGTCATTTGTGTTGGCCGAAGGCAATGAGTTGATTGTTTCTGTAAGGCTGTAGATTTGTAATAAAAGTTATATAATTTCAATTGGACCTTGGTTTAACGTACTTATTTAATAATGTTATAGATATGCATACATCATAGCAAAATAAAGCCAAACTGGTCTTTTGTGTGTTTGCCACACCTACTACTTCTATACTACTATTACTACTATTACTACTACTACTACAAGTACTATTGCTACTACGGCTACTACTATGAATACTACTACTACTACTATTACTACTACTACAACTACTATACTCTATTACTACTACTACTACGACTACTTACTACCACCACTACTACTACTACTAATACTACTACTACTATTTTCAGCTGCTCCCGTTAGGGGTCTCCACAGCAGATCATACGTTTCCATCTCTTCCTGTCATCTGTATCTTCCTCTGTCACACATCGGTGTATGCCACACCAATGTGACGGTATACTCTTGGGACCTCTTCATTTTTGGATAACCTGCTAGATCACCATCGGCGTCGCCAGCTCATTTTTGCCAGGGCTTAAGCCCCGAACTTTTTGAGTGTAGCCCCGAATATAATTTTAAATGTAAGCCTATGTGAAGCCAGACAAAAAACATAATGTATGTGAATGTCCAATAGTCTTCGTAACATAACAGCCTGTCAAAATAAATGCAGGTCTCTAAACTAACTCCGTATGTGTGTGTGTGTGTGAGAAAAATAAATGTAATATTCCAATAAACTAATGTTAACATAAGTACATTTACTTTTTTTCTCTAATCTGGTACTGTAGCATGTCAGTAAATGTTTAATGATAGTAGTTGTGAAGTATTCTGCTTCTACTCAATACTAATACTAATTACTAACAACTACTAATATTTTTAATGTCACAATTCATAATTAATCTGGAGAGTAAATAACAGTTTATGAGGTACAAATTTCAATTTTTCAATGATTAAGACATGTACTTTGAATGTAAATAAGGTGCCAGAGTAAATAAAAAGCATCAAAATAGAGCTTGTTTATCAAAATAATTTTCTGGACCCCCCTACGGATGTCCGGGCTAAGCCCTGAATGTCCTCAAATCCTGGAAACGCCCCTGTAGATCACCATCCCCCTAGGTGTTCTTTGATATCATCATTTACAAATAAAGCACTGAGTTCATGTGTCTTGAATAAAGGGACACACACGTGGGACGTGTGTTTGCTCCCTATAAATGTGTGAGAAACATGAGTTAGTTAAGTGTGTGTGTGTCTCTCACACAGCCATAATCACATCTAGGGAGGTCGGCATTTTTCACCTGTGATGTATGAGAAAGTGCCTGTGCTAACGGATATCATGCTGGCATTGTTCAGCAATGTGACATTCTCTGCGGCCATGATGAATTGATGTGACCACATTGAGCGATGATGTTTGTGTGTGGCCTTAATTAATCTAGTGAGTGTTCCAGCAGCATATACATACACACATTGTGATTGCTTTAGGGTGGAGCATGGCTTATCTCACTCTCTGCCTCGAGGTACTCTGGGATGGGGTGGGGGGGGGTACGTAGGGGGATTTTGTCCTTTGTGCCTGTGTGGGCACCAGGATTATTCACCCGTAGTTCTGTGTAATTACAGTTTGCTTGTATCAACGTAGTGATAAGGTAGTTTATCTTGAATACAATAGAAGTGCAGCCGGTGGAGCAGAGGTGAGAGGACACACCCCTGAGGGGCACCTGTGCTAATGGTCAATGAGTTTGAAAATCTATTGTTTAATTTGACAACCTGTGTTCTGCCCAGTAGTCTAAGACCCAGAACATAGAGACTGATGGAAACCTAGCTGCAAGAGTTTGTTGTATAGCTGAGCTATAGTCAATGAATAGTACATGAGCGTAGGTGGCAGGTGCCTCTAGATGCTGCAAGACAGAGTGGCGATAGAGAGATACAGCATCATCCACTGACCTATTGGCCCCGTACGCAAACTGATTGGGATTTAGCACAGCACTGGACAGATGTTTACATACTATATGCTCAAACATTTTCTTTACAACAGATCTTAAGGCAACGGGACTGTAGCCATTTAAACAACTAACAGTGGGCTTTTGTGGCACAGGAATTATTACTACAGATTTAAAGCATTCTGGTGAAAGCATTCTCTCACTGCTTCCGGTGTGGGAAGATGGCTGTGCGAATTCGTGTTTGCAGTGGCCCCACCCAGTGCCAGGATGGTGGCGCAAATTCACATTGGTGGCGGCCTCACCCAGTATCCTCCATGCAATGTCTTTGTCCACAGCTGCGTCTAAGTTTTGTCTTCGTTTGATGGGCGGGAGAGCTGGCGCTGGATCGGCTGGAAGAGTGGGGCAGGCTAAGCTAACTGCTAGCCCATGCAGACCGGCAGTTTTGATAACACTGAGGGCAGTCTGGCGGCGGTCTCACCTGGCATTGACGGTGGTGTTTTTGATGTCATCGTGAGGAGTGCAGGGAGGTGTGTCGAGGGTGTCTGACTGGGAGAGCTGGCGCTAGATCGGCTGGAAGAGCTTGATCTGCTTTGTCTGGTGGACCTGGGGACCACGGCCCCTGCCTGGAGCTGCGCCTGACAAGGAAACCCTGAGGGAAGTCTGACAGGACATGGAAGCAGGGCGGGCTAAGCTAACTGCTAACCCATGCAGACAGTCATCCTGGCTGGCCTTTGTTCCCTTGGACAGTGATTTTTTTGTTTAGGTTGGATATATGTGTTAGTTTGGATATGTGTGTTCTTTGAGTTTTTGGATGTGTTTTTGTCTTTGTGTTGTACTGCTGTGGGCTGGGGGAAATGGCATTTCATTTCATTTCATGTACACAAGTGCATGAAGTGAAATGACAAATAAAGTGTTCCTGATTTCTGATTTCCTGGTACTTTACACTGGATGGTAGACCAATTAAGAATACAAGTGAGAACAGAAGCAAATTCAGCGGCACACCATTTTAAAGTGGCCTGCAGCTTTCCTGCTGCTCTGATTGTGCAGCAGACACCTGACCTCATGCTCTCCAGTCACAAAAGGTGGCCTCAAGGGGGCATCCACTTTAGGCAGTCTCTGTTGGCGGGTTGAGGTTTTATCAAAATGACAGTAGAATTCATTAAGTTCATCAGGGAGCTTGGGGTCATCGTTACAGGCTGAGTGCTTGGCCTCATAGTTGATCATTTTCTGCAGTCCCTGCCACACACCTCTGCTGTCCTTTTTCCTGGAGCTTGTTCTCCAGCTTGCGTTTGTAATTGTAATTAGCTTTCCTCACTACCCGCTCAAATTCGTATTTTGTCGATTTTTAGAGTTCTCTATCGCCACTCTTGAATGCATTGTTTTTCTTTCTACATAACATTTTAACCTCTCAGCTGAACTATGGCATGTTGTTGCAAAACACAGTCACTGTCTTGCACACATTTTCTGAGAAATGGATGTAAGAAATAATCTTATTGGTGTAATCATCTAAGTCATGCATGACTCCTGAAACAGACTACTCTGTAATATCTAAACAGTCACTAAGCCTCTCCATAGCCTGGAGAGACCATTGTTTCACCACCCTAGTACTTTGTTTTGTGTGTTTCAATTTTTGACGATACTTGGGGATTGGAAAAATCATGTTGTGATCAGACTCCCAGGGGTGGCCAAGCCACGGAATGAAATGTATCAGAGACGACACTAACATTGATCTAGCACTTTGTCATACCTGGTGACAACATGGATGTGCTGTTTAAAACTTGGTAGAGTCTTTTTTTAGGTTGACATGGTTAAAGTCACTGAGTATCAGCACCACTGAATCCGCGTGAGAATTTTCAACATCCATGACATGGCTCGCTAACTTCTGGGCAGCAGCTGATGCCCCAGCTTGCAGTGGAATGTAGACAGCGATCAGTATGCTGTAGGAAAATTCCCACGGCAGGTAGAGGGGTCTGCACTTGATGGTGAGTGACTCTAACTCCATAAAGCATGACTGTGACAGAGTTTTGGTGTTTGTACACCACCTCCGATTGATGTAAAAACACACACCTCGACCCTTCCATTTGTTTGAGTCCTTATTGCAGTTAGCCCAGTGCAGGGAAAAGCCTTCTTTGTGTAGTGTTGCAGGGAAAAGCCTTCTTTGTGTAGTGTTGAGTCTGTGATGTTTGAGTTTAGCCAAGTTTCCGGAAAGCACAGCACAGAGCAGTTTGCGGTGTCCTGTCTGCTTCGTATGAGGATGGATATTCAGCTCATCTTCATTGTTAACCAGGGAGTGGAACTAGGAATCCCGCTCTCCTCCACCACTTCCTGTGCCACAGATGTTGGTAGCTGTTAACACTGTCCCTTGACTTTGCATCTCCGCTAACACAGTCACTTGAGGAGTATTCCAACTTTGGTTGGAAGTTACTCATGGATTGTCGAATATGTAGCAATTCAAGCCTATCATATTTTACTTGGTAGTTGACACGTTCAGTCCGCAAGGCACCATCTTGAGAGACCTCACACCCACACCAGAAATTTGATCCGTCTTCATTATGTGATTAGGTCAGTATGTACATTACAAAGCTCCACTTCCACTCTTTCTCGTGATGTGTTCCATTTGTATGCAATGACAAGTTCATGAGTAATTATGCAAGAATAATGGGTGTGGGGACGGAAATTGTGCAGTATGCAGATTGTAACTATGATTAGATTTGATATAAATTCAAATTATTTTTCTCACAAACACTTCATAACCTAGACAAGCAACTAGCAACATTGGAAAGCTCAAGGCATGGTTTCATTTGATAGACACCCCACCTCGCTGCGATGAATACTTCATGAGCAATTCAACCAAGAATAAGGGAGGTGAATTTGGATACAAATTGCATCTGTTAAGGATTAAAATGACAGTGGTTTGTTTGGGGTCTTTTTTTTGGGGGGGGGGCACTGTAAGATGTCACATACGGCCTTAAAATGTTCAGAAATTGCCCTGTATATTAACCATATACATTTCAAAATTTGTTGGAGTAATAATAGTCTTGCTAAAATAGGAATGTCTGTCTATCTGTCTGTCTTTCGATTTTCTTGGCAACCATTCATCAGTTTGACTTCCCACTTGGCAGGTGTACGTCATGGGTATGAATAGTTTCGTACTTGTTTATATTGTCACCCATCCCTTAAAATATGGAATCATCCTGTATTTTAGAAGGAAATCATGCATCCCTTGCTGAGCTGATACGGGGTGTGATTTGTTCCATATTTTCCAGGCAGCCTGAAGTCCGACAACCACGCATGTATTTCTCCCTGAAAATTGTGGTGGTTTACCAGAGCAGTTTCCACAGGGTACCAGGGGCACATGGCCTAAGTCCTAAAATTGAACATTTATTATTAAATCAAACACTATAATTTTGTTAAGAAATTAAAAAGAGTACATTGTATGTTTGTACAATAGTACATTGGTATGTGCGTTCAATTTATTTTGTGTGTAGCTTTTGTTTGCCATTAAAGCCCTTAACTGAAACATTATGCAGCTACATGTTGTAGACACATATCACTCTGACTAGGGCTACTTACTGTATTTCCCTTTACATGAACCTTTCAAGCCTGGCACATTCTGAACTAATGCCACACTCTGTGTGCGTCCATACAATCTGGGCACTTGTTCTTTAAATAATAAAAAAAGCAACCTTTTCCAATGAGGTTGGGATCATGTGGCCTGGGTAGGCGGTTGTGGGAGCCAAGATGGGGTAGGGTTAAGTGTCCCTTATGTTTCTGAGCTAAAGGTGGCAGCCCTACAGACGGGCTGCCCAAATGTGTCTCTGTGGCACCTTCTTTTACTCTGCTTGCATGTAGGGTGACCAGATGCCAACAAATTAAATGTGGGACAAATAGTGTGTCTGTGTGAGACAATGTCGGACACATATAGACATAGCCTATACTTTAATTTGAAGTCCATAGGCCTAATACCTGAATTTCGTTTATGATTTTCTTTTTGAGGCAGCATGGTGGCACAGTGGTTAGCGCTGTCGTCTCACAGCAAGAAGGTCCTGGGTTCGAGCCCCGGGGGGGTCCAGCCTTGGTGGGTCATCTTGGATCATCCTCTGTTTGGACTTCGCATGTTCTTTCCATGTGTGCATGGGTTTCCTCTGGGGGCTCCGGTTTCCTCCCACAGTCCAAAGACATGTAAGTCAGGTGAATTGGCCATACTAAATTGTCCCTAGGAATGAATGAATGGATGGATGTGTGTGTGTCGGCCCTGTGATGGTCTGGTGGCCTGTCCAGGGTGTCTCCCCATCACATCCGGATGCTATCTGGGGCTGGCCCAGGGACCACGGCCCCTGCCTGGAGCTGTGCCTGAGGAGGAAATGCTGAGGGCAGTCTGACAGGATGTGGAAGCAGAGCTAACTGCTACCCCATGCAGACCGGCGGTTCCAGCTGTCATCCTGGCTGGCGTTCGTTCCCTTGGACAGTGATTTTTTTTTGTGCTTAGTTTGGATATATGTGTTAGTTTGGATATGTCTGTCCTTGTAATTTTTGGATGTGTTTTTGTCTTTGTGTTGTACTGCTGTGGGCTGGGGGAAATGGCATTTCGTTTCATTTCATGTACACAAGTGCATGAAGTAAAATGACACATAAAGTGTTCCTGATTCCTGATCCTTCCTTCCTAAATGCCTTCCATGCTATTTTCTCTGGCCCCACTAGCAGATCTTCTAACTTCCTGTCATTGATAACCTGTCTGATTTGTGGACCAACAAAAATGCCTTCCTTAATCTTGGCATCAGTTATTCTTGGAAACATCTGTCTCGAACAGCAAAATCCATCCCTTCCTTTGTTCATTGCTTTCACAAAGTGTTCATCAATCTGAGTTTTATATGAAGAGGAGGCAGAAATATCTTTGTTGGGTCGACAAGTGATTTATGCGCCACACTTTTCTGCCCTGGTACGGAGCGGCCAGTTCTTTTTAATGTAATGTGACTCTTTAGCATGGCTATCCAATTCACAAAGGAAACAACAGTACTTTGTATATCCGAGCTGCATTCCTAGTAGCAGTGCCAATGCTTTTAGATCACCACAGATGTTCCAGCCGTAATTGTTGTACTGTATGTGCTTCAACAACAGTTCTATGTTATTGTAGGTTTCTTTCATGTGTACTGCATAGCCAATGGGTACTGAATGGTGGACATTGCCATTGTGTAACAGGACAGCTTTCAGGCTTAACTTTGATGAATCTATAAAAAGACGCCATTGTTGTGGGTCATGCACACAACCCAAAGCCATGAACAGTCAATCAATGCCAGTGCAGAAACAGAGGTTGTCAACCTGCATAAAGAACTTTGTCAAATGTTCTTGATGGTTTTGAAAGATAGAAATGTTTGTACCTGGGGACAGCAAACCCCATCCTTGCAATCTTGAGCCAAGTAGTTCTGCTTTAGCTTTTGACAAAGCTAAATCCCTGACCAGGTCATTTAATTCTGTCTGTGGTATCAGATGAGGATAACCAGGCGTAAAGGGTTCAACATCTGGATCAGTGTCATTTTCCACATCTGGTTCATGTGTTGTGGCATCTTATTCTGCCACATCTAAAGTATTCACACCCCTTCACTTTCCCCACATTTGTTATGTTACAGCCTTATTCCAAAATGGATTAAATTCCTTTTTTTCCCCCATCAATCTACATACCATACCCCATAATGACAAAGCAAAAAAGGTTTTGTAGACATTTTTGCGAATTTATTAAAAATAAAAAACTGAAATATTGCATGTATACATAAGTATTTACACCCTTTACTCAGTACTTGGTTGAGGCACCTTTGGCAGCGATTACAGCCTCAAGTCTTCTTGGGTATGAAGCTACAAGCTTGGCACACCTATATTTGGGGTATTTCTCCCATTCTTCTCTGCAGATCCTATCGAGCTCTGTAAGGTTAGATGGGGAGCGTCGCTGCACAGCTATTTTCAGGTCTTTCCAGAGATGGTTCAATGGGGTTCAAGTCTGGGCTCTGGCTGGGCCACTCAAGGACATTCACAGACTTGTCCCGAAGCCACTCCTTCATTGTCTTGGCTGTGTGCTTAGGGTCGTTGTCGTGTTGAAAGGTAAACCTTCGCCCCAGTCTGAGGTCCTGAGCGCTCTGGAGCAGGTTTTCATCAAGGATCTCTCTGTACTTTGCTCCATTCATCTTTCCCTCGATCCTGACTAGTCTCTCTGTTCCTGCTGTTGAAAAACATCCTCACAGCATGATGCTGCCACCACCATGCTTCACTGTAGGGATGGTATTAGCAAGGTGATGAGAGGTGCCTGGTTTCCCCCAGACGTGACGTTTGGCATTTAGGCCAAAGAGTTCAATCTTGGTTTCATCAGACCAGAGAATCTTGTTTCTCATGGTCTGAGAGTCCTTTAGGTGCTTTCTGGCAAACTGTCATGTGCCTGTCATGTGCCTTTTACTGAGCAGAGGCTTCCGTCTGGCCACTCTACAATGGAAAAGCCCTGATTGGTGGAGTGCTGCAGAGATGGTTGTCCTTTTGGAAGGTTCTCCCATCTCCACAGAGGAATGCTGGAGCTCTGTCAGAGTGTGTCACCTCCCTGACCAAGGCCCTTCTCCCCCGATTGCTCAGTTTGGCTGGGCGGCCAGCTCTAGGAAGAATCCTGGTGGATCCAAACTTCTTCCATTTACGAATGATGGAGACCACTGTGCTCTTCGGGACCTTCAAAGCCGTAGACATTTTTTTTGTACCCTTCCCCAAATCTGTGCCTCGATACAATCCTGTCTCGCAGGTCCACAGACAATTCCTTTGACTTCATGGCTTGGTTTCTGCTCTGACATACACTGTCAACAGTGGGACCTTATATAGACAGGTGTGTGCCTTTCCAAATCATGTCCAGTCAATTGAATTTACTACGGGTGGACTCCAATCAAGATGTAGAAACATCTCAAGGATGATCAGTGGAAACAGGATGAACCTGAGCTCAATTTTGAGTGTCATAGCAAAGGGTGTGAATACTTATGTACATGCAATATTTCAGTTTTTATTTTTAATAAATTTGCAAAAATTTCTACAAAACCTTTTTCACTTTTTCATTATGGGGTATTGTGTGTAGATTGATGAGGGGAAAAAAAGAATTTAATCCATTTTGGAATAAGGCTGTAACATAACAAAATGTGGGGAAAGTGAAGGGGTGTGAATACTTTCTGGATGCACTGTAGGCTCCATGTCTCTGGTGGCAGCAGTACTGGCAAACTGTCATCATGTGGCACTGTTCTCATGGCTAAACGCAAATCGGGGTATTCAATAGATATCTTATTTTTAGTAGAGAAGCCAGATACATTGGTCAGACAGAAGTAACAGTCTGTCACGTGATCCTTCTGTTCTCACCATATCATTGTGACTGCAAATGACATTGACTTCCGAGTACCTCTGATCCAAGCTCTCAGGCTGACTGCACATGTTGCACAACAAGTGTGAGGAGCCCAGGGTTTCTCTTGGTCACCAAGTTATATCCGAAGTAGAGCTCATAGGCTTTCTTAATAAATGCAGTCATGGTGCGTCTTTGAGCCTTAAGCTTATACTCACCACAGATATAACAATGTATCGCAGCTGTTGCAACAATGATGAGACATTTCTGCTGTATTAAATCTTCCTGAAGACAACAAATCCTATTGTTAAGTATACTATTCACTATGCTATTGCCTGAAGAACATGTGCATCAACTTGCGTCCAAACAGCATGTGTAAATGTTAGCAGCTTGTATAGCCTGTCTGCCAGCATGTAACCTGGCTAAGCATGCCTAAGACAACATTTGCATAGTACCTACACTGACTGCATGCCCAGGCACGCTTGGACTGACCAAAACAGCTTGCTTTGTGGCCACTATACTAATAAGAGTTAAAATATGATGGGGAGTCACACAAATAGGTTATATCTACAGAACGGTATGTGATAGGAGAAATGTAAGGTGATTCTCGTTATGAGCAGCCCAAACTCCATAAAATACACCCAAAAATGTTCAGGAAGCAACATTTTCATTGTCCAGTGTTACAAAAACACTGTCGATATTCTTAATTAGCAGGCCTAAAGGGGAGGTTGGTGTGGATGCCTTTAATCTGTGTATTAAACTAAAACCGCATTGTCTGCTTGCTTTTTTGCAACATGTTTTGATACTTAAAAGCTTGGTGTGCCTGTTGTCCTCTCTAAGTTTACATTGTTTTGTTGTCTTACAAAATGCACTGAAGTAAAAGTCATGTTATTGATATTGATATATTTATTATTTTATCAAATCAGCACCCTAAGAAGCCTTACAAATGCAAATCCCTTTCTCTGAATGACTGCAGTCCAAGTCACACTCAAATCTGTTGAGAGCACGGTGCACCACTGCACTCTGCAGGCGCTCGAGGCTCGTACACCAAATTCATGGTTTATATGGATGGAAACTGTTCTGATCTTGTCAGACACTAGTTCCAGTTCTACAGTATCAATCATACTCCTTTATCTATTTATTTATTCTTTCTCTAGGTTTGCATAAACCAATTCAGCTGTTTTTGTTTTTTTTGTTTTGATTTTTTTTTTTTTTTACATCTGGGACAAAGCCACCATGCTTTATGCTTTATGGTTGTCTGTATGAAAACTTCCTAGTTTCAATTAAACAAGTTACTAATGTGTTATTGATTCAGCATTCCTCTCTCTGCATACACTCTAGTTACAACACGACATAAAATATGTAAATTCTGCCCTTTTCCGCTCTACACCTATGCAGCTGCAGTGATGGTAGCTACAATTTGTCTTTAGCCCTCAGCCTGAATCTCAGCCAAAGTGCGATAACACCTTCAATTTTCTAACCCCCGTGAATCCACCTTCGAACATATTTAAATGACTCTCTGTTTAACTGTTTCTATTCCTAAAATATCTCCTTTTTTATTTTCTGATTTTCGTCTCATCTCTAAAAAATGCCAACAAGAACCATTTCCAAGAGATTTTTCCAAATTGTCCCGTCCCACACAGTGTTTGCATGTGTAGTTCACTAACAGACAATATAAATTCAGACCTTCCAGAGTATGTTTACTGAATAGTAACATTACAGATCACAGAGAAATGTGTCATCTAGAAGCTATGTGCCAGTGATAAAGAATGGGGGAATACACAATGCCTTCACTGTATTTTGTCAGACTGTGTGAATGTGCTGTGTGCTGGCAGCTCAGCCAGCCTCATCATCATCACCAGCCTCATCAGCCTCATCATTAGCCTCATCATCAGCCTCATCAGCCTCATGAGATGTGTTTGCAGCGTGCAGGGCAGGGTTAGTGCTGGCTGCACACAGAGAGCCAAGAGTAGCTCAGCTGTTGAGTAAGACTCACTTGTAGCTAATTAATGACTCCCCTTTATAACTCTCTCAGGAGATGCTGCAGAGCTACACTGAACCTGGAGTTGGTACAAATGGTCAGTATTAAATGTGTGTTAAAAAGTGAAAAGGTCAGTAAAAAATTAGAGCAAGCCATTGTGTTTTTGCGAAGTGTGTGATGGAAAGGCTGTGTTCGTTGCCCCACACATTTGTAATGTGGACTGAGCCTATAAAGGAACCAGGAAGAGTGATCATAAAATGTTATTTTTAGGTGTGTTTAAAGCTGCTATGAAGAGTTTAGAATTTCTGTTGACTTAGTGTCCCTGTGGACAAAAGCAGTAGCACTTCATTGAAAAACAGCTTCATTTTGCGTAAGCATCGCCTCTTGTTCAAAGGTCTACATCCCCCTTCTGGTAGATTGTGCTTTGGTTTTAAAGAGAATAGTTAAAAATGTAGTGGTGATTTGAAAAAAAAAAAAAAAAAAAAACAGTCGTTTGCAAGCTACAGAGCGATGAGGTATGAAATCTAGCATATGACACTATAATTTAAATTTTGTACTTGTTGAAATAAATTTTACCCAAATTAAATTGGGGCACCACTTTCTAGAAGAAAGAAAATAAGATAAATCAAATTAATCAGTCACAGATCTGAAATTTGTGAACTTTCAATTCAGGGGTCTCTATTTCTGTTCCAAAGAAACACACAACACAAATAAAGACATTAATTACAGCCCCTGTCAGATTAAGAAAACACGCACAACGACTTGCTCTGGATGGGAATATATATCGACTAACTAATGGGATAATTGAGCATATATATATATATCCCATTAGTTAGTCGATATATATAGTTAGAACAACACCACGACCCGACCCCGGAAAAGCGGCTGAAGATCAGATGAGATGAGATGAGATGAGTTAGAACAAGTATTTGGTTAAACATAAATGATTGGATGAAAGGGAAAATGAATGAAGGAAAGGATGAGTGAATGGACATTGCCAACAGAATGAATTAAGTAATTAATTAATCAACCAATTAATTAATTAATGTGGAGGTCCGTGAAATCAGAAATAAATGTGAGCGCAATGAGGGACGACTAAGGCCAATTGGAAAAGGAGTCGGTTGCCTTGGTGACAGCCGGAGGAGAACTGATTTGAAGGAAATGGTTCAGAGGTTCAACTTGGAGAATGGAGAGACAGAGGCAACACGTGTGTGTTCAGGTGTCGGTGCTTTCACCGGGAGTCCGATGTGAGAACTCTACTCTAACCACAAAAACTACTGAACAGGTCTCGATAACAGTCTCTGCAGACTTGGAGGAAACGACTCCAATGAACTCTTACAACAAAACGAGGCTTGAGCGCATACAATGCAAAATAAATTACAATACACAAAATAGCAACAAAAAGTAAAATAAAAGATTGCAAAAATATACGTGGCAAATTGACATGCAACGGCTAGACAGATGTTTTGGCCTTCTTTGTGGTCTTTGAATGTTTGTTTCTTGATGAGCTTTCAACTCTTCAGCAACTCTTCAAGTTGAAAATACAAGCCCAGATGCAAAATGGGCGAGCCGAGGACGCAGCAGTTGGCAAAACAGAACAGGAAAAATCACAAACTGCGTGACGGAATGGCAAGATGGTTAAAAAAAAAACCTACATAGTAGCTACTATGGTGATGCTATATTGTTTGCAGAAAAAAATTAAATCGTACAAACATGTTTTATAGTTGGTTTATTTAATTATATACAGTGATTCTGTCAATTCACATACCTAAAAAATTAGTATGCCATCTTATCTGTTTAGTAATGTGCTACGTAACATCCAGTTATAAATTCCATGGTGGAGGACGGCAAAAAGTTAAAATATTCTAACTTTGGATGGCGGTGCCGTCTGCCATTACCATTGTTGGCATTATTTGCTGGTGTCATTTGATTTTACTGTCCTCCTTCCATCCACAGTAATGACTTCTGAGTTGCTGTCTGCAGTTTTATCGGATTCCATGTGAATGCAACATGACTCACAGATACACATCTGTCAGTTATCACCCAGGTTACAATATGGACTTCCTTTGAAAACAGTCAAGAGATCACAAAAATTACTTGACAAACGTGAAATAATTAGCGCTAAAATGTATATCAATAACATGTGCAATGTGCACAAAAATGTATATATCTGTTGTCACATATATGAAGAAGTTACCATTAATGTAATTTATGTTACGGCTGCTTATATTTTGTTGAATGATACAATGGTTTCATGTGAACCGCTCTTTATTTCTTTTTTTTCTGTTACTAGGTACTGGGCACTCCCTCTGAGGATACCTGGCCAGGTGTTCACTCCTTGCCTCACTTCAAACCAGGTGAAATCCCTTACCAACACCATGCCATAATACAATAATACACACCTTGTGTACATAAGCGCTGACCAACTCACATGTGCATACAGAAACTCTCTCTCTCTCTCTCTCTCTCTCTCTCTCTCTCTCTCTCTCTCTCTCTCTCTCTCTCTCTCTCTCTCTCTCTCTCTCACACACACACACACACACACACACACACACACACACACACACACACACACACACACACACACACACACACTAATAATCTTCATCCTGTGAACAGGGCTGAAGTTGGCTCTAATCAGTAACTCCTACATGCTGTGCTCCACAGCTGTTTGTCTGTCTGAGCCTCATATAACCCTCTACCTCATCAGAGCATCCCAACTATGTCTCCGGTTAGGATGTTATGATAACTGCCAAAGAAAATACAGTAAGAGTAAGTCATAGGCCAGAAACATGATTTCTCATGACATAAAAAAGCATCAAAGAGCTGCAAGGAAACTGGAGTGCGCAGCACGTTATTGGTGCAAGCTTATACAAAAACCAGCAGGGGGCAGTGTCGCCTCAGACAGTCCTTCATCTGGCTTCATTTAACCAAGCTGAGTGTCCCATACAGCAGAGTGCCTCTGTTTTCCTCAGAATTGTGAGATTTTTCATACATTCCCCTAAAACAACAATGGTATCCATCCTCCCCTTATAATTCATCATATTCCAAGCATTGCCTCTAGAGAGATACTATTTCCAGGGGTTTTTTTCTGTCCCCTGTTCACAACATATCACTTTAGCTTTGAGTCTCAGACATGACACATGGCTTTACCTTGGAGTTCGCTGGTTTGTCTCTTTAGGGTGGATTTGATTTTTAATAATCATATGAGGTTTGAGGTGAGCATGGGAGAGGTCAAAGTATTTTGTCACTTCCAGGCCTGCTGCTTTTCTACCATAATATTTCCTCTCAACCTTTTTCCTATAACTGTCTTCCTCATTGTCTTTCTGTCTCTTCATCCCCTTGTACTGTCTGCCCATCGGAGTTCATGCCGGCCAACCCCCCACCTCAGCCCATCCTCCACCCTCCTCACGCTGGTGGTGTCGAGTCAGGACAGTCTTGGCACAAAGAAAAGTGTCAAATGAAGGGGAAGCTGTCACAAAAGAAGCCCAGTGTGGGCTGGGTGACTGTGATGTTGGCAGCCTCAGACTTGTGTGTCCAAACAGAGATGTAGGACGAGACAGAGGGATAAAGGGAACTGGGGAGCTATGCAGTAAACAGCCTCACACATGCATAATCACTCCATGGAAGCATAATATATGAAGTGGTACAAAGTTTTGCAATATATGAGGCAATGTTTAAAGATACCAATTTTTCCTCCTGTAGTCTTATGAGTCTAATATTAAGGTGATTTAGACAGCTGTAACATGTATTATGTGTATGTATATGATAAATATGTAATTTGACTGGAATGAATGATGTATTCTCTCTCCCCATTGCAGACCGCTTTACAGTTTACAGTGCTAAGAAGCTCAGACAAGCATGGAATAAGTGAGTATTCATGTGATCAGATGAGTGCGTTCCTTTCTTGTGCTTGTTAACCTCTGAATTCAAAATTTTTACATTTGTCCGTGTTTGTTTCTCCATCATTCTCTCTGCATTCATGACCTTATCCTTCAAGCACACACTGTCAAGCTGGCTGCTGTACATTGTCCCCTGACCCCTGTTTACACACTCGCACACAAGCGCACCGACACACACACAAATTCGCGCACACACACACACACACACACACACACACACACACACAGACAACCATACAAGGTCACTGCCCTGTGGACACTTGTCTACCTCATAGACACTTGCAGGTGTGTGCCAGCCAGTGTATACATGAGATTAGTTGATGTTTTAATTTTCAGTCGTCTAACTAGTCCTATCTTACATTATAATGGTATAATGGTTATTGCTGGCACATGATATTCATTAAGAGTTTGATAGATTTGGATTTTGTTGCTAAATGTGTTGCTAAAGCTCTATACGCCGCAATATTTAGTCACTTAAAACCAGCTAATTAAACTCCCTATAGGAAATATAGGACTTAGTCACAGTAACAATCATGGGCATTGCAGACTATTCAAATCATTAATTGTACATTCTGTGTGTGTGTGTGTGTGTGTGTGTGTGTGTGTGTGTGTGTGTGTATATATATATATATATATATACACACACACAGTGGTGCTTGAAAGTTTGTGAACCCTTAGAATTTTCAACATTTCTGCATAAATATGACCTAAAACATCTGATTTTCACACAAGTCCTAAAAGTAGATAAAGAGAACCCAATTAAACAAATGAGACAAAAATATTATACTTGGTCATTTATTTATTGAGAAAAACGATCCAATGTTACACATCTGTGAGTGGCAAAAGTATGTGAACCTTTGCTTTCAGTATCTGGTGTGACACCCCCCCCCCCCCCCATGCAGCAGTAACTGCAACTAAACGTTTCTGGTAACTGTTGATCAGTCCTGCACATTGGCTTGGAGGAATTTTAGCCCATTCCTCTGTACAGAACCGCTTCAACTCTGGGGATGTTGGTGGGTGTCCTCACATGAACTGCTTGCTTCAGGTCCTTCCACAACATTTGGATTGGATTAAGGTCAGGACTTTGACTTGGCCATTCCAAAACATTAACTTTATTCTTCTTTGGTAGAACGATTTGTGAGCTTAGGGTTGTTGTCTTGCTGCATGACCCACGTTCTCTTGAGATTCAGTTCATGAACAGATGTCTTGACATTTTCCTTAAGAATTCACTGGTATAATTCAGAATTCATTGTTCCATCAATGTTGGCAAGCAACCCTTGCCCAGATGCAGCAAAACAGGCCCAAACCATGATACGACCACCACCATGTTTCACAGATGGGATAAGGTTCTTATGCTGGAATGCAGTGTTTTCCTTTCTCCAGACATAACACTTCTCATTTAAACCAGAAAGTTCTATTTTGGTATCATCCATCCACAAAACATTTTCCCAATAGCCTTCTGGCTTGTCCATGTGATCTTTGGCAAACTGCAGATGGACAGCAATGTTCTTTTTGGAGAGCAGTGGCTTTATCTTTGCAACCCTGCCATGCACACCATTGTTGCTCAGTGTTCTCCTGATGGTGGAGTCATGAACATTAACATTAGCCAATATAAGAGAAACCTTTAGTTGCTTAGAAGTTACCCCGGGTTCCTTTGTGACCTGACCGACTATTACACTCCTTGCTCTTGGAGTGATCTTTGATGGTCGACCACTCCTGGGGAGGGTAACAATGATCTTGAATTTCCCCCATTTGTACACAATCAGTCTGACTGTGGATTGGTGGAGTCCAAACTCTTTAGAGATGGTTTTGTAACCTTTTCCAGCCTGATGAGCATCAACAACACTTTTTCTGAGATCCTCAGAAATCTCCTTTGTTCTTGCCATGATACACTTCCACAAACATGGGTTGTGAAGATCAGACTTTGATAGATCCCTGTTCTTTAAATAAAACAGAGTGCCCACTCACACCTGATTTTCATCCCATTGATTGAAAACACCTGACTCTAATTTCACCTTCAAATTAACTGCTAATCGTAGAGGTTCACATACTTTTGCCACTCACAGATATGTAACATTGGATCATTTTCCTCAATAAATAGTATCGTATTTTTGTCTCATTTGTTTAATTGAGTTCTCTTTATCTACGTTATCTACTGATGATGTTTTAGGTCATATTTATGCAGAAATATAGAGAATTCTAAAGGGTTCACAAACTTTCAAGCACCACTGTGTGTGTGTGTGTATTATATATACACACACACACACACACACACATATATAATTTTTGATATAATAATATTTTGATGATTGTGTCTATATTGGATGCACACCTTAGGTCCTGGGAGATTGTGGAACCCATAAATCTGTACATTTTGGGTTTGGAGAAAAGGGGGGGAAACACCCCCCCCCCCAAAAAAACCAAACAAATCATAGTGTTGAAGGTTGAATGTGGAGCATAACTGTCCAAGGCTAGTAAACACGCAATCAACATAAAGGTCACCCAGACAGGATAGGCCTTGTCTGTGCCAGGTGGAAAATTTTGAATCAATCTTGGCTGGTAGAAAAGAATTGATTGTTACAAATAGGTGTAGCTAGGGCCATAGAAGTCCAGCCGAACTTTTGCCTAATTTGTTGCCAGATTTTCAAGATGGTAATAGCTATGGGATTAGAGGAGTGTTGTCTAGGTTTAACACTAAAACGACCAAGGC
Source organism: Lampris incognitus (assembly GCF_029633865.1). Taxonomy (NCBI): domain Eukaryota; kingdom Metazoa; phylum Chordata; class Actinopteri; order Lampriformes; family Lampridae; genus Lampris; species Lampris incognitus. The sequence continues at coordinate 42,223,709 of NC_079219.1, forward strand.
TGTCATTTTGACGATTTTGGATTTTCAGAGTTTAATAACTGAAAAAAAAGATACAGAACTGCTGATCCCCAAATTCTCCTAAAATTGTATATCTACTACTACTACTGCTTTCAGCTGCTCCCGTTAGGGGTTGCCACAGCGGATCATCTGTTTCCATTTCTTCCTATCCACTACATCTTCCTCTGTCACACCAGCCACCTGCATGTCCTCTCTCACCACTTCCTCTTTTTCTCTCCCCTGGTAGCTCCATATTCATGATCTTTCTCCCAATATACCCAGCATCTCTCCTCCACACATGTCTAAGCCATCTTAGTCTTGCCTCTCTTGCTTTGTCGCCAAACCGTCCAACCTGAGCTGTCCCTCTAATGTAATCATTCCTAATCCTGTCCCTCTTTGTCACTCACAATGAAAATCTTAGCATCTTCAACTCTGCCACCTCCAGCTCCACCTTCTGTCTTTTTGTCAGTGCCACTGTCTCTAAACCATATAACATAGCTGGTCTCACAACCATCTTGTAAACCTTCCCTTAAACTCTTGCTGTTACCCTTCTGTCGTAAATCACTCCTGACACTCTTCTCCACCCTGCCTGCACTCTCTTCTTCGCCTCTCTTCTGCACTCCCCTTTACTTTGGACAGTTGACCCCAAGTATTTAAACTCATACGCCTTCATCAGCTCTACTCCTTGAACCCATCTGTATTTCCAACTGCACACCTCACCATTGACATACTTCCCTCATACGTATCCTGCACCACTCCTACATACTTAGCTGCAACTCTTGATTTCTTCATACAATACCACACCTCCTCTCTCGGCACGCTGTCATATGCTTTCTCCAAATCCACAGACACAATGTAACTCCTTCTGGCCATCTCTATACTTCTCAGTCAACATTCTCAAAGGAAACATCCCATCTGTAGTGCTTTCATGGCATGAAACCATACTGCTGCTTGCTAACCATCACCTCTTCGCGTAACCTAGCTTCTATTACTCTTTCCCATATCTTCATGCTTTGACTGATCAACTTTATACCTCTGTAGTTGGTACAGTTCTGCACATCGCCCTTGTTCTTGAAAATCGGTACCATTATGCTTCTTCTCCACTCTTCAGGTATCCTCTCACTTTCCAAGATTGTGTTAAACAATGTAGTTAAAAACTCCACTGCCATCTGTCCTAAACATCTCCATGCCTCTACAGGTATGTCCTGATGACATAGCTGTAGAGTCATGGGGATTCCTTTCCACTCTTCATCCTCTTCATAGCTACCCTCATTTCCTCCTTGCTAATCTACTGCACTTCCTGATTCACTATCCCTACATCATCCAACCTTCTCTCGCTCATTTTCTTCATTCATCAGCCCCTCAAAGTACTCATTCCACCATCTCAGCACAATCTCCTAACTTGTCAGCACATTTCCATCTCTATCCTTGATTGCCCTAACCTTTTGCACATCCTTCCCAGCTCAGCCCCTCTGTCTAGCCAATCGGTACAAGTCCTTTTCTCCTTCCTTAGTATCTAAGCTCTCATACAACTCACCATATGCCTTTCCTTTGCCTTTGCCACCTCTCTCTTCACTTTACGCTTCATCTCCTTGTACTCCTGTCTACTTTCTTCATCTCTCTGACTATCCCAATTCTTCTTTGCCAACCTCTTCCTCTGTATACTTTGCTGTACTTCCTCATCCCACCACCTTGCCCGGCCATCCAGCAACTCTTCACTACCACCCAGTGCCTATCTTAACTCCTCCCTGAACTCACATCAGTCTTCCTTCTTCAATTTCTCTCCTTGACACCATACCTACCCATCACTCCTCATCACTACTGTTCTCTTCACCAACATGCCCATTGAAGTCCACTCCAATCACCACTCTCTCCTCCTTGGGTACACTCTTCACCACTTTATCCAACTCACTCCAGAATTCTTCTTTCTCTTCCATCTCACACCCAACTTGCGGGGCATATGCACTGATAATATTCATCAATACAACTTCGATTTCCAGCTTCATACTCATCACTCTGTCTGACACGCTCTTCACCTCCATCACACTCCTAAAATTGCATTTATTAGCATTAAATGAGTTTTAGATCAATTACAGAAGAAAGTCACTGTGATCTGCCTAAAATGACCATGAGCTGTCAAAAAGATGGCTCGTAATTTGCACGCGATTGTGCGTGTCATGTCACTATTCATGACGCATGTTAGTCGCATCATTTCCTTCGTGAAGTTCATTGCTCTGTCCTAGAAACACACTAGCATTCTCCAGATCAGAGTAATAGTCTAAACTTGATTTTTGATTATTGCCAATATGTCTGGTTAGAGTAGCTGTTTCAGACGCACCATGACTACCACCAAGGCGTTGCAGTATTTACAGGCGTTGGACAGTGGCAATTTTAAATTGTTTGAAAAATAGTATTACAGTTGTTAAAATGTTAATTTTGGTGCCAGTCATCTCCTAACAGACATACTAACATATGCAATTCATTAATATCTCAATTGGGTATTTATCTTGACAGAATATAGAGTTTAAAAACCGGCCATCATTTTGATGTCCTATGGTCATTTTAGGTAGGAATGAAATCCTGGTCATTCTGGTGTTAAAGCTGTAAGACTTTCCTCACATAGGGGGTAGATGGAGCCAGTAAAATTAATCCCTAAGTATTTGTACCTAGTGCAAGATAAGTTGAAGGGGATACTAGATTGAGGTATTCCCTGGGCCAACTGATTGAAAGGAAAACATTAGCTTTTCTATATATTTAATTTGTACCCAGAGAAAGTTCCAAAGGATTCAAGAGTGGCTAAAATATGCGGAATGGAACTTATTGCATCGAAAATAAAGGAGCAGGTCATCTGTGTACAAAGATATTTTATGCTCGACTCCACCTCTTTTAGTACATGAAAACCACTTATTAGCTTTAGGTACAATTGATAAAGGTTCAATAACAATGGCAAAAAGGAGGGGGGAAATCAGACAACTTTGGCGTGTCCCGCGTGAGAGGGGAACGCATGGTGATTGCTGATTGTTGGTATACACAGGCCTGTGGAGAATGATACAGTAAACATACCAGGATGTAAATTTCTCTCCAACCCCAAATTGCTTTAATGTGAAGAATAGATGGTGCCTCTCAACTCGATTGAAGGCTTTTTCTACATCGAGCGATATAACCACCTCAGGATTGAACAGAAGCGCTAGGGAGTGAATAAGGGGTCTCGTTGTGTTTGTGAAGGAATGATGGTTTTTAATAAACCGTGTTTGGTCAACGGAGATAATAGAAGGCAAAATAGTCTCAATTCTATATGCAAGCACTTCAGCAAATAGATTTTCATCTACATTAAGAAGCAAAATAGGCCGATAAGAAGAACATAAATTACGATCTTCATCCTTTTTAAGGATCAGTGAAATAGAGGCTTGCGTAAGTGTTGGCGGTAGTGTACCTTATTGGAGAGAATCCTCAAACATTTCTAAGAGCAAAGGCGTTAATTGATTGGACTTTTTATAAAATTCCAAAGGGTAGCCGTCCGATCCCAGGAACTTCCCAGTCTGCATTAACTTGATGGTATCATTTATTCGTGAAGATTTAGCAGTGTTTCCAAATATTTGTGCTTTTCTTGAGTTAATTTAGGAACATTGAGCCCATTGGAGAAATTTAACATGTCAACGTCATCTTCAGGTGAGTCAGATTTGTATAGATCAGAATAATAGGCTCTGAAAGGCTTATTAATTTCACAGGGGTTAGTTGTCAGTGAACCTAAATTATTGATTAATTGAAAAGTTGGTTGTGAGGCCATCTTGCCCTACAACTGATGTGCAAGAAGGCATCCTGTCTTTTTCCGATGTTCATACAATGTTCCCCGTGCTTTAAGCAACATATTTTCTTCATCCCTAGTGGACAAAAAATTGAGCTCAGTCTGGAGACCAAGTCTCTCCTTGAACAGCTCAGGAGACAGCAATATGGAACATCAGCAGGCTAGATCAGCTATTGCGTCTATAAACTGTCATCTCTTTTGTGCCTTGTTAGTATGAGCAAGTGAATGAGATTATCTCTGTCATGGGTGTGTGATCTGGGTCATCAGGATTTTCCCATCCCCTGATTGGTGTCTCAGTTCACCTGCGCCCGTGTGCCTGAGTGACCTTGATTGCCCGGCTTCACTAACCTGTTCCCTTCTCCGATTGGCTCTGCGGTTCCTGCGCACCTGCGCCCTATCTCCGTACCCTTTCGCCAATTGGCTGTCCGGTGCCTGCCCTGTGCTGCACACCTGCACCCAATCTCCCTCCACTTTCTCTGATTGGCTGTAGAGGTCCTGCGCACTGGCGCCCAATATCCCTGATTGCCCCCCCCCCCCCCAACCCTGGTATATATGCTCCTCGGTTGCTCGGGCTTTTTCCCGGTTTGTCTCACTCACTCACAGAGACTCTATGTCGCCGGATCGCCACGTCATTTTGTGAGCTTTCCTCCTGTCTGTACCTGCCTTCTGTTCCTGCTGTTTGTATGTGTTTGTGTTATTAAAGCTTTGTTCAAGCCCAGCCTATCCTTGCTGTCTGCATTTGGGGCCTCTCCTGCTCTCGCTCTCACCATGACAGAACAAACTGACCAAATATGGACCCAGCAGACCTGCTCAGCCAGCCGTATACGTGCGAGGATTTTGGTGTGTCCAGGGACACTTTCGTCAGTTAAGAGCCAGGCTTCTTTGAGCTTCTCACCGTAGTCTGGAAGAAGGACCCTGACTTAGCCCAAGAAGTGGCTTTCTTCATGCGGAAATTCCAGCTGAATCCGGTTCCTCCCAAGCCCTGCACGACAGTGTCTAAGCTGCCCGGCACCCCCAAGTCTCAGCTGCCTAATTCCCCCGAGTCTCAGCTGCTGAGTGCCCCTGAGCCTCAGCTGCCCAGGGTCCCAGAGCCTCAGCTGCCTAGTGCCCCCAGTTCCAGAATGGTCGGTCTGTTTCTGAGTCATTGGCTGCCCCGGCTGGTGTGCGGTCTGTTCCTGTGCCGTCGGCTGTCTTTTCCAACGGGTGGTCTGTTCCCGAGCTTTCAGCCGCCCCACCTCCAAAGCCTGCTCCCTGAGTGGCTGCCGGCCCACCTCCGAAGCCTGCTCCATGAGCGGCTGCCCCGCCACCTCCGAAGCCTGTCCCCCAAGTGGCTGCCCCGCCACCTCTGTAGCCTGTTCCCTGAGCGGCTGCCCCGCTCGATGATTGGTTCACACGTCCGCACTCCAATGGTAGATGTTCAGAATCCAAAATCAAGAACTAGCATCATCACAACAAAGAGTTTTAGTCTGGTTGAAACAACCAAGCTTCAAAAAGGGCTGAGGTGTACAACAAGCTAATCAGCGAACCATTGTGATATCTGTGAATATTCAGATGCCTGTCCCGGTCCAGATAGAAAAAAACTCGGCAGTATTCTACGAGCCACGTTCATTGCAGGCTTGCTTATTCAGATAAATTCACTGGGTGTTGATTGACAGTGGGCAACTGCATCGACACAAAGCCGATGCTTAGACCGCTACACCACCGCGGACATCTGTCTTATTTTTGCCAGACATTATCTGGAGTTAGATTGTGGCCCGTTCCCACAATGCTGAGTACACTTGAGGTTTGCTGACAGTGTATAAAATAGGAAATTAAGAGGTCGCTCAGGAGCTGCTCTGTATGCATCTGCTTCACGCGGTCGCCATAACCTCTTTTCCTGTGTATGTGAATGGTGTGATGTGAGTCTGTCTTGTGTGCATGTGTAGTCTGTCCTCCTGTCAGGTCTCCATGATGGTCACGTGGCTCGGGTCCTGGACTGTTCCGGTGGCATCTGGACACTGCTTGGCATCCTCCTCATCATATTCTTCATATATCTTATAATTCCATTATAAATCTGTTATCCTCTTTAAATGTTGTATTGGGTAAATTGTGTAAACACAACATCCATTGCCAATTGTCCATCTTGGGAGAGAGATCCCTCCTCTGTTGCTCTCCCTGAGGTTTCTTCCTATTTTTTCTCTCTATTAAAGGTTTTTTTTAGGGAGTTGTTCCTTATCCAATGTGAGGGTCTAAGGACAGGATGTTGTGTTGCTGTAAATCCCACTGAGGCAAATTTGTAATTTGTCATATTGGACTATACAAATAAAACTGACTTGACTTGAAAGTAGAATAAGGTTCTCACCTATTTAAATTCCATTCTTTGACACACTGTCAGCAAATGGCTTAAGGGTCAGTTTTAAATTCATGACTTCTGTTTATTTTTCATAATGTAGGCTACCATCACACTTAAATACAGCCTAAAATTATGTGTTGAATGTAAAACTGACAGATGCTGTCAACTAACCCAACAGTTTTATTGTTAGAATAAAGAAATACAGCATATTTCAAAAAGACATGCATCTTAGGGTTAATACTCCTGCCTGTGCTCCTGACCAAGGCAATAGGAAGAAATAACTGGAGTTGGTCCCCGGGTGCTGCACGGCGGCTACCCACTGCTCCTAGCTACACAGCTAGGATGGGTTAAATGCAGAGAGTGAATTTTATAATATGTATATTAAACATAACAAAGAGTATTCTATTCTATTATTGATTAAGTCATTTTATTGATTTCATTCAGGAGATAGGCACACAGCACACTAGCTTACACCTGTAAGCACTGTTGTCTGTCTGCTTTTCTTTTTTTCGAATCCCCGCATTACCTCTGGCTCCCTACATCTTGGGCATCCCTACAGGCACAATTGGCTTTGTCTGCGGGTTGGAAGCCGGATGTTGATATGTGTCTTGGTCGCTGCACTAGCGCCTCCTCTGGTCAGTCAGGGCGTCTGTTAGGGGGAGAGAAGTGACTGGGCGGAATAGTGTGATCCTCCCACACGCTACATCCCCCTGGCAAAATTCCTCACTGTCAGGTGAAAAGAAGTGGCTGGTGACTCCACATGTATCAGAGGAGGCATGTGGTAATCTGCAGCCCTCCCCGGATCAGCAGAGGGCGTGGAGAAGCAACCGGGACAGTGTTGAAGAGTCGGGTAATTGGCCGGATACAATTGGGGAGAAAAAGAGGGGGGGAGGGGTGGATCCAAAAAAAAAAAGACAAAAAAAAAGGTCTGCACTTGCGTCTGATAACTGTGTCTGTACTTTCAGGTTAGCCTACGTGGACCATGCTGAGGAGCTGGCATCCAGGTTTCTCCAGTGCTTCCCAAAGAACCGCCTCTCTGCCCAGGCAGCCCTGAATCACGAGTACTTCAGCCACCTTCCTGCACGGCTCTGGGACCTGCAAGATAGTATGTAGCCCTAACACATCACTCCATGTAGCCATAATACTGTCTCTTCTGGCACGCTGCATCGAGGTCTCCCAGTGACCTTCCCTCCTTGTTTCTCTTTGTCTCTTACCCTCGCTCACTTTTTTACTCCCTCGTTCTCTTTTGTGTTGCCTCTTTTTCCTCCCTCAGCTTCAATGTAATGTGTATCCCCCTCACTCCCTTTCTCTTTGATTCCCTCACTAAAGAAGAAGTGGAGTGACCCGAGGTTGTTTTTGTTCATGCAGCGAAAGCCTCTTATCAGCTGGGTGCCGTTGGGATAGCAAACCCAGCTGGACCTCTGCTGGCCGCCTTGAGAGTCACAGTTTGATTTTCCAACGTCTTGATTTGTTTTTATGCCCCTAGCAAAACTACATTTAGTTGTAGTCCTTTAATACAGGCCTTTTCCTCCCGCCATAAAACCAGCACCTGTTTAGAAATGTGTTTCATGTGACATAATATTCATAGTGTTGTTTTCCCCAAATGTAGCTTTTTATGCAAAATTTACCCACAGTTCACGACTGATAGAAATATGGGTGTTTGGGTAACATATAAATCTTCTCTATAGCATCAACTGGGAAGGAAGGTATGTCAGATATTACTGGACTATCCATATTATTTGACAGGCTACATGCACATATATAGCAAAATCCCTTTACTACTTGTTTATCAGCAGTGTAAAAGCCTGTTCACAAGCTTCCATCTCCGGTAAACTACTGCCAACACAACCAACTGGGTTGTAATTTTAATATGTGAATTCAATTTTTACTCCTCAGATTGGGATTTTTCAGTGCTATTAATCCTGTTATCAGCACCCAGCAGGTTGTTCTGCATAAGGATATGCAGATGGCAATGGTCACTGTGAGATCCATGCCTTTTTTATATCTGTTATGCTCTCTCTCTTTCTCTCTCTCTCTAGCGCCTTCTATTTATCCATCTCTCCCTCTTGGTCCCTTTCTTTCTCCCTCAAACACATATACACTGACACAGCATACTCTTATTTTCTCTTTTTGGCATCCACACAGCCAGACAAAAAGCACATAAAAACAAAACGCAGCGTGCAGAACTGAAATTCCAATGAGCACTGCCATTTAAAACAGCCTGGCAGTGGATGAAATCAGTCATCCTCTGTGCACGTTAAGCGATGGAGAGGAAACAAACCTGGGTTCGAATACTGTTGGCAGAGTATGTGTTGGGGAGGAGGTTAGAATTATGCAGTTATACACAAAGTAAATGGGAATGAGCTGAGGAAATAACTAATTTATCTAATTTTTCTAGCATTTGGAAATAAACCTTTTCAGTATTGATAATTTCCAGGAGAATAGATTGATGTTAATGGAGAATTCAGCCCTGAGGTTAGTACATCTGTAGCTTATCCTCTGCCACAAGCCACGGAAGAGATCAGATGAAGTATTTTTCCCATCTTGTTCTTGTAGAGATTAAGAGCACGCCTTTAATGCCCAGTCATTACTTTTTGTGTTGTGGATTAATGGAGAGAGTAGCCACACAGATTACAACCAGCACTGTTAGAATTACTGAGACAATGGAGCTCCTGAGGGATGTGGTACTTTGAAGACTGGATTGTGACAATTTCACTGTCTGTCTAGGGGAGAAAAATCACCCTGAAACAACCCTCCTAGCTCTTTGTACTGCAATACATTTAAACAAATAGAATCCTGACTTGGGTGAAGAAGAGTTTGTTTGAAAGTAAAATGTATGAAAGTGACTACTGTGTTGGCAAAGTCCCTGCTATGGTTCCACGTTCAAAAAGATGATTTGCCTCCGGCTTGGTCAGGCGCCCCTACAGACACAGTTGGCCGGTGGAGGTGGGAAGCCCGATGTGGGTATGTGTCCTGGTCACTGCACTAGCGCCTCCTCTGGTTGGTCAGAGCACCTGTTCGGGGGGGGGGGGGGACTGGGGGGAATAGTGTGATCCTCCCATACGCTACAGCCCCCTGGTGAAATGCCTCACTGTCAGGTGAAAAGAAGCAGCTAGCGACTCAACATGTATCCGAGGAGGCATGTGGTAGTCTGCAGCCCTCCCTGAATCAGCAGAGGGGGTGAGGCAGTGACCGGGATGGCTTGGAAGAGTGGAGTAGTTGGCCAAGTACAATTGTTAGGGAAAAAAACGGGGGGGGGGGGGTAAAAAAAAAGCTCTCCGCAAGAATGCCCCATTACAAAGTTCTATTCTCCTCACACAAAAAAATATGTTTTTTGCCTTAGGAACATATAGTTTATTATTCCTTTATTTTATCCCCCTGTAGTGTCTTCTATCTTCACGGTACCAAATGTCAAGCTGCAAACAGAGTCAGGAGACAGCATACAGGTGTGTGCAAGGAGGAACAGTCATGGGAAAGGCACCTCTGGCAGCAAGCACTGACCTGGAGCATCGTCCCTGCACAGGACTTCCTGCCAGGTAGGTACAGATCAGCATGCATACAAATGGATTATATGAGAAACAAGATGCACATACAATACTATTGCAACAGCACACATATCTGCATGCAGCGACATATGCAAGGTGAAACTGCACAAGCGTTGCGTTCAGAACAAATCCTGCTTACAGACTACTACATCAACTGCCATGATCTGTCTCCTCACACTAAAAAATCATGACAGCGCTGTCTGCAGTGAAGCTGAAAATTTAGAACTAGTTGGTAGGACATCTCTGAGTGGGCTAACAAAGGTATGTTGTTCTTTAGAGGCGGGGGAGCTTGTTCACCAGTCAGATAATGCTACTGTATTAGCTTGCAGTAAGACACCCAAAGAACAGCCTTGAAATAATGGTGTGTGTGTGTGTGTGTGTGTGTGTGTGTGGGATGGGGGGGATATTTGATTAAGATCAATTAAGATCTTCAGTCACCAGCAGGTGCAAGAATGATGGGAAAAGACTCGTTGTAGGGTATCAGGATGAACCTTTAAGCTCGTCTGTCACCCCCACAGTGTGCACCCAAACAAGTTGAAATTCACTCACTTTGCGAATAACATAGACCAAAATACAATGAGCTTTTACTACAATAAGCAGGCCTATCATACTATTTTCTTTAAGGCTTTTCATCAATTTAAAGCAAAACACTTTTTGATTTTACTCCAAACATTTCAAGAACACAATATGCATCATATGCATGATATGTATAGGAATTTTGGTGTTTTTAACTGGTTATATGTAGGCCTCTTGTACCATAAAGCTGCTGACGTTGTAGTTTAAGTTCAACTTGAAAGACTAAATGAAGCAAGACAAGGTATTGAGACAGTGAAGGATGGCTTTGCAGTATAGTTTTTAGATAGTTTTGTGTTATTTATAGGAGGTAGATGAGGCAGACTGGTTCAGACGAAGTAGACCAGTAAAGGCCAGCGGTTCCCAGTAAGCAGCCTGTGTGCAGAAGTCTGCTCGTGAGGGCAGCTGCTGAGCTCATACTGAAAACCTGGACTGAGCTCATAGTGAGGACCTGGACTGAGTGAAAGCAAACGTGATTCTTCTTCATTGGGTCATATCAACACTACAACACCTGTCAGTACAATGCCCAAAAGATAATGTAGCAGGCAAGGTAAACAAAGTGTAATATTATGCTGAAAATAATGAAACTGTATAGTTACGTCTGAAACTAAAGAATTGCAGAGGATAGAAACATGGTTGGTTCATTTTCTTTGATAAGAAAAGAGAAACAAAAAAGACAATGAGTGAATTGAAAGAATGAAGAGAGAAGATGAATGAGAGGGGACGGACAGGTCTCACATTAGTCTTTTACAGTAGCATATTACATATATTACAGTAGCATCTACGATTACAGGCATGGGCGCAAGTTCATGAATACTGGGATGGCATCCACCTGTGCCCCCTTCCATAGGGTTAGTGGTTGTGTCAGGAAGGGCATCCGACATAACATTTTACCAAATCAGTGTGTGGCTTGACAAGACCATACCAGATCGGTCGAGGCCCCGGGTTAACAACGGCCGCCATTGGTGCTGTGCCCTCACAGGGTACCGATGGAAACTATCAAATCAACTGTGGTGACCCCTAAGAACAAGCTGAAAGAAGAAGTAGTAACGTATTGCATTGATCTCTGTCTATTCATGATTCTGCATTATTCACAAGATTAGCTGATGCAGCTAGATGCCCATTTTAGGCAACAGATCAATCTGCCGATCAGTCTGCTCAAGGAACACAAAGTCCAACTCAAAGGTTCAACAGCAAACAGTGCCCAGTATACAACAGCACTATGCCAGTACAACTTTGAGTAGTTACCCATGAACAAAAACAAGCCTCATTTGTAATCGAGAGTTTTTTTGATAATGGGTTTAGTTTAGGTACCCTGTGAAGGCACAGCACCAATGGCAGCTGTTGTTAAGTAGTTAACCTGGGCCTCGACCAGTCCAGTATGGTCTTGTCAATCTGCACAAAGATTTGATTTACACGTAAAAATAAAACCAAATCATTCTTTCATATTCCCTCACCATTTTAAGGGTGTCAGACCAGGCACGTAGCCAGGTAGGTGGTTTTCGTGTCTGAACCCCCCCCGAAACCCCACGGCCCGTCTGAAATGGCACCAATAATTATTTAGTTATCGTTTTGATTATTTGTCACCGCCCCTCTAGCCTACTCATACACTGCATCTATCGTGACTGACAGGTGTTAAACCTGTCAGTTAATTTGTTTCCAAACATGATGTATCTTATTGGTCTGTTTCGTAAAACAAATAAAATCACAGGCTTTTGATTGGCTCAGGGGTCTGACGAGTCAGCTAAGCAACCTGCCACTGGTTATGCTAGCTAAGTGGTCGATCTATAGTTTGCTTTTCAAAAGCAATGGAGCCGCTGAAAGCTACCTGTAAATCAGGCAAGAGCAGTGAAGTTAATATTCGTAAAATCAGTAATATTTTTGTTTCAACGTGTCCCGACTCAAAAAAGAAAAAAGAGAACATTACAGATGATCTGGTCACTAACGTTACCGATTTCCCGGAGCAAGTGTTAGCAGACCCACTGCCCTCCTCCTCGGAAACGGAGCCAGAGTTAGCAGACCCGCCCGCCATCCTCTACCTCGGAAACGTTTTCACACGACTTTGTGGATTATATTGGTGGGAAAATATCAGACGAACAGAGAAGAGAAATATACTCACTGGACTGGACTGCCAATATTGGACAAACATTCCCTACAAAACTAGGAGGTAAACTACGTTTCCAACGTCATGGGATTGACCACTTTAGCTGGCTAGTATACTCAACAAGGTCCGACGGTTGTTTTTGTAAGCACTGTGTTGCGTTTGCAGTCGAGCATGTGGGCAAGGGAGGGCACAGAAAAGCTGGCAAGCTAATTAATGTCCACTTCTCAGACTGGAAACATGCTTTAGAGACGTTCAAAGACCATGCACAAAAGGCATATCACAGAATGCAAGTTTGAAAGCGGACAATTTCCAAATGGTTCTCAACACTAAAATGGATGCAATTTCACTGAGGCTCGATTCTGAGAGAAAAAAGCGAGTCCAAGAAAACAGAGAAAAACTCAAAAGCATCATTGCAACGTTGATTTTTTGCGGTCGCCAAGAACTCGCCCTGAGAGCTGATATTGATTCAGGGCCAGTGACATTGAATGAGCCAACTCACAATGACGGAAATTTCAGGGCTTTACTCAGGTTTAGGGCGACATCTGGCGACACAGTACTGTTACAACACTTGAGTAAATGTGCAGCAAACGCTAGCTACTGCAGTCCTGATGTACAAAATGAAATAATCAGCATAATTGGAGATGTGATAACAAACAAACTGGTGCAGAAAGTAAACTCCGCGCAGTGTTTCGCTGTGTTGGCAGATGAAATGAAGATGTTTCAGGGCGGGAGCAGCTTTCTGTCTGTGTCAGATACGTGAACCAGCATGACAGCCAATATAGCATCAGAGAGGATTTTTTGTCCTTTGTTGATATCGAGAAGTTAACCGGGGAGGCAATCGCCAATTCAATCGAAAGTCCGTTGACAAATGCAGGCGTTGATTTACAGTTTTTACGTGCCCAGGGATACGACGGCGCATCTGCCACAAGTGTCCGTTTACATGGTGGCCAAGCTAAAATCAAAGAGAAGCACAAGCAAGCAGTTTATGTGCACTGTGCCAGCCACAGTTTGAATTTGGTCCTAAACAAGTGCTGCACTGTACAAATGGTGCGAAATTGCTTTGGAATTGTCTCGGAAATCTGCACTTTTTTCCATGATTCGGCTTTGCGGTCTGCATGCAGTCTGCGACACGAGACGGAACGTCTTTTACCCAACTGCAAGACAACGCGACTGACGAAGTTGTGTGAAACGAGATGGGTCGAACGCCACGACGCAATATTTACATTCAATGAGCTTTTAGACCCTGTGCGATCCAGCCTGCAGAAAATCAGTGAAACCTTCACAGGAGACACATCTGTCAAAGCCACTCAGCTCTTTAATTCAATTGACAATGCAGAATTCATGCTGTCCATGAATGTGAGTGAGAAGATGCTTGCAAGAACCTACCACCTGTCCACCTTCCTTCAGAAGGAAAATTGTGACTTGGTGAGTTGCGTTTCAGCTGCTGATGCTGTTATTGAGCAGGTAGATGAGATGAGGGCTAACTCTGAGATGCAGTTCAGGCAGATTTCCCAAAAGACCTCTTCCCAAGCAGCCAAGTATGGGGTTGAATTTCGACCACGAAGAGGCATGGACTGCAATGAGGATCCATTGAAGGCCTGTGAAAATCACTACAGGCAAAAGCTTTTCATAGTCATGCTTGACTTTTATTCATCACAGATGAAGGAACGCTTCAGCAAACACAGAAATGTGATCTCCAACCTCTGCTCCTTACTGCCATCTATTGTCAGCATGCTGAACGACAGCTCAGCTCAAGCGCTCTCCAACCTGTATCCTGATGAAGTGTCACCGCATCTGGAAGTTGTAAAGTCAGAAATTGACACCTGGCGGGATAAATGGAAAGATGCAACTTATGTTCCACAAAATGCCATTGAGGCATTAAATGCCCGTAACAGTGAGTTGTTTCCAAGCATCTTCAAGCTTCTCCGTGTTTTGACCACGCTTCCTGTCACCAGTGCCCATGTCGAGAGAAGTTTTCCCCGTCTGGGAAGGATCAAGGACAAAATGCGCAGTACAATGACGGAAAGACGGCTTAATGGACTGACATTGCTCTCGGAGCACAGAGACATTGTGGTGATGCCGGAAAGAGGTACTGGACATCTTTTGCAGACAAAAAAGATGATTGGACCTGCTTTTATAAGGTAAGACCCACTTTTATTTATTAATGCATTGATGATTATCTATGGGCCATTAATACGTTGACATTTACCGTACGGTTGGGTATTAGGCTATAGTATACAGTGTGGGAATTTTATTTACCGGTAGCTTTCGGCAGTGTTGCCCGACCCCCCCCCCCCAAAATATGTTTCTGGCTACGGGCCTGTGTCAGACCCAAATTGTTCCGCAACATGTCTGTGAATGTTCTCATTCATCCAGGTCATAGTTATCCAAAGGAATTGAATCGAGTGCAACTGGACTTGGTATATATCTGTGAAGACGTTTCGCCTCTCATCCAAGAGGCTTCATCAGTTCGTGCCTTTCTGACTAGACCAAGCCAGTCAGACTAGCTTGACTAGACCAAGCCAGTCAGACTAGCTTGGTCTAGTCAGAAAGGCACGAACTGATGAAGCCTCTTGGATGAGAGGCAAAACGTCTTCACAGATATATACCAAGTCCAGTTGCACTCGATTCAATTCCTTTGGATAACCATGACCTGGATGAATGAGAACATTCACAGACAAAACCAAATCGTGCATACATAATATACTGATTAGATCAGGAATAAAAAAAAATATATGAAAATAAAATGAAAGAGGTAAGGCAAACGACAAAGTACACTGCTCTAAACAGGAATGCAATGGCAAGCTGTCATATATGTAAATTATTCTTCAAGATCCTATTGAAGGGGTGTCCATGTAGCATAGTGGTCTATTCTGTTGCGTACCAACAGAGAGATCGCCCATTCGAATCCCCGTGTTACCTCTGGCTTGGTTAGGTGTCCCTACAGACATAATTGGCTGTGTCTGTGGGTGGGAAGACGGATGTGGGTATGTTTCCAAGTCGCTGCACTCGCACCTCCTCTGGTCGGTCGGGGCGCCTGTTCGTGGGGGAGGGGGAACTGGGCGGAATAGTGTGAGCCTCCCTTGCGCTACATCCCCCTGGTGAAACTCCTCACTGTCAAGTGAAAAGAAGCGGCTGGCAACTCCACATGTATCGGAAGAGGCATGTGGTAGTCTGCAGCCCTCCCCGTATTGGTAGAGGGGGTGGAGCAACTACCGGGATGGCTCAGAGAGCGAGGTGATTGGCCAGGTACAGTTGGCATGAATAAATGTTGTGGGTAATGTACAACCTAGCCTACGCCCAGACGGGTGGTTCAGAGTATTCTTTGAATCAACCAGGAACATAAAATACATTTTTGGGGGGCACTCATGAGGTTTAGATATTAAGGTCAAGGGTAGCCAGTGCCACCCTTGCTATAACTTTAACTCTGACACTGCCTTAATAAAGTGAAAATGTTAAATAAAAATAATAATAATAATAATCACATGCACTAGGAATGTAGCTTGACGTTGTTGGTACAGTTGCAAGAAAAATACTGTCTCAATAGAAATAAAATAAAACCTGAAAAAATATACGTATATACAAACACACACACACACACACACACACACACACACACACACACACACACACACACACATAATATATATCTTTCAGCATTTTTCCCTGTATCTCAGGGGTTGCTATAGCGGATTTTACAGTTTCCATCAGTACCCTGTGAAGGCGCAGCAGTGGCGGCCGTTGTTAAGTTGTTGTTAACCTGGGTGTCGACCAGTCCAGTAAGGTCTTCTCAATCCGCATAAAGTTTTGACAACATTTTACGTCAGATGCCCTTCCTGACACAACCACTAACCCTATGGACAGGGGCACAGGTAAAGTGCTGGATGTCATCCCGGTATTCATGGGCTTGCGCCCATGCCTGTTGCCTGATTTATCTATGAAAAATATAAAGAGCAAAACGTAAGTGTGCTGGGCAGCAGGGGGCCTGTTGATTAGTCGGGGGGGGGGGGCATGTTCAGGTCCTGGAGAGATGGGAGGCGACAACTGATCACCTTCTCCGCCCAGCGAATGATGCACCCCTGCCTGCCCTGGTGCTGGCAGCAGCATACCAGACAGTGACGGAGTAGGTTAGAATAGACTCAGTGATGGAGGTGTAGAAATTCACCATCACTGTCTGTGACAGGTTGAATATCTTCAGCTGCCGCAGGAAGTACATCCTCTGCTATGCTTCATTGATGAGGGAGCTGATATTTAGCTCCCACTTGAGGTCCTGAGCAATGGTGGTGCCCAGGAAAGGGAATGACTTCACAGTGGTAACTGGGGAGTCACATTGGATGGGGGAGTGGGGGGGGCTTCAGGGCTGGTGGTGGACTTCAGGGTTTCTGCTGAAGTCCACCACCATCTCCACTGTCTTTATCTCCAGGTTGTTCTGACTGCACCAGAAAACCAAGTGATCAACCTCCCGTCTGTAAGCAGACTCGTCACCCTCAGATATGAGTCCGATGACGGTGGTGTTGTCCACATACTTGAATCTGCAAACCCTTTGCAAAGGAACACATCAGCAAAAAAACAAAACAAAACATCATATCAAATACAATCATTACAACATTATTAAACATAACAATAAATAGCAGCAATAGTGTAACAAGGCACTTAAAACCCACATGAAAGCTTTCCAGCATGCTTTTCAGGAATATACCCTATAGAAATTGAAAATAAAAGAATTGATTTATTTGATTTATGGTTTTTACTCATGTTATTCATTCAAAGTACTTAAAAGGTAATTATAGGTTAACAATTTAAAAGATTTTAACTTTTTTTTTACTTAATTTTAAGAGTCAACAGTACTGCTTGGGCGTATAGCTAGCATGATGTGCCCTGTTTTTCGATTTAGTTGTGTATGTGATGATTTCTCTGTTTTTCTATATCTCCCTTTCTGCCACATTTTTCCTTCTTGCATTAAGGCTTTTTTCCTCCTCTATCTTTCTCTCTCCCCCCTTCTTACATGTTTGCCCTCTTGAGAGTGTCAGAGTGGGTGCGTGTGATTGACAAATGGGAGAATTTGATCTGATTAGCTGTGCTCTCCCAGAGGGTCAAGGAGGCTAGTTAGCGGGACTTGTCAGTGAGCAGCAGAAGACGAGAGAGAGCGAGAGAGAGAGAGAGAGAAATGCAGCTAGTAAAAGCAGGAGGGGTTGGATGGCTGCATGGGGTTCAAACCCCCTCAGGCAGGTTTTCCTCTCACTGAGAGAGCCTCACACCACACACAAACGCACACACACATACCTTGCTCCCTCTAATGTCTTGTTATCTATTCTCGGGATGCTCTGCCAGTCAGAGAGAGAGAGAGAGAGAGAGAGAGAGAGAGAGAGAGAGAGAGAGAGAGAGAGAGAGAAAGAGAGCCCTGAAGGAGAGAGGCAGGAATTGATTTCATGTGTAATTTGTTTATTACCAGAGGGGGCAAATGCCATCCGCCTGATGAGGGAGGGGGGTTGTGGAGGAGATGAGACTCTGGATGGCTCCATCATTACCATAATCTGTCTTTACAGCTCCTGCAGCTGGGAGAACCTTCCTCTCTCTGCTCCTTCTGCTCTGTACCCTTCATCCTCTGCTTCCCTCTCTCCCTCATCTGCCCCTGTGTCTGTCTGTCTCTTTCTCTCTCTGTCACACCCACACACACACACACACACACACACACACACACACACACACACACACACACACACACACACACACACTCCATCTCAGCTCAAACTCACAACTCCCCACTACTTTGCATTTAATTTATTCTCTCTCGTTCCTTCATGGTCCCCCCTCGTTATCTAACAGTATTTATGTTTTATTCATGAAGAAGTATTACTATACCAAGATACCATCCACAAAAAACACAACACATAAGTTTGTTGTGAAGACAACAATGAATCTAATTGCGGATATAAATCTGACTGCACTGTATCGTAGAATGCTGCAGAGTATATTGTGTGTGTGTGTGTGTGTGTGTGTGTGTGTGTGTGTGTGTGTGTGTGTGTGTGTGTGTGTTTGTGTGTGTGTGTGTGTGAGAGAGAGAGAGAGAGAGTTTTCAGATCTGTCAGACTAGCTGGTCATTGTGTGTGACCAGATGGTGCCATCCCCATTTAGGATTTTGACTGGATGCAAATAAAAGAACAGTTTATATTGTGTACGCCTTCATGTGGATGAAGAAGCAGTGTGGATCTCATGCATGTTCACACAGCAAATGTGAGGTGGTCAACAAACAGAGAGGATGTGAGATGGGTAGATTTAAAAAGATGTAACATCCACTGGATGGATGTCTAGCAGTTCTGTAAATTAATCTCAGGAATGATTCATATTTTCTGTCACTGGTGTGGGTTGTTGAAGCATGAAGTAGCACACTAGGAACTCCTTCCTCCCCATCTCCTCTCATTCCTCCCCATCTCCTCTCCTCCCTCCCCATCTCCTCTCCTTCCCCATCTCCTCTCCTTCCTCCCCATCTCCTCTACTGTCCTCCCTCCCCATCTCCTCTACTGTCCTCCCTCCCCATCTCCTCTCCTTCCTCCCCATCTCCTCTCCTCTCCTTTTCCATTTTCCTTTCTTGCATCTTCTCCCAACATATGGGTCTTCCTAATGAGCTCTTCACACAGCTTCTCCGTTTTTTCTCCACTATCTTCCTTTTTTTTAAAGAAACAAAATGGTTTCTGTCTGTGATTCAGCCATATCTAGAGCTTCTTTCATCATCTGAGCAAGTTAGGATCAGATTACGCTGCCTAATTAATTCAAATTTATCAGTCTGCTTCTCGAAATCCAGAGGAAATTTGTTACGCAGCTCTTATTCTTATAGCAGAAAGAAAAGGAGATAGAATATTGCAGTTGTGTACATGTACAATGTTCCTTCACCACCTTTCTCTGGAAAAATACATGTAACTGACTGATCTGGCTAGGACTTAACCAGGGTAGTTACCAAGACAGAACACAGGTAGATGTTTCAGTGAGGACATGAAGACACACAAGCACACAGATGTGAAGGTGCTCAGACATGCAGAAGCTCTACATGCTACCAGCTGTGGTTCTTCTTTCTTCACTGATGAACATCTTGATGCATCATGCTGTGTTGGCTCACCTACCCGTTTCCAGACATGAATGTCTCTCGTAGTTTGATCTAGCATCACCCTACTCTGTGTACAACACAGCAGTGTGAGTAGCCCTGTGTGTTTGTGTCCATCTAGGGGTGCATGTTAGTGATTGTATGACTGCATTGTGAACACTCTTATACAAGAAATGTAAGAAGTAGATGCTGCAAAAATTATTACACTTCATCCCTATAGACCTTTGCCCCAGTGAGGTGATTGGAGTTTACTTTAGAAAACACTTGGCAAGAACAGAGATGTACAGGTGCAAATAATTAATGTCCTATGAGTTGAATGGGATCTTTGTCACTAAGGAGCATGGTGTCAGCCTCCGTTGCACAGATACTCACTTTTCACTTTTTTTTTCTTCCTGATTTTCATATACTTTAATGATCCCCATAGGGAAATTCCTCTCTGCATTTAACCCATCCTAGCTGTGTAGCTAGGAGGAATGGGCAGCCGCCGTGCAGCACCCGGGGACCAACTCCAGTTCATCTTGCCATGCCTCGGTCAAGGGCACAGACAGGAGTATTAACCCTAACATGCATGTCTTTTTGATGGTGGGGGAAACCGGAGCACCCAGAGAAAACCCACCGCAGACACGGGGAGAACATGCAAACTCCACACAGAGGACAACCTGGGATGACCCCCAAGGTTAGACAACCCTGGGGTTTGAACCCAGGACCTTCTTGCTGTGAGGCAACAGCGTTAACCACTGTGCCACCGTGCCACCCATCATCATCATACAATATCTGCAAAGTAATGGTGTCATGATTACTAAACTTCAGAACTTATATTAAGCAGGTCTGCCCTGGAGTGAGATAACTGCACTTATTCAACAAGTGACATATTAATGTGGTACCACTTTCATATTGTAGCATTATTACATTTTTTTAAGAAATTAAACACAGGATCTATGAATGCACTTTACATTTTTGACAATATAGGCTACTGTGTCCCTGTTTCAGTTATGCCGGCTGCTCTGTTAGACGTCATTAACTTGTAAAATAAAAGTAAATTAAGTTTATATGTAAATCAGATAAAAGCACTACATACCAGGGACGGGCATGGGCACAAGGCCATGAATACTGGGTGGCATCCAGCGCTTTACCTGTGCCCCCATCCATAGGGTTAGTGGTTGTGTCAGGAAGGGCATCTGATGTAAAATTTTGCCAAATTATTACGCGGATTGACAAGGCCATACGGGATCGGTCGAGGCTCCATACGGGATCGGTCGAGGCGCGGGTTAACAACGACCGCCATTGGTGCTGTGCCCTCACACAGGGTGCCAATCGAAGCTGTAAGGGCCCTGACCACCAGGCCAATGGTTGGCTGTCGGCCAATGTCGGGCCGTTGGTGAGCGTCTGTGACCCTAGTTTTTGCGGTGTGTCCCGCATCATTGGCACTAGTCGGACCCCTGTCGACAGCTTTTCAGCCGATTCAGCATGTTGAATCAGCGGAGCCCGTCGGTGAGAGAGATCACTCTGATTGGCTGTTCAGCTTAGTGAATCAGTGCAGATCGTAGATGCTAGTTGGCCGTCAGCTGTAGTCTTTGCGGTGTGTTCAAGTGCTACTTGTTGGCCCAGACGGCAGGCGACATGAGGTGACGCAACAGTCGGCCTTCATCCCTGCTAGTCGGTTTGGTGTGTCTTGGCCCTAAAATCCATTGTGGTGACCCCTGAGAAACAGGGAACAAGATAAAATCACAACATAATCGAGTCTGTTTCCATTGTAAACCCCATTAATGTATTTTGCTTGATGTGATCATGCCCCCCAACCTAATCAGCAAATGTGTAGATGTGTTAGAATGGGCCAGTCAAGGAGCTTTATCACAGTCATGCAGGACTGTGATATTGGCTGATACAATATGTGGTCTGCAGGCTCCACTGCAGAAAATCACACATCTTTCATCTCCTACTGCCCCCCCACCCCACCCCCCACCCATACCCTGCCTAATCCCTCTTCCCTCATTTCTAGTTTCTCTGTATTCTAGTTGCTCTTACCTAAAGCACATAATAGAGTTGTTTGATATTTTGTTATGAAGTGATTTCCGTTATTTTCTAGGACCTTAGTGTAACCCAGTAAAAAAAAAATTCTGTGCATTACTCTAAAGAAAGAGTTCATTATAATTAAATCTGACATTAAAAGTCCTTTCCATTTTAATGAACAAGGTAAAAACATGGAGATGTATTCCATGTTTAAAAACTGTGGTATATCTTTTGTAGAATGTATGAGTCTAAAAAGGTAAATGTTTAGTCAAAAGCAGGTTTATGAAGAGTTCATGTTTTTTTGGTTTTTTTTTATTGCAACTGGTAAAGCTGTGGCAATTGAGCTGCAGTCTAATAATGTGTTCCCATTGGTTGATGCCTGTGGGTCTGAGAGAAGTGCGTGATCAGACAGGAGCGAGTTGGCAAACGAGTGAGAGAGCATCGCTGTGTGACAGGAAAGGGAAGAGAGAGTTTGGAGAAATGTGTTGGCGTTATTGAAAAAGTAAGGCCAACATTTTAAGTAACGTTCATCCAATTTTATGAACTAATTCCTGTATTGTCAACTTGACATTCTGCAATAGGATTGTGTTTTGTCTGTTTCGTTAGCAGCAGAAGAATCCGACATGGAGTTTTGTTAGGCTGTTCACTGGGTATGTAATGCTAGCTAATTAAGTAGCATAATACACTATATAGTACAGTACATTCATTAGCAGAGTGAATAGACAATAGCCCACCCATTAGCTAACAAAGCACTAAGAGGAGTCATACAACATTTTCAAAGAAACACTGCGGAAAACCAGATAGTGCTCTGAGCTACCAGGCTGCTCAGAGTTCCTCTGGCTATGTTGGAATAAAGGACGCGGAAGACTCATCTCGTCTAGTTCCATGAGGGTTCAGTCAACACACATTGATATTGACATTTTGCTCGAATAGACACTGACTGATGGGTAGACACATCACCAAAAAAAAAAAAAAAAAACCCACAGAACCATACCAGGTACCTTTTATTTTATTTTAGTGCTCATTAATTGAGTGAAGAGACCATTTAATTCATTAGTCCCATCGGTCACGTGACTTTCTCATTGCCACCATGTTGGATCACCACCTATCTGTGGATATGTGTAGCAACCGTTTGTTTATTCTATGCAACGTGTGTTCTCACCACTTGTTTTTGCTCGAAAGTGCATTTATCAGATAAAAGTTAATTCTTGCTTTGTAAAATTATTGCCTGCTGCCATTTGTTATCTAGGGAACAGTTTTTTTTTTCAAAACTTGATAAGTACCTGGCTCTGACAGAAGAAGGAAAAATTCTCTGAGTTAGTGCCTACCATTTTAGGCCATAAGCCTACCTGATCAAAAGGAGTTCATCAATCATGGTTAACTTTTGTGCAATCATCGGGTGTTCAAACAGAATTGGAAGGGACAAGAAATGTTTTTTCAGATTACCAAAAGTTATCACACATCAAGGCAAAGATGCAAAATTAATATCAGAACAGAGACGAGCTGTCTGGTTGGCTGGGATTAGCAAATCAGATTTTACCACAGAGAAGCAAACCAACACCAGAGTTTGTTCAGATCACTTCGTCTCCGGGAAACCAGCTGCTTTTTTCGACAAGGCAAACATAGACTGGGCACCTACTTTAAACTTGGGACACAACAAATTCAGGCTTCCTGCAGATTCATCACTGAAAACAATCGTTAGAGGTCAAAAATGGAAGCAACAAGAGGCAAACCAAGATGAAGGCAATCAGACCCCTGTCAAGTTACCGAACAATAAGAACGGCTACATCGAAACCGCACTGGTAACAAAGGATGTATCTTGTCAAACTGATATGACCTGTGAAGAAATTTATGACTTGGGAAAAAAGGTATGAAAATGCAGTAGCAAAGCTTGATAAGTTATCCTTTACTGAAGAATCATTGAAGGAAGATGACAAAAAAGTTGCAGTATACAAAGGGCTTCCAAATTTTCTCACCCTGTCCTCAGTATTTATCCTTGTTGAGCCATACCTTTAACACAACAGTTCTTTATTGACAAAATGTCAGCAGTTCATGGTCCTTTTACTACGACTGAGGCTTAATCTGCCTGTTGAAGATGTAGCATACAGATTTGATTTATCCAAGTCTACCATATCAAGAATATTCCTACGGATGCTAGACATTGCCTTTGTTAGGTTTTCATTTTGATTAGATGGCCAGAAAAAGAAGAAATATGGAAAACAACACCACTTACATTTCAACAGCGTTTTGGGACCAAAGTAACAATAGTGATAGTGTAGAGCCGAAGGAACGGAGAAGACCGTAGGTTCACACTTTAGCCGTGTAGGCAACTTTCTTTAATCCACGGTAAATCAGAGAGACAACCAAACCCAGCTCGACTGAGCGGAGGTGGCAAGAATAACCAGAAAACTGGCTGGACAACCATAACTTAACCCTGCGTTAACCTGCCAGGGCAACCATGACTTAACCCTTAGTTCCTGGGTTGAATTCTGTCCCCAATACGTGTCCACCACATGAGCCCCCCCAGAATTAGCCCTAGTAATCGAAGTCAGGCAGGCGCGGGGGGACGACAGGCCGTCCGCGGCGGCTCCGGATAACAGGGGCCGGAGTGTCTCTGGGAGGCATTGACGCGGGCCTGTGGAGGTCGGCCTGAGCAGCAGAAGAGGCAGCTCGGGCCTCCACGGGGGGAGGAGGCGGAGCCGGGGGACGACCGCGACGAGGAGGTTGGGCTAACTCCAACGGCTGCGTCAAGTCCAGGTGTGCGGGTTTAACTCGGTCCACTGAAACATGCTCGGCCGTGCCCCCAAAATCCACCACCAGGTGCTTAGTTCCCCGTTCCAGGACGCGGAAGGGGCCGTCATAAGGGGGTTGCAGAGGGGGGCGGTGTGCGTCGTGACGGATGAACACGTAGTCCGCTGACTGCAGACCTGGGGGCACCTGGGACACCGGAGCGCCGTGTTGGGCGGTAGGGACGGGTGTGAAAGCTCTGACCCCGTCCAGCAAGGAGGCTCGTTGGTCCACAGCTGACCAGGGACGCGTTGCATTGGGCATGAAATCGCCTGGGACTCGCAGCGGCGTGCCGTACACCAGCTCCGCAGAGGAGGCTTGTAGGTCTTCCTTCGGGGCGGTCCGCAGGCCCAGCATGACCAATGGGAGCTTGTCGACCCAGTTGCAGTCCTTAAGAGTAGCCCGAAGCGCAGCCTTCATGGACCGGTGGAAGCGCTCACATAGGCCGTTCGCCTGAGGGTGGTAGGCGGTAGTGCGATGAAGCTTGACGCCCAGAGCCTCACCCACAGCATTCCATAGCTCTGAGGTAAACTGTGGCCCGCGGTCAGATGAAAGGTCGGAAGGCGTACCGAAACGTGAGACCCACGACCCAATAAAAGCCCGGGCCACATCAGCAGACGTTGTGTATGCCAGGGGAATAGCTTCAGGCCAGCGCGTAGTCCTGTCCACCACAGTGAAGAGGTAGGTGAACCCATGGGAGGGGGGTAGGGGACCAACCAGGTCGACGTGGACATGGTCAAATCGTCTCTCCGGCCCTGCGAAGCGTTCCAGGGGCGCCTTAATGTGGCGGTGTATCTTAGCCCGCTGACAGGCAACACACGAGTCGGCCCACGCTTTCACGTCTCTCTTAAGTCCCTCCCACACAAACTTAGCAGAGGTCAGGCGCACGGATGGCTTACCGCCTGGATGAGAGAGGCCGTGCACAGCTTCAAATACGGGGCGTCTCCAGCTGTGCGGGACGATGGGCCTGGGCTGTCCTGTGGAGACGTCACACAGGAGGGTGACACCTGTGTCGCTGAAAGGAACGTCCTGCAGGCAGAGCCCCGTGTCGGAGGCCCGGAGACGGAGGATGCTCGGGTCCGTGGCCTGGTCAGCAGCCATCTGTGCATAGTCAAGGCCTAGGTGGACCGCTCCAATCACTGCCCTAGAGAGGCAGTCAGCTACCTGGTTAGACTTACCAGCGACGTGCTGGATGTCGGTAGTGAATTCCGAAATGTAGGAGAGTTGTCGCTGCTGGCGAGCGGACCATGGCTCGGCCGTCTTGGACATGGCAAACGTGAGGGGCTTGTGGTCCACGTACGCAGTAAACTCGCGGCCCTCTAGCAGGAAACGGAAATGCCGGACGGCGAGCCAGAGACCGAGGAGTTCCCTGTCAAAAGTACTATACTTGCGCTCTCGGGGTGTAAGCTGGCGACTGAAAAAGGCCAAAGGCTGCCAAGCCCCCCCCACCCACTGTTCGTGAACTGCACCAACAGCATAGTCCGATGCATCCGTGGTTATGGAAATAGGCGCTGTAGGTGAAGGATGCGCTAGCAGGGTAGCCTGGGAGAGCGCAGCTTTAGTCTCGGTGAACGCACGGTCCCGCTCTGCTGTCCAGTCGACCGCCTGGTTGGGGGACATGCCTTTCAGCGCCTCGTACAGTGGCCGGATGATAAAGGCGGCTCGGGGAATGAAGCGGTTGTAGAATGTCACCATCCCGATGAACTCCCTGAGTGCACGAGCTGTTTGGGGGCGCGGAAAGGCCGCCACCGCTTCCACCTTTGAGGGCAGGGGGACTGCCCCGTCCCCAGTGATGCGGTGCCCGAGGAAATCAATGGCTGTCAGCCCGAACCGGCACTTCGCCGGGTTGACGATCAGCCCATGCTGGCTGAGGCGTGTGAAGAGGGCATGAAGATGGGACAGGTGTTCTTCCTCGGAGGCGCTGGCGATGAGTATGTCGTCCAAATAGACGAAGATGAAAGGAAGGCCACGGAGCACTGAATCCATCAGCCGCTGAAAGGACTGGGCCGCATTCTTGAGTCCAAATGGCATTCGTAGGAATTCAAATAGGCCGAATGGGGTAGTCACCGCTGTCTTGGGGATGTCTGAGGGGTGCACGGGAACTTGATGATAACCACGGACCAGGTCGACTTTTGAGAAGACGCATTTGCCAGACAAGTTTCCAGAAAAGTCCTGGATATGCGGGACAGGATAGCGGTCGGGCGTGGTGGTGTCATTTAGTCGGCGGTAGTCCCCGCATGGGCGCCAACCTCCATCAGGCTTAGCGACGATGTGGAGTGGGGACGCCCACGGGCTGTCAGAGCGGCGGATGATCCCCATGCGTTCCAGGTGCTCGAACTCAGACTTGGCAATGGCGAGTTTGGCGGGGTCGAGACGCCTGGCTCTGGCGTAGACCGGGGGCCCCTTCGTAGCAATGTGATGCTCCACCCCATGCTTAGCGGTGGGTGCAGAGAAGGTAGGCTGGGTGAGGTCAGGGAACTCAGCGAGGAGGCAGTTGAACTTGTCTGCCTCTGAGAGAGAGTTGGCTAGACCTGCATAGGCCGCTTCCCTCCGCGTACATGCGAAGGAGGAGAAGGTTAAGGCATCAACCAGACGGCTGTTCTGAATGTCCACTAGCAAAGCGTAAGCGCACAAAAAATCAGCTCCGAGGAGGGGAAGCGTTACATTGGCCATGACAAACTCCCACGTGAAACGTTGTCCACCAAAACACAGTTCTACAGACCGCACGCCGTAGGTGTGGATAGGGCTGCCGTCGCCAACTGGGGGCCCCGCTCCCCGCCCATGATGTCGACGTCAGTAGCAGGGAGCACGCTTCTCTGTGCGCCCGTGTCACAAAGAAATCGCCGACCGGAGATGGTGTCGAGGATGAAAAGTAGCCTGCTCGTATCGCCAACACTCATGGCCACTACTGAGTGTTGGCCCTCTCGTTTCCCGTCGGCCTGTAGTTGCAGGGGGAACGGCACCGTTTAGCTTTCGCACCAAATCGAGCGTGGTACATACAGAGTCCAGAGGGCTTGTAGCGGTCTGATGCTGTGGCGCCACCGTCGGGCCACGCCCGCGATGTCGGCGGGAGGCCAGTGAAGGTAGGAGCCAGCACCCCGGCATGGGAGGAACGTTGTGTAGCGACGAAGAATCGGTCAGCCTCCTTTGCCAGCTCACGGGGATCAGTGATGGTGGAGTTAGCGAGCGCAGTCTGGACGTGGGGCGGCATGTTGCGCAGAAACAGCTCCATAAACAGGAAACATGGCTTTTCTTGACCCAGTAGGTTTAACATCCTGCTCATTAGCTCCGATGGTTTGCCATCTCCCAAGCCCTGAATTGCGAAGAGGCGACGTGCTCTCTCCGTTGTTGACAGTTCAAAAGTTTCAAGGAGGAGATGTTTAAGTGCGGCGTATTTACCATCGGCCGGTGGGTTGGTTATGAAACCGCTTATCCTGGAAGCCGTAGCGCCCCCCAGCGCTACGGCTTCGCCAGAACCATGTAGCCGCGGAAGACTCCCAAAACTCCGGCAGTTTAATTGCAACGGCGTTCGTAGCCATAATGTGTGTGGTTTCAGAAAACTTATCCGAAAACCGACGTCGGGGTCACCAGTGTAGAGCCGAAGGAACGGAGAAGACCGTAGGTTCACACTTTAGCCGTGTAGGCAACTTTCTTTAATCCACGGTAAATCAGAGAGACAACCAAACCCAGCTCGACTGAGCGGAGGTGGGAAGAATAACCAGAAAACTGGCTGGACAACCATAACTTAACCCTGCGTTAACCTGCCAAGGCAACCATGACTTAACCCTTAGTTCCTGGGTTGAATTCTGTCCCCAATACGTGTCCACCACAATAGACTGCTTCGAAATATTTGTGGAGAAACCTTTGAGTTTACTTGCAAGGGCACAAACATTTTCAACATATAAGCATCACAATACCGTAACATTTTTTGATTGGAATGTCTCCACAAGGAGTTATAACATTCATCTCTAAGGCATGGAGTGGAAGAGACAGTGATAAATTCATCACTGAAAATTGTGGACTGCTGGATAATCTACTGCCAGGTGATGTCATTCTTGCTGATAGCGGATTTAATACTGACGAAAGTGTTGCCCTTTATCATGGAGAACTTAAAATCCCAGCATTTACTAGAGGCAAGAAACAACTTGCTGCACATGATGTGGAGAGTACAAGAAAAATTGCCTCTGTAAGGATTCACGTTGAGAGAGTGATTGGATTTGTACGTAGAAATTACAGAATTCTGCAGTCTACCCTTCCAACAGACTATTTAAATACAAAATATGTTAATGGTGTAACAACAACTGATAAAATTGCTTTGGTTGCTTGTTGTGCCTTATCAAATACTTGCAATAGCATAATTCTTACAGAATAAATTAGGTTTCAAATTTTCCTTGTAAAGTACTTTGCTACAAGTTCTGGTAGTAGATAGTTCTTAAAAAAAATTAGGATTCTTCAGCAACAGTAGTTTTCCACATCTCTTTATCAGGCAGGATTCTGTCAATAAATACATCTTTCTCTGTCTACAACACAAAATCTCGAAAGATGGCATCTTTATACAGATTGATCTGGCTCTGTACCTGGTAATAATGTGCATGAGATATTGATAATTGCATACCACCACTACACTCAACAAGGCAAAAGTTTTTCTTTTTTAGGCCAGCTTCAATGCTTGAATCATGTCTGCAAAAAGGGCACTTTATTTCTAATGAACCAATCCCACAACAAGAACAATGTTGATTTGCTTTGTCCTTGTTTTGAAGACTTAACTAAGTGCAAAACAGATTCTGCAGGGTTACGGTGGCATCAGGAACTTGATGTGTAAGTCGTAACACAGTTACCCCGATTGCTAGTTATGATAAAATGCTAGTTACAAGACACTGGCAATATAATAGACATCCAAATTTCACACATAAATTAGGGTTTTCTTTTCTTTATCCAGCCATGGATAAAGAAATATGGAGCTGCCAGGGAAGAGGAAAAGAGGAAGGCCAAAGAGGAGGTTTATGGATGTGGTGAGGAAAGACATACAGGTGGCTGGTGTGACAGAGGAAGATGCAGAAGACAGGAAGAAATGGAAACGGATGATCCGCTGTTGCGACCCCTAATGGGATTAGCTGAAAGTAGTAGTAGTAGTAGATCCAGCCATGCTCAAGTTTTTTTGTTTGTTTTTTTTTCTAGGAAAAATAGATGAAACATTTTTTTGTATTTTATTTTATTCACACATTGCGCAAAATATAATAGACATATCCACATTGCACACATAAATTAGGCTTTTCTTTTCTTTATCCAGCCATGCTCAAGTTTTTTTCTGGGAAAATATATTAAACATATTTTTTGTGTATTTTATTCACACAAGAAGTATTTAGGTGTATTTCACTGTGCTTAATGGTTCCTCTTCAATGTATGCATGTGTCTGGGTGACATGATTGAGCCCAGGCTGGTGAGTAACAGAAAGGAGACAGTTGTGAGGAAGCCTCTGCATTATTCATCATGCTGGATTAGGTTTAATTAAAAGTATTGCTTGGCATTGTTAGGGGGAATGAATGTGTTTTGCCTTGCCTGCCACTACCTCATTCACATTGGCTCTGCTTGACTTATCAAAGGAGCCCCTTGGTCCCTCCCCTTCCCTGCTGCAAGTTAGCATAATACTGCAGCCACAGCCTTCTGATTACCTAGAGAA
This sequence comes from Lampris incognitus, assembly GCF_029633865.1. Taxonomy (NCBI): domain Eukaryota; kingdom Metazoa; phylum Chordata; class Actinopteri; order Lampriformes; family Lampridae; genus Lampris; species Lampris incognitus. The sequence continues at coordinate 42,253,641 of NC_079219.1, forward strand.
AACGACTGGCTCAATGCACCAAGACTTTCTAAAGCATTCCACTGACAAACCATGGCATCTATCTTGTTTCTCGCTCCCAGTCAACATTTATGATTGGTCTGCCTGTTTCTGTTTCAGTGTTGTTTTGTTTATTTCCTTTGTGAATCTGTAAATTAGAGTTGCAGTGTGAATAGATGTCAACAAAACTTCTCTTAATTTAATAGTTATACTTACTAAGAGGGCTAGTGGAGTCAAATTAATCGTCTAATAGACTATTTTACATGCAATTTGAAACGTGTGTTGGGACTGTACCTATGGCACGAGAGAAAATAGTGTGGGATACAGCATAGCTAGGCAGGGATTTAAACAAAGCTAGACAGCCCAATCAAAGCCAGGGCTACGCAGTGGCCTGGAGGAAACCCGCAACCACACTTATCATCAATAAGAATAACAATACATTTTATTTGTAAAGTGCTTTTCAAGGTACACAAAGATGCTTTACGTAAGATAAGATAAACATAAAAGCAACACTCCAAAAACATGTAACACACAACAATAATCACACAGCAGTTCTAAAAAGGTGAGTTTTGATTGATTTGAACGTGGACAGATCAGTGCAGTCTCTGATGTGTTTGGGGAGGGGGCAGCTATGGAGAAGGCTCTGTTGCCCCAGGTCTGGTGGTTGGTCCTGTGTGTAGACGATTAATGTAGAGAAATGCGTGTTTACACACACACACGCCTGCTATTTTTCTTCTTTTTTCACTTTTTTAACTTACATATTTTATTTCTATTCTTACTTTTATTTCATTGCTAACCTCTGTAAATACTGTTAAATTTGTGGACTCCTAAATGTTAAATTACACCATTAAATATGAATTTTTGTTTCATTTCATTTTAATTTGGCCTGTAAATACTGTTTAGATTTTAGATAACTGATTTTAGATTTTAGTTTAAAATTTAAATGTTATATTTTTTAGCTTTTTGAGGTCAGCCTGATGACTAAGCATTTCATTGCCGGCAATATCTTCTACCACTGTATTTTTGTGCATTTAATAATAATAATTTATAAAGCACTTTTCAGGGTACTCAAAGACACTACATAAGTTAAAATGATCATAAAAGCAACATGCCAAAAATATATAACACACAGCATTATTCACACATTAAAAGCAGTTCTGAAAAGATGAGTTTTGATTAGTGATTTAAACACAGACAGATCAGCACGGTATTAGATGTGTTTGGGAAAGAATTCCAGAGGAAGGGGGCAGCTATGGAGAAGGCTCTGTTGCCCCAGGTCCGATGCTTGGTCCTGAGTCTTGGAGACAAGTGGTTGGCATCGTAAGAAAGAGCAGAGGCTGTGGGAAGGAGTAAGGTAGTGGAGGAGGTCAGTCAGGTAGGAGGGGGCCCAAGTATGGAGGGCTTTGAGTGAGGAGAAGAACTTTGAATCGGCTCCTTTGTGGGACAGGGAGCCAGTAGAGGTTCTGGAGGACAAGGATGATGTGGTCACGGGAGCGGGAGTGGGTGAGCAGGCAAGCAGCAGAGTTCTGGATGTACTGGAATTTATTTAGGACTTTAAATGATGATTCTTAAAGAGTGTTAATGCAGTAGTCAATTCTGGATGTGAAGGCATGGATCAAAGTTTCATTAGCAGAGAAGGAGAGTGATGGCCAGAGATGAGTTATGTCTTTTTAGGTGGAAAAAGGCAGTTCAGGGATTTGATTGATGTGGTGTTCAAAGAAGAGGTTGCTGTTGAAAATGATTCCCGAAGTTACAGATGTGTGGGGAGGGAGACAGAGTGGAGTTAACAATGGTGAGTCAGAAGTTGTGAGTGGTTTTGGTAAGGGATTTGGGACCGATGGTGATCATATCAGTTTAATTACAATATAGTTTGGGGATGTTGGCTTGCGTCCATGATTTAATTTCAGTGAGACAGTCACAGTGGAGTGAGTTGCAGTGGTGATGGATTTAGTGGCGATATAGAGCTGGACATGATCAGCGTAGCAGTGGAAGTGGACACCATGATGGTGTATGACGTTACCAAGGGAGAGCATGCAGGGGTGGGCAATCTTATCCAGAAAGGGCCAGTGTGAGTGCAGGTCTTTGTTCCAACCAGTTAAACACCTGTGTCTCCTAATCAAGTTCCTCAGCAAAGACTACTGTTTGATTAGTGGGATCAGTCGTGTAACTGCTTGGTTGGAACAAAAACTTGCACCCACATTGGCCCTTTCCAGATAAGATTGCCCACCCCTGAAGAGGATAAACAGGAGAGGACCAAACACTGAACCCTGGGGGATGCCTTGGGGCAGAGAAGCAGTGGAGGAGGTGCAGTGATGCTGATGAACTATTTTCTGTTTGTGAGATATAAATTTAGCTAGGAGAGGGCAGTACTGTTAATGTTGAGGGAGGATTCAAAGTGGGGGAGAAGAATGGGAACTTCCGGTTATGGCACCAGGCTGAGAGGTTGAAGCTCCCTGGCTCAGTTACAATTCCTACATAAATCCTATTTTGAATAATTTCAACCTACCTGCAATTACAGAATATTGGAATTTGACCCCCGGCCCAACACACAATATGCTGCCGAAAAATACAAAACAGCACACTAAAAGGTCAGGATTTTCAAATGAAGAGGACACAAGTGACGACACCACGCTATAAGGTGAAAACTTCTAAGCTAACAATGTGCAAGCGAGGGACAAGCGAGGATAACTCAGTAGCTAATGCTAGCTTAGACAACAACGCTATCTTACAAGCAATCAATGAAAGTACCCCATCCAAATTGGATGGGATACTTTCAGCCATCAATAGCATTAAAAGCGAGCTGATTAATTAATTGTCAGAATAGACTCTCCGAGACAGAGAACCGTATATCAAACACTGAAGATGACATCATAGCCCTATAAAGACGGGCCAAGAGCTTGGATGAGAAAGTTACAAGGCTTACCTTAAAACTGGACAACTACGAGAACATGAGCAGAAGATCCAATATAAGGATCATAAATCTACAAGAATCTGCAGGGGGAAATTATGCTTGTGCATCTTGGAATCGTGGCTTCCCGGGGCTCTGGGACTGACATTGCTTCTTTCTCCTATAGGTATCGAGCGTGCCCACCAACTCTTTGGCCCGAAACCTGTTGGAAACAGTCCTCCCAGACCGTTCATCATGAGGTTTCTAAACTGCAAAGATAAATTTCATGTCCAGAATGCTGCAAGACAAATGTGTAAAGTCCTTTACAAAAATGGTCAAGTGATGATGTTCCCTGACGTCTCTGCAGAACTTCATAAACAATGGAGAAGGTTCGATGGTGTCAAGTGCAAACTCAGTGAGTTAGACATCCAGTATGGAATCGTCATCTCAGTGCGACTGAGAATTATATACGACGAACGGTCTCACTTTTTTGACAACCCATTGAAAACAGAGGTCTTCATTACAACGATACAGAAGAAAAAGTCAGAAAATTATATACAACGAACGGTCTCACTTTTTTGACAACCCATTGAAAACAAAGGTCTTCATTACAACGATACAGAAGAAAAAGTCAACGAGATCACTGCCTAAAATCCATAAAGGGACACTCAGCAAGCTGATTACTCAAGGACAGCGAACAATGAGACATATGAAATCCACATTAGTTCCGGCGATAATAGGAGTTGTGACCCTAAATTGGGAGAGTGGCTTCATCAGATTCAAGGAACAACATCTGAGGTCTCTGTCCAGAAGAGTGCAGTCCTAGTGCAGCTAATACCCCTTTCACACTGGCCAAAAAACCCGCTAACATCTGCCTCCACGCAGAACCCTCAAACTCCCAGGCCTCTGGTAAAGGACCCGAGCTTGAGGAAGACACACAGCACCCGAAAAAGGGTGAGAGGTATATATTTAAATATAATTAGCGGTTTTGGGGGTTTTTTTTGTCAGAAACCGTCAATGGTATTGATAAAAGTGCTCAACAAATGAGTGGAATATATACACTACCGTTCAAAAGTTTGGGATCACCCAAACAATTTTGTGTTTTCCATGAAAAGTCACACTTATTCACCACCATATGTTGTGAAATGAATAGAAAATAGAGTCAAGACATTGACAAGGTTAGAAATAATGATTTGTATTTGAAATAAGATTTTTTTTACATCAAACTTTGCTTTCGTCAAAGAATCCTCCATTTGCAGCAATTACAGCATTGCAGACCTTTGGCATTCTAGCTGTTAATTTGTTGAGGTAATCTGGAGAAATTGCACCCCACGCTTCCAGAAGCAGCTCCCACAAGTTGGATTGGTTGGATGGGCACTTCTTGCGTACCATACGGTCAAGCTGCTCCCACAACAGCTCAATGGGGTTCAGATCTGGTGACTGCGCTGGCCACTCCATTACCGATAGAATACCAGCTGCCTGCTTCTGCTCTAAATAGTTCTTGCACAATTTGGAGGTGTGTTTAGGGTGATTGTCCTGTTGTAGGATGAAATTGGCTCCAATCAAGCGCTGTCCACTGGGTATGGCATGGCGTTGCAAAATGGAGTGATAGCCTTCCTTATTCAGAATCCCTTTTACCCTGTACAAATCTCCCACCTTACCAGCACCAAAGCAACCCCAGACCATCACATTACCTCCACCATGCTTAACAGATGGCGTCAGGCATTCTTCCAGCATCTTTTCATTTGTTCTGCGTCTCACAAACGTTCTTCTTTGTGATCCAAACACCTCAAACTTGGATTCATCCGTCCACAACACTTTTTTCCAGTCTTCCTCTGTCCAATGTCTGTGTTCTTTTGCCCATCTTAATCTTTTTGTTTTATTGGTCAGTCTCAGATATGGCTTTTTCTTTGCCACTCTGCCCTGAAGCCCAGAATCCCGCAGCCGCCTCTTCACTGTAGATGTTGACACTGGTGTTTTGCGGGTACTATTTAATGAAGATGCCAGTTGGGGACCTGTGAGGCGTCTGTTTCTCAAACTAGAGACTCTAATGTACTTATCTTCTTGCTCAGTTGTGCAACGCGGCCTCCCACTTCTTTTTCTACTCTGGTTAGAGCCTGTTTGTGCTGTCCTCTGAAGGGAGTAGTACACACCGGTGTAGGAAATCTTCAATTTCTTAGCAATTTCTCGCATGGAATAGCCTTCATTTCTAAGAACAAGAATAGACTGTCGAGTTTCAGATGAAAGTTCTCTTTTTCTGGCCATTTTGAGCGTTTAATTGACCCCACAAATGTGATGCTCCAGAAACTCAATCTGCTCAAAGGAAGGTCAGTTTTGTAGCTTCTGTACCGAGCTAAACTGTTTTCAGATGTGTAAACATGATTGCACAAGGGTTTTCTAATCATCAATTAGCCTTCTGAGCCAATGAGCAAACACATTGTACCATTAGAACACTGGAGTGATAGTTGCTTGAAATGGGCCTCTATACACCTATGTAGATATTGCACCAAAAACCAGACATTTGCAGCTAGAATAGTCATTTACCACATTAGCAATGTATAGAGTGTATTTCTTTAAAGTTAAGACTAGTTTAAAGTTATCTTCATTGAACAGTACAGTGCTTTTCCTTCAAAAATATGGACATTTCAATGTGATCCCAAACTTTTGAACGGTAGTGTATATCTATATATATATAGATATATATATACAAAACTTTGCTAAAAGAAACATTCAACGTTATGGAAAGTCCTCAACAAATAAGGAGCAAAATAATCCAGTGAGTCTAGTGTGAGTCTAGCCTGTTTCATGAATAAATTCATGAAACAGGCTTGTACTGTCCCATAAAGAATTTACTTGGCTCGCTGGATTATATATATATTAGTGGTGGGACTTGATTAAAAAAATTAATCGAATTAATTATGGGCTTTGTAATTAATTAATCGCATTTTAATCGCATATCGATATTTGACACCAGAAGCAACATTTTTCAATTCAAACAGGTCTTGGTAGATGACTAAATCAATGAATAGACACATACATAAGTTTAAACAACAAAATCCTGTTTATTTTGTTCAAAACAAGTTTGCTTTGTAAACGCAGTACTTTTTGTAACCCCTGATCTTCTACCACTGAAAGTGGTCTACAGTCCACAGCAATCCGTTTCGCCAGTGAGTTTGTTAATTTATCAGCCGTGGACTTACTCATCTTGGCTTTGAAACCCGTCATCTGGTGGAGTCGGTTGGCGACTCTGCTTGGTTGTACTAGGAGCACTAGCGTTAGCGTTAGCTCCGGTGTTCGTACTAGCTGCAACGTGTTTCGCATTTAGGTGGTACCGGAGGCTTGAATAACTGCAGTGGAATGCAAACTCTTTGTTGCAGAGTCTGCACACAACAGTGCTCTTATGTAGGCATCCATCCGACCGTTTTTTAAACGTAAATTTCCTATCCACAGAGCTAAGCAACGCGGTGTCCTTGTCGTCCATCACATCTGTTGTTAGCATACTAACTTGTTAGCCTGACCTACTCCGCCTTCCACTTGACTGACGTCACTCGGTGCATCGGTATAATCCGTATGCCAGAAACGAGTGCACTGAGAAGCGTTCCGTGTTGACTGGAGTGTAAAAATACAATGCGATAAAATGCGTTCATTTTTTTTAACGCCGTTATTTTTCCTATAATTAATTATCGAATTAACGCGTTAAACACGTTAAAGTCCCAGCCCTAATATATATATATATATATATATATATATATATATATATATATATATATATATGAAAAACTTTTAATATCTAGCAGTACAAGCTTGTTTCATGCATCGCGCACTCATCAGCTGCTAATGTGATTCAACAAAGAAAACACAGTATATGTTGCCCCGCATCATGCTCCTAATTTCAGTGGACAGCAGCCAATCAGAGGAGAAAACATTTGAACTATTACAATCAATGGGGTAGATAGTTACGATGCACAGCAGCCAATGGTTGGGTAGAAAACATTACAACCAGTGGGATAAGGGGCTGGGGCTTGTTTTGAAAAAGCATTTAAATGACCATGGCACTGTTGAAATAGCATACATTTAAGATATAGCAAGGTAACGTCAAATGGGGTAATATATGCATATCATATAGCTGGGTGGTTTTGGGGCACAGTTGGAAGGGCAGGCAGTTAAAATATAAAAAAATACAACATCTAATAAATGTCACGTGTATCATCTAATGGGGGGAGAATAATAAAGACATTTTACTTATAGTCACAAGGAGATCTTTTTTCAGTATCTACAGCTGGTGGCCAATTCGTTTCTACTATTCAAGGTGGACATATCAGGTCTGCAAATAATAAAATAATTTTCTGCCAAGCACAGGTTACATCTTTTGCCACTAATTGAACATGCATTGCGCTTTGCAAGGATTTTCCATGAAACAAAGTAACCGATATTCTTGTCTACCAATGACCAAATGTGGCGGCTCAAGGCCGTTGCATTTCTTGCATGCTCATTTCTGAAGCTACTCATATTTGTGTGTTAAACCTAATTTTAAAAGGGTAATCCCATGTAAGTGGCCAAACACCAAACACCACCAACTGCAAATGCCGTGCTAAGGCATCGTGTCCTCTTGAGAGAAAATGCCGGACAGAGGGAGTCATTTACCAGGCATCGGTGACAAGAGAAGACAACTGCAATGTGGACACTTACGTGGGATTAACAGAGGGCCCTTTTAAAATTAGGTTTAACACCCATATGAGTAGCTTCAGAAACGAGCATGCAAGGAAATGCAACAGCCTTGAGCCACCACATTTGGTCATTGACAAGACATAGACAAGAATATCGCTTACTCTGTTTCATGGAAAATCCTTACAAAGAGCAATGCATATTTTATTAGTGGTAAAAGATGTAACCTGTGCTTGGCGGAAAAGTATTTTATTATTTGCAGACCTGATATGTCCACCTTGAATAGTAGAAACAATTTGGCCACCAGCTGTAGACACCGAACAAAATATATCCTTTGTAATTACAAGTAAAATGTCTTTATTATTCCCCCCCCCCATTAGATGATAACACATCTGACATTTATTAGATGTTGTATTTTTTTATATTTCAACTGCCTGCCCTTCCAACTGTGCCCCAACACCACCCCACAATATGATATATACTGCTCAAAAAAATAAAGGGAACACCTAAAAACACAATATAGACCTCGATGAATGAAATATTTCAGCTGAAAATCTTTATTTATTAGGCAGAGGAATGTGTTTAGAGCAAAATAACCTAAGAATGATCAATGGAAATCAAAATCATTAGCCCATTAAGGTCTGGATTCAGAATCATACTCAAAATCAAAGTGGAAAATGAGAACATAGGCTGATCCAACTTCTGTGGAAATTCTTCAAGACGATTCAAAATGAGGCTCAGTAGTGTGTGTGGCCTCCACGTGCCTGTATGCACTCCCTACAACGTCTGGGCATGCTCCTGATGAGACGACGGATGGTCTCCTGAGGGATCTCCTCCCAGACCTGGATCAGGGCATCGGTCAACTCCTGGACAGTCTGTGGTGCGACATCGCGTTGGCGGATGGTACGAGACATGATGTCCCAGAGGTGCTCGATTGGATTCAGGTCTGGGGAACGTGCAGGCCAGTCCATAGCATCAATGCCCTCGACATACAGGAACTGCTGACACACTCTGGCCACATGAGGACGAGCATTGTCATTCATGAGCAGGAACCCAGGGCCCACTGCACCAGCATATGGTCTGACAATGGGTCTGAGGATCTCATCCCGGTACCTAATGGCAGTCATGGTACCTCTGGCTAGCACGTAGAGGTCTGTGCGGCCCTCCAAGGATATGCCTCCCCAGACCATCACTGACCCACCGCCAAACCGGTCATGCTGGAGGATGTTGCAGGCAGCAGAACGTTCTCCACAGCGTCTCCAGACTCTCTCACGTCTGTCACATGTGTTCAGTGTGAACCTGCTCTCATCTGTGAAGAGCACAGGGCGCCAATGGCGAATCTGCCAACCAAGATGTTCTCTGGCAAAGGTCAATCGGGCTGCACGGTGTTGGGCTGTGAGCACAGGCCCCAATTGTGGACGTCGGGCCCTCATACCATCCTCATGCATTCTGTTTCTCACTGTTTGAGCAGAAACCTGCACATTAGCGGCCTGTTGAAGGTCGTTTTGTAGGGCTCCGGCAGTGCTCCTCCTGTTCCTCCTTGCACAAAGGACCAGATAGCGGTCCTGCTGCGGGGTTGTTGTCCTCCTGCGGCCCCCTCCACGTCTCCTGGTGTACTGGCCTGTCTCCTGGTACCTCCTCCATGCTCTGGACACTGTGCTGGGAGACACATCAAATCTTCTTGCCACAGCACGCATTGATGTGCCATCCTGGATGAGCTGCACTACCTGAGCAACTTCTGTAGGTTGCAGATACCGCCTCATGCCACCTCTAGTGGTGAGGGCACTAGCAAAATGAAAAACTAACCAAAGATCGGCCAGAAAAGATGAGGACAGGCAAATGGTCTGTGACCACCACCTGCAAATCCATTCCTTTTATAGGGGTTGTCTTGCAAATTGTCTAATTTCCACCTGGTAGAAATTAGACAATTTACCAACAGGTGAAATTGATTCACAAATCAGTGTTGCTTCCTAACTGGACAGGTTGATATCTCAAAAGTGTGATTGACTTGGAGCTACATTGCATTGCTTATGTGTTCCCTTTATTTTTTTGAGCAGTGTACATGAATTACCCCATTTGACGTTACCTTGTTATATTCTAAATGTACGCCATTTCAACAGTGCCCTGGTCCTTTAATTGCTTTTTCAAAACAAGCCCCAGCCCCTTACCCCATTGGTTGTAATGTTTTCTATCCCACCATTGGTTGCTGTGCATCGTAACTACCTACCCCATTGGTTGTAATAGTTCAAATGTTTTCTCCTCTGGTTGGTTGCTGTCCACTGAAATTAGGGGCATGATGCGGGGCAAAATATACTGTTTGTTTTCTTTGTTGAATCACATTAGCAGCTGATGAGTGTGCGACGCGCGAAACAAGTTTGTACTGCAATGTATTAAAAGTTTATTTTTCCCACATCTATATTGATATTCCGCTCCTCATTAATTGAGCACTTTTATCAACACTATTGACAGTTTCCGGAAAAGAAAAGAAAAAACGATATATATATATATATATATATATATATATATATGAACCTTCTCTGTCAGATCATCCGAAAATGTGGATATGGATAGAAGTTCAGAGGTGGGATAACCGTCAGACACCACCTCTACATGGATGACATCAAGTTGTATCCCAAGAGTGAAAGAGACATCGATTTACTTATCTAACTCACAAGAATATACAGTGATGACACCGGGATGTAATTCAGACTGGATAACTGTGGCCGAATGGTGACAAAGAAAGGGATGGTGATCAGGACTTAAGGGGTGAAGCTACCAGAAGGCAGTATTGCAGACATATAGGACAGTTACAAGTGCCTGGGTATTCCACAGGCCAATGGGAGCCAAAACAAGAAAGCAAGGAGGTCACAGCCAAATACCTTCGGAGAGTAAGGCAGGTCCTGAGAAGCCAGTAGGAATAAGATCCAAGCCATTAACACATACACCCTACCAGTCATCAGATACCCAGCTGGGATAATAAGCTGGCCACAGGAGAAAATAGAGGCAACAAATGTCAAGATGTCAAAACTCCTCACAATGCACAGAAGATTCAAGTATAAGTCCTGCACTAGAGACTATGGGCAGTGAAAAGAGAGGGGGCTGAGGATTAGTGAGTGTCAGAGCCGCTATTCAGGATGAACAAAGGAGCATCCAAGAACACATCAGGAAGATGCCCCCCCCCAGGACAAACTGCTTAGTGAGCACCTCAGGTAGCAGAGGACAGAGGGTGATGAGGAAGAAGAGGAGACATCGGGGAAGACCAAGCGCCTCCATGGGATGTACCGTGGGCATATCGAGGGAATTGCTGACATCAAGAAATCTTACCAGTGACTAGAAAAGGCTGGTCTGAATGACAGCAAATGGCTCCGATCATGGCAGCACAAGAGCAGGCACTCAATACCAGATCCATAGAGGCAGGGGTCTACCACAGCAGACAGGATGCAGGGGTGCAGGCTTTGTAAAGACACCTGAGACAGTCCAGTACATAGTAGCAGGATGTAAGATGCAGGCTGGGGCAGCATACACTGAGAGGCATAACTAAGTGGCCGGGATGTCTACAAGAACATACACTCACTGGCCACTTTATTAGGCACACCTGTCCAACTGCTCGTTAACGCAAATTTCTAATCAGCCAATCACATGGCAGCAACTCAATGCATTTAGGTATGTAGACATGGTCAAGACGATCTCCTGCAGTTCAAACCGAGCATCAGAATGGGGAAGAAAGGTGATTTAAGTGACTTTGAACGTGGCATGGTTGTTGGTGCCAGACGGGCTGGTCTGAGTATTTCAGAAACTGCTGATCTACTGGGATTTTCACGCACAACCATCTCTAGGGTTTACAGAGAATGGTCCGAAAAAGAGAAAATATCCAGTGAGCGGCAGTTCTGTGGGCGAAAATGCCTTGTTGATGCCAGAGGTCAGAGGAGAATGGCCAGACTGGTTCGAGCTGATAGAAAGGCAACAGTAACTCAAATAACCACTCATTACAACCGAGGTATGCAGAAGAGCATCTCTGAACGCACAACACGTCGAACCTTGAGGCAGATGGGCTACAGCAGCAGAAGACCACATCGGGTGCCACTCCTGTCAGCTAAGAACAGGAAACTGAGGCTACAATTCGCACAGGCTCACCAAAATTGGACAATAGAAGATTGGAAAAACGTTGCCTGGTCTGATGAGTCTCGATTTCTGCTGCAACATTCGGATGGTAGGGTCAGAATTTGGCGTCAACAACATGAAAGCATGGATCCATCCTGCCTTGTATCAACGGTTCAGGCTGGTGGTGGTGGTGTAATTGTGTGGGGGATATTTTCTTGGCACACTTTGGGCCCCTTAGTACCAATTGAGCATCGTGTCAACGCCACAGCCTACCTGAGTATTGTTGCTGACCATGTCCATCCCTTTATGACCACAGTGTTCCCATCTTCTGATGGCTACTTCCAGCAGGATAACGCGCCATGTCATAAAGCTCGAATCATCTCAGACTGGTTTCTTGAACATGACAATGAGTTCACTGTACTCAAATGGCCTCCACAGTCACCAGATCTCAATCCAATAGAGCACCTTTGGGATGTGGTGGACCGGGAGATTCACATTATGGATGCGCAGCCGAAAAATCTGCAGCAACTGTGTGATGCTATCATGTCAATATGGACCAAACTCTGAGGAATTTTTCCAGTACTTTGTTGAATCTATGCCACGAAGGATTAAGGCAGTTCTGAAGGCAGAAGAGGGTCTAACCCGGTACTAGCAAGGTGTACCTAATAAAGTGGCCAGTGAGTGTATGTGCTTAATACATATTGGAAGTCCCAAAGTCAGATGGGAAACACCATCAAAGGTGGTTGAGAACAGCAGAGCTAAGGTCCTGTTGGACTTCAAGTTCCAGACGGACAAGCAGGTGCTGATTTTTGTGTGTGTGTGTGTGTGTGTGTGTGTGTGTGTGTGTGTGTGTGTGTGTGTGTGTGTGTGTGTGTGTGTGTGTGTGTGTGTGTGATATTGAGCAATATTGAATATATCATCTGCAGAACATATGGTTTTGATTTCACAGGGAAAAGTTGAAAATATTATATTTGGAAATCTTCATTCTAACATCCTTGGCATTACACCCATTGCTTGGAAAATATGAATTATACGTGTACATGATTAAACAGCTGAGTCCCTGTGCACAATCACTGTTCAAACTCAACCCTTTTTGCCTACATTAAAGTCTAAAATTTGAGTTTTCGCACAAGCAAGACCTTCCAAATAATTATGTTAATATTCAACAAATTTCCCAAGCAGATTTCTCCTCTCTAACTCTTCCCTCATCCTTATTCATGCCCTGTAAATTCATTAAACTATGCAGATTGTTATACTTACACAAATAGGCTAATTAATACACTTGGTGATAGTGTTCTCCTCATCAGGAATTTAAACCAGAGGCCATACCAGAGAGTGGCAGACTGCTCTTGTTATCAGTTACATAGCCAGTAAAAAGCTTAGATTCACAAGGTGAGGTTTGTACCTTGGGACGTAGACGTGCTGCTTTCATGCCTTGTGTAATCTCACACACAGTCGAACATTTCTGATCAGTTGAGTTGTCAGGTTGTGGGAGTGCAGTTTTCCTCAAGTACAATAGAGAGGTTATTTTATTGTTGCAACATCCCAACTGCCTGCTGTCGGCTTACACCCCTTGGCAGGATGTCTCCCATTTGAATTCAGGTATGCGTCATTATGTTATGTAAAGATCTTCTTTATGCACAGATCTCTTAACAAGTCCACTAAAGCAGGATAACTGCACAAAGGGACACAAAGAAGACCCATGATTCTTGGTTGTAAGGGTATTACTGGTATTGATAGATGTTCTTTTTTCTTTTCCTGCTAAATTCCTGACATATAAACTAAAGATGTTAGCAAGCACATGACTCTTATTTACACAATGTAGTTCACTTGACTTGAACCACGTGAAAGTAAACCAGAGCAAATTAAAAAGATAACAATGCATCAATACCATGCATTTTTTTTAAGGAAAGGGAAATTGATGGGAACAAAAATTATAATCAAGAGGTTACACAGCTGTAAATTTTCAATTTCTTATTTGACTCTTTTTTTGTTTTTGTACGTTTTTTTGTCTTTTTTTGTACATTTTTTTTCTGTATGAGACCTCATTTTCCATGCCAGTTTTCCTTCAAACTATTGTTCTGCCCCTTCCAAACCCTCAGACAAAATACCAAAGCTGGTGGTGAACACAGAGCAGTGACAGTTTTTATTCTCCAGGCTGTTTTTGTGTCAGCACTACTTTTGAATATGTATTATGGAATGCAGCTGGTGGAGAGGGGGTTGGGGATATACTGTCTAATTACAAGTCATGTGGTAATTGTCATCCCATATCTCGCTCTCTCACTGAAACCTTGAATATAGAACATGTGTCAGTCAAATAGACTGTGAGCTTTCTGCAATGCTAGAGAAGAAGTAAAACTCCTGTTTAAAGTTATGACTGCTGGGCATCTGGGTAGCGTAGCAGTCTATTCCGTTGCCTACCAACACAGGGATCGCCAGTTCGAAGCCGGATGTGGGTATGTGTCCTGGTCGCTGCATTAGCGCCTCCTCTGGTCAGTCGGGGCACCTCTTCGGGGGGGAGGGGGAACTTGGGGCAATAGCGAATAGCATGATCCGCTATGTTCCTCTGGTGAAACTCCTCACTGTCAGGTGAAAAGAAGCAGCTGGCGACTCCTCATGTATAGGAGGAGGCATGTGGTAGTCTGCAGCCCTCCCTGGGTCAACAGAGAGGGTGGAGCAAAGATCAGGACAGCTCGGAAGAGTGGAGTATTTGGCCATATACAATTGGGGAGAAAAGGGGATACATTTTTTAAAAATTAAAAAAGATGACTGCTTATCCCACACATCTTAGCCTTTTTAATGACATGCTGCAGTTTGTCTGTTCACTTACAGTTACTGTACCCGGGTAAAGATACGATTGTTGTCAATGACCGTTCATTGCATAGTCATTGCATTACGTAGTCATATATAAAATATACTAGGCGTCGGCCGATATGTTTTTTTCAGGGCTGATACCAATACTGATTATTAGTATTCAAGGAGACCGATAACCGATATTTGGAACCGGTATACATTTGCGGTAAAAATAAATATATTGGTGTCAAAATTTAGAATAACACAAACTCAAACACAAAATTTTGTTGAAATGCCTTTAAGCATATGTTTAATTAAGAACGAAATAAAAAAATTCTACCGTTTTTTTTGTTTTGTTTTTTTGCTAGTCAGCTGGCTAAATTATGGATCAACAAATTAACTTGTTGACGTTCGGTATTGCATTCAAGTTAGCTCTATGACACTGAATGTTATCTTACATTATTATGACCATCGGCTTCCTATCTAACTGAAGTGGAAGGAGTCTCTGTATGTATGTATTTCTGTTCTAATTTTGACACCCTCTACATGGAGATGCCCCAAAGCTCCTTGCCCCACCGCCGCAAGTCCCCCCTGATGTAATGACTTTTTGGGAATCCAGTACACCAATACACACAGTTTGACGTGCTTTATTGCAAGACAAAATAAAAAAGGACTTTAAATTACAAGTGTAACAAAAATATTTGTATTATACTCTGGATTTGTAATACTGATTGGTTTGACACAAACAAGACAGAAACATCGCAAACAAAACGTGCCCATCCCAAACAAATGGAAACCATCAGTAACTGCAAGTGACTGAGGTTGCCATTTTTAACTGTATAAGGCAACCACTGAATTAGGGCTAATGGCAACGATGACGTCATGACGCTGAAGCACAACGTCACACCGCATGCAGAGCTTGTCGGTCTGTAGCTCACCACTGAAATAAGCTTCTCCACTTGTATAAATGGAACACTGTCATTCTGCCATTACAACCCACATTGTGGTCGGAGGGGGAATCACACCCGTATTCTTTCAAGTGTGAAGTTTAAATGAACGGGCATTGTAATGCATTCTAGCACGTCATCAACCGCTGTTGTCATGCCATCACCTTATAATTGAAGAACGGTACAAACCCCAATTCCAATGAAGTTGGGACTAGTGTAAAACGTGAATAAAAACAGAATATAATGATTTGCAAATCCTTTTTGACCTATATTCAATTGAATACACTACAAAGACAAGCTATTTAATGTTCAAACTGATAAACTATTGTTTTTTGCAAATATTCACTCATTTTGAATTTGATGCCTGCAACGCGTTCCAAAAAAGCTGGGACAGGGGCATCAAAAGACTGGGAAAGTTGAGGAATGCTCAAAAAAACACCTTTTTGGAACATTCCACAGGTGAACAAGTTGATTTGAAACAGGTGAGTGTCATGATTGGGTATCAAAGGAGCATCCCCGAAAGGCTCAGTCGTTCACAAGCAAGAATGGGGCGAGGTTCACCACTTTGTGAACAACTGCATGAGCAAATATTCCAACAGTTTAAGAAAGTTTCTCAACATACAATTGCAAGGAATTTAGGGATTTCATCATCTACAGTCCATAATATCAAAAGATTCAGAGAATCCGGAGAAATCTCTGCACGTAAGCTGCAAGGCCGAAAACCAACATTGAATGCCTTTGACCTTCGATCCCTCAGGCAGCACTGCATTAAAAACCGACATCATTCTGTAAAGGATATTACCACGTGGGCTCAGGAACACTTCGGAAAACCATTGTCAGTTAACACAGTTCGTCGCTATATCTACAAGTGCAAGTTAAAACTCTACCATGCAAAGCGAAAGCCTTATCAACAACACCTAGAAACGCCACCGGCTTCTCTGGGCCTGAGCTCATGTGAGATGGACTGACGCAAAATGGAAAAGTGTGCTGTGGTCTGACGAGTCCACATTTCAAATTGTTTTTGGAAATCATGGATGTCGTGTCCTCCGGGCTAAAGAGGAAAAGGACCATCCAGATTGTTATCAGCGCAAAATTCAAAAGCCAGCATCTGTGATGGTATGGGGGTGTGTTAGTGCCCATGGCATGGGTAACTTGCACATCTGTGAAGGCACCATTAATGCTGAAAGGTACATACAGGTTTTGGAGCAACATATGCTGCCATCCAAGCGACGTCTTTTTCAGGGACATCCCTGCTTATTTCAGCAAGACAATGCCAAGCCCCATTCTGCACGTGTTACAACAGCGTGGCTTCATAGTAAAAGAGTGCAGGTATTAGACTGGCCTGCGTGCAGTCCAGACCTGTCCCCCACTGAAAATGTGTCGCGCATTATGAAGCGCAAAATACAACAACAGAGACCCCGGACTGTTGAGCAACTGAAGTTGTACATCAAGCAAGAATGGGAAAAAATCCACCTACAAAGCTTCAACAATTAGTGTCCTCAGTTCCCAAATGCTTATTGCGTGTTTTTAAAAGGAAAGGTGATGTAACACAGTGGTGAACCTGCCACTGTCCCAGCTTTTTTGGAACGTGTTGCAGGCATCAAAGTCAAAATGAGTGAATATTTGCAACAACAAAAAACAATCAAGTTTATCAGTTTGAACATTAAATATCATGTCTTTGTAGTGTATTCAACTGAATATAGGTCGAAAGGGATTTGCAAATCATTGTATTCTGTTTTTATTTACGTTTTACACAACGTCCCAACTTCATTGGAATTGGGGTTTGTATCTAGCTAACTCCTACTGACACAACTAGGTAGCGGCTAGCTAGCTAGCTCTTAACTCCTACTACCTGAACACAGTAGGAGTTATCTAGCTAGCTAGTGCTGTAACACACGCAGTGTCATACATTTATCAGCATCATAGATACAATGTCTCAGGGCTTCTTCCACTAGGTCCAAAATCGTTTTCTGTTGTAATCTGACCATTGCAACATCCTCTGTCAGAAAGTCAAGTGATCTCTTTATATTGTCAGCTTCCTCAGCTGCGGGATTCTTTTTTAGTCCAATGGCATTTTGTTTGTGCCAGCTTAGCCAGCTAGTTAGCTTATCCAGCCACCAGCTCAGCCGGTGTCTTTTTCAGTCTGACTTCCACAAATCAGTATTGCAATCCAGGCAGCAGTCAAAGCCAAGGCCGAGGTCCATAATCCAAAATCAGAAGTCAATCTTGAAATTATTTTCAAAACCCAAGGACAAAGAGACACAAACGAGGAAATCATTTCAGGGAGTGATCAAACATAACTTGGCTGACTTACTCACAGTGCACTGGGCTAATCTGAATGAGATATCACAGTTTGATGCTTTTCTAATACCCAGGGTCAACGAGTTCATTGAGAGATTAGTAGCTGTCTAATTCATGAGCACCCTGTACCTCACCAAAGGATAGTGGCAGGTACCGCCCACTGACAGGGCCAAGGAGAAGTCAGCCTTCTCAACATCAGATGGCCTGTACCAATACACAGTCCTTCCCTTCGGAGTCCATGGAGCACCGGCCACCTTCCAACAGATGATGGATAAGATATTCCAGCCCCATCAGAAATATGCAGCTGCTTACCTGGACAAAATTGTCATCCACAGCACAGACTGAAACACCCACTCCCAACACTTGAGGGCAATCCTTCATGTCCTGAGAGAGGTGGAGCTGGTTGCGAACCCCAGCAGATGCCATCTAGGATTAGAGGAGGCCAATTATCTCAGACACTCTATTGGAAGGGGCGTGGTGAAGCCACAATGAAACATGGTGAACAGCATGGCCCACTGGCCCAGCCCGACACGAAGAAGCAGGTAAAGACCTTCTTGGGCTTAGTGGGTTATTTTAGTCAGTTTGTGCCATATTATACCACCCCGCTCTATGATCTCACCAACTCAGGAAGCTGCAACAGATCCAGTGGACTGAGGAAGCCCAAGCGGCCTTCATCCGTCTACAATAGGCCCTCTGTAGAGAACAGTCTTGGCTACCCCAAACTTCAATGGCCCCTTCATCTTACAGGCAGATGCCTCAGAGTCCGGCCTTGAAGCAGTCCTATCACAGGTGACAAATGTGGAGGAGCACCCTGTTGTATATAACAGCCGTAGACTACTAAAGCATGAGAAGAATTATGCTACCATCGAAAAAGTAGGCTTGGCACTGAAATGGGCAATGCACAGACTCCAATATTACCTATTAAGCAGGAAGTTAACACTAGTGACAGATCACACTCCATTGAAATGGCTCTACCTAAACAAAGGGAAAAATGCACGTATCACATGCTGGTTTCTAGAATTGCAGGACTTTGCGTTCAAGGTAGAGCACTGAGCTGGGAAGGACCATGCTAATGTGGATGCCCTCTCCCGCAGGGATGAGTGCCTCTGGGCTGCACCAGCATGAAGCTATGGGCATCATATGTGAGGGTTCACCTAGAAGAAAGTCATTGGGAGTAGACCTGAACTCCCTATAATACCATGCCTATCTCTGGTCACCCCAATTAACCACAAGCTGCAGCTAGTCTGCAATCACTCTACACAAGCCAAAAAGACAGAGAGGGGAGAGTAGAGTGGAGGGGAGAAATGTGAGTACATCTTGTTTATAAGGGAGACATGGGTTTTTGACCATATTCTGTGACAGAGGCATTGGAGGAAGAGTGACACTGGCAACCAGACTGCAGAACAAGAGATGACCACAGACAATGAATGAACGGCAAAGACAGCTTGGCACCTTCGGGTTTTTTTTGTTTTTTTTTTTAGTGTTTTCAGTTTTATATTCAAGACACATGCAAACAAGATAAAACAAAAATTAACAGACAAAAACTAAATCAACAACAAAAAGGAAAAAGGATAAGAAAAAAGCTGCCAGACGTATATATAGTTATATAATCTAACTTGGTTCACAGCGGTTTTCAAGAAATTACACAGTAAGGTATCAGAGTACAAATAAAAGGTAAAGAGTACTGGGTTGCATCATTACAGACTGTAATTCAAAATAATTTTTCTTTGAGATAGTGAATGAATGGACCCCATATGCTGAAGAATCTATTGGGTGCCTTAGATTTATGGAAGTGTATTCTCCATCTGTATGATTATGATCATTTCATTGAGCCATTTCTGAAAGCAGGGGGGTGTAGGTGATTTCCAGTCTTTTAGGATCCTTTTTTTTTTTTTACAGCTACCATGCCAACCATCAATGCCGATTGTTCCTCAGGTA
The DNA here is from genome assembly GCF_029633865.1 of Lampris incognitus. NCBI lineage: Eukaryota > Metazoa > Chordata > Actinopteri > Lampriformes > Lampridae > Lampris > Lampris incognitus. The sequence goes on from NC_079219.1 coordinate 42,273,270, forward strand.
TATAGCTTAAAGCAGTCTCTGAGCATCCCAAGAGTGCCAGTTCTGGATCAGGAGGAATGTCCCTTTCATAGACTCCGGAGAACCACTGGAATATTTCACACCAAAATTTGTGTAAATGAGGACAGAGCCAGAAAAGATGCACAAGAGAACCTTCTGCAACTTTGCATCTATCACACAATGGAGGAACAGATGGGTAAATTTTGTGTAATTTGGTCTTTGAATAGTGGAGTCTATGGATGACTGAATTGGATCAGTTTATATCTGACACTGATCAAGCAAGTTTGGATTCTAGTCAAACCTTCATTCCAAATGTCGTCAGACACTTCAAGATTCAGCTGAGTGACCAGGCTTCCTTCAGATGGTTAGTAGATACAGAGGTGGTAAACAGACACACAAGCGAGATATCAGATGTTTGGAGTCCGAAGGAAGCTGCAGGAGGTCATAGAATGGGCAACTGTCTGGCCTGTTTTCAAAATTTAGAATTTTGTCTGTGACATAATGCCTAATTTGGAGATAACGAAAGAAGTGCGAGTTAGGGATGTTACATTTTGTTTTCAACTGATTAAATGACACAAACTTTTTATCTATATATAAATCTCCAAGAGTTGCAATACCCCTGTCCCTCCAGACAGCAAACGCCCCATCCGTCTGAGATGGCACAGCTTGGTACCTTTTATCCCTCTTGTGTCTCACCCCCTCTCCTATCTATCGTTCAGAGCGACCCGTTTTAAGTTCCCCAGTGCACTGTAAAGAAGGACCCCAACCAGGAACAACCTCAGTTTGATTCAGCCCCACTCCCTGCCCCACCATTTAATTAATAAAGTGTATTTGAGTTCTGCAACCCTAGTTTGTCCCTGTCTAGCATGTTTCCCAGACCGGGACCCACATTTGTTAATCACATTGTTTGCGTCAATTTAGACCTCAATTTGATTAAGATTGCCTGATTAAGGTGTTTACATGGCAGTTGTAATAATCAAACTACTGCCTTAATCTGATTATAACTGCATTTTTAACTTGCATGTAAACACACTGACTAACAGTGTTGACCCAAGTTAACCATCAGCACAACAATGAATCCTTAATCCCTGATGTTCAGAGAAGCTGACTGCCAGCAAACCAAGGATATCACTTCAGACAGCAACACATTGTCAATTGTACCCACTACATTGTTAGAGGTACAGACATCTACACACACACACGCACGCACGCACACAAACGGCTTGCACATCCATACACAGACACACCCGAATAAACATGGACAGAAACGAAAAAACCATGTAAACATACACAAGTACTCATTTTTGTTACCCAATCCCAAATTCCTAACTTAGCAGCATCTTCATGCCCGCTGAATTTCCATTTGCCCATAATCGCATTAGGACAAGAGAGAAGATAAGTACATAAATAGAATGGTATGTTCCAGATGACTTCCTCACTAAATGCATCCGTTTAGGCCACAGTAAAGCAGCTTTCATGATGTTCACAGCAGTAGCTGCAGTCCCTCTGGTATGCTGGAGCAAAACTGACATGCCGTGTGTCCTTTTTGCTGTGAGGTAGATACTGGACGGCTCACAGGCCAGGAAGGAGAGGCTGATAAATGGTAATATCGGAGATTCAGCTGCATTATTGTTTCACAATTATGGAATCTCCATCATCATGTGAATTGGGTTAACAATATCTTCCAATTAAACATTTGACGAACTTTAAAATAGCAATATCTTATATGAAAAATTAATTTTGAATCAGTTCGAGCACATCTGCTGTTAGCCAAATCTGTGTACTTCAACTAAACTACTATGACAATTTTATGTGTGTGTATGTGTGTTTTGTTTTGTTTTTTGTTTTTTTGGGGGGGTTTCCCCTTTTGTCTCCCCGATTGTACCTGGCCATTCACCCTGCTCTCTGAGCCGTCCCAGTCGCAGCTCCACCCCCTCTGCCAATCCGGGGAGGGCTGAAGACTTCCACATGCCTCTTCCAATACATGTGGAGTCACCAGCTGCTTCTTTTTGCCTGACAGTGAGGAGTTTTACCAGGGGGACGTAGTGCATGGGAGGATCACGCTATTCCCCCCAGTCCCCCCCGCACAGGCACCCTGACTGACCAGAGGAGGCACTAGTGCAGCAACCAGGACACATACCCACATCCTGCTTCCCACCCGCAGACACGGCCAATTGTGACTGTAGGGTTGCCCGACCAAGCCGGCAGTAGCATGGGGGATTCGAACTGGCGATCCCCGTGTTGGTAGGCAACGGATTAGACTGCTACACTACCCGGGTTTTGTGTGTGTTTTGTGTTTGTTTTTTGTTTTTTTTTATTCTGTGTTCAAATATTGAAATATCGATGAACATACAACAAACATATATATATATATATATATACACACATACACTCCATGATCAGGTCTTCATTAACTTGTAGAAGGCATCATATTCAGCTAGCCAGTTAGATGTCATGGTGGCGTATGGATGATTGTGTCTTTGCAGCAGAGTACATATGGGCAGCAACCCATGTTATATTGTTTGCAGGCCAACACAGGCTGTAATTCACCCTAAAGTCACGCCAGCTGCCAGAATGCCACAAGTATGTGATTTTACTGTTGTCTTTTTAAAATAACTGTCAATTACATATTTCTTAAACTAAGAAGAGGTAGTCATCTATTTTGTTGTTTGTGTAAGAAATATGTGTGCTTACAGGAAACACAAACAGTGTTATAGGAGTAGTCTCAGTGCCACCAGCGAGGTCTAAAATTAACTTTTTTCTTGTCTTCGATCTACACTTGGCAGAAATCCCTGCACAGATCCTCGCAGCAGGACTACTTCCAGAGCTGTCAATTTAAGCTTTTACCAAGCCCAGATTTCTACTCCCCAGCATTAACATGCTGCTCTGTGAACTCTCGCCTTGAATTACTGAACAGCACAAACGCTTCCATCGTATAAAACACACCAACAAACAAAGACCCAACCACACATACTGAATCCAGGATAATGAAGTGTGAATAAATAAAGTAGCCATAATTTGCTCCCAGGGGAGTAATTGTTGTTTGGGTGCTTGAAGGTGCAGGAAACACAAGTAGAGCAGTCTAAGCTGTGGTAGATACCTTCAGATAGATCACTAGCTGTTGTTAAAGGTTACTACCGAGCATGTGAGACATTAAACTCAGGATGCACAACTTGGTTGGGGTTACTCAAGAGCAAGAATTAAAACCTGGATTTTAAAGTAATTCAAATCCTTTTTCATCATCAATTTTCACAGCAGATTTATCTTTAGTGAGTTCATGTTGGCCGAGGCATGTTAATGACTTCATTGTGACCCTTGGGGGAAGGAGCTGGCAAAGGGCTCCAGACTGTACACTATCTCAAACATGTTCACACTTCAATATTATCACTTGAGATGGGCAGATTTTAAATTGGGCCAGCCAGAGCTCGGTTTCCAGATGTCATCATCCAAAGCCGAGCACCTTAATTGTATTGCGTCACTTGACCTGTGTTGTTTAAAAAACACAACCATTTTGCTTTAACCGCTAAAAAAAAGTTTTAATACATATCAGTACTAGCCTGTTTCGTGCATCGCGCACTTATCAGCTGCTATATATATATATATATATATATATATATATATATATATATATATATATATATATATACACACATGATGTCAGTACACTGGAAAGTGGTTTGCTCTTCTAACACTCCTCCAGCATTGCTCAACACTATAATTATTGTAACCTCTGTGCTTGTAGGGACAGGCATGGGTACAAGTCCATGAATACTGGGATGGCATCCAGCATTTTACTTGTGTCCCTGTCCATAGGGTTAGTGATTGTGTCAGGAAAGGCATCCGACGTAAAATTTTGCCAAATCATTGTGCGGATTGACAAGACCATACCGGATCCATCAAGGCCCAGGTTAACAACAGCCACCATTGGTGCTATGCCTTCACAGGGTACCGATGGAAACTATAAAATCCGCTGTGGCGACCCCTGAGAAACAGGGAACAAGCTGAAAGAAGAAGACCCACCGTGCCTTGTATGTTCAAAAGTGGCACGTGGAGTCACCAGCTGCTTCTTTTACCTGATAATGAGGAGTTTCACCAGGGGGACGTAGCATGTGGGAGGACATGGGAGGATCACGCTATTCCCCCCAGTCCCCCCCCCCCAAACAGGTGCTCCAACCGACCAGAGGAGGCGCAAGTGCAGCGACCAGGTCACATACCCATGTCCGACTTCCCACCCGCAGACACAGCCAATTGTGTCTGTAGGGATGCCTGACCAAGCTGGAGGTAACACGGGGATTCAAACCAGCGATCCCCGTGTTGGTAGGCAACAGAATAAACTGCTACACTACCCGGACGCCCCACCAGATTGTTTACTCTTATCTGCAGAAAGGGAGTTGGGAGATAGAGATTGGGGGAGATAAAAAGATACAGACATACTGATGGATTGAAAGATAGGAGAAGCGAAGCAGGGGTGGGGGTAATTGGCAGGGGCATTGATCAGCCCAACCCTCAGCAGTTCATCAGCCTAACCCAATGAATATGGAGATGAGAAGTGATCACAGGGATTTAATCCATCAATATGCCCTTGTGCTCAGCTTAGCTGATGAATAAACCATCAGCTGCCTTTTGTTGTTGGAGAAAGAATGACAGATTCAGCAGTGCTGTCAATACAGATGTCAAGGGGTACAGCTGCACAGTAAGCTTTTTTCTTAGAAGACATCCACATTGTTGGGTTGCCCAACGTTACAGACATGACACTTTCACATTATTCAGAAATGCCTCAGAAGCTCCTCACTACCCTTGCGAGTGGTTTTGAGTTGAGATTCACTTTGATTAAATTCACTAGTGAGCTTGTTGTCTGAATGAATGATGGTGAAGTAAGTGATCTTTCACCATGAGTTTTGAGAAGGTCTAAATTAGCTCAAAAGGGCCTGTCTGCCCTAAAGTAAAACTCTTGGGCTTGTCACCAAGCCAGCTTTCTAAGATCTCCTTATTCTGTTTGTTTTCCTAGAGGGACAAATTCATGCAGTGCTTGTAACAAAAGAAACCTGCCGAACTCATTTCACCACTCTTCACTAACTGCTTATTTTGTGCTGCATTGGACCACCTGCGTTCCAGTACCTATTTGCTAGGATCCCAGATTTCTTGTGGCAAGTAAACTACATTGGCATGGTCAGCTTACCATTGGCTGATGAAGGTCATAACCTCATTGTTCAACCAATCACACAATGTGACAGCAGTCTCACTTCAACTTGCACAGTCTGACAAGGCAGATAATGAACAATTTACTTTTTTCCCCATTGAACAGTATAGCATATGAATGTATAAATGTGCAAGATGGCCAAAATCATACAGTGTGTAGAGGCTTAGAGTGAGAGTTGCAACAAAGTGGCATCCCATCTGGAACATCATCACAAAGCAAGACTGCCTATATTTTCAATGTGTCCACAATTAAAACCAGAGATTTTTTTGTGTCTCCATGTCTTGAGTTTGTGCTCAGTACCTCTCCTTTCTACTTATACTTTACCGCAAACATCTAAGAAGAAAACAAAAAAGGCCTGCCTTCGAAATTGAATTGACTTATGCCAATAAGAAGAGAGATTTTATTTGTCATAGAGAGAAGAGAGATTTTACAATGAACACACACACACATGTAGGGAGTGGTGGCTGAAGAAATGTTTCCTCTGCATTTCCCTTGCTGTCCTTCCTCAAAGGGCCGTCAGGAGCAATGGGCAGCACCTTTTCTTCAGAGCCCAGGGACCAATTCCAGGTGGATGTCCATGTCGTAGTCAGGAACAGGAAATCGTTCTACATGTTTTTGTTCTTGTTCTTTTTTTGATGTTGGAGGAAACCCATGTGAACACAGAGAGAACATGTGAACTCCACACAGAAAGGCCTCTAGTCGGGAGATAGCCTACATAAACATGGTGACAACATGCAGAGTACACACAGATAATAACCATTACACACCGAAAGGCCTGGGGAGAACATGCAAACTCCCCGACTGCCAACCCCACCCCAGGTAGAAATCGAACCTAGGACATTGTTGCTGTGAGGCAACAATGCAAGCACTGCGCCCCCGAGCCACTTGTGTAGATGTGTTAACCTAAACTTGTGCTTAAATAATGGTGTATTTGCCAGTGTATGTAATGCACTGACAGTGATGTGTGCATGTATCCTAGAGCACAGATGGTTAGTATCTATCAGTGTTTTTTATATGAAATTTGAAGGTCCGCATAAGAAAACATGAAAGGAAGTGCCAGAATTAAGAAAAAACAGCTAAATATTGCAACAACAAAAAGTTTGTATGCTTGGTTGAAGTGGAAAAGTGGAAGTTTCGATAGAGAGAATATGCGGTAAAGGGTGATGGGTTTTTCAAATAAATGATAATGCAGAGCATATGCTCAACCATAAGCAATAATGGCAGATGGTGAAACTACATGATACATTGTATTTACCAGGTACATCGCAGTGCAATGACCTCAGCCATTATAATAATGGGCATTGCATTTCCTCACAGTCTTCATCGGGCAGTGTAAAATATGGCCAGGTACCATAAAGCTGACATAAACCTGTGATAACGGCTCTTCCAATGGCTAGTACAGGCACATGTTGAGAATTATTCACTCTCTCCCCTGAGTTTAACATTTACTGATACTTGGTAGCCATTGCTACCAAGCAACCGTTATAAGCATTGTTTTGATGACATGGTTTTGTCATGCCCTGTGCATGGAAAATTGTTGTTTCGAAAAACACCAGTTGATGGACACACGGTAATTTGCTCTTGCAGTAATTTGAATTTTATATTCAACTTTTCTAAAGGCCCAGACACACCAAAGCGACTAGCGGCGATGAAGGCCGGCTGTTGCGTAGCCTCACGTCGCCTGCTGTTTGGGCCAAAAAGTAGCACTTCAATACACCGCAAAGACTACAGCAGACAGCCCTGATTCGCTAGCTTAGCACTGATTTGCTAAGGTAAACAGCCAATCAGAGTGATCTCTCTCATCAATGGGCTCCACCAATTCAACATGCAGAATCGGCCAAAAAGGTGCTGACAGGGGTCCAACTAGTGCCAATGGTGCGGGACACACTGCAAAAAATAGGGTCACAGACGCTAGACGCTCACCGACAGCCTGACATTGGCCGTCGGCCTGGTGTGTCAGGGCCCTGACTTTGGCTTAGAATTTGTGATACATTTGGATGGAAATATAGCTGCTATTATGTTTCCAAAATCAAACGCAGGAATAGCTTAAGAATTCTGGGAACAGAATCAAGAAAAATAAACCAATGAAACTAAATTGAATGCAAAAACCTTTACTGCCCACTTTTTTTTTCTTTTATTTTTATCTGTTCTTTTTTTATGCTAGTCTAGTTCTATTTAGTATTCCTTGTGGGAAAAATGTTCCACTGCATGTAACCCATCCTAACTACTTGGGAGCAGTGGGCAGTGACAGTGCAGCACCTGAGGCCCAACCTCAAGTTCTGAGGCTATTTCCCTGGCCAAGGGCAATGGCAGGACTATCTGATACCTAAAGGCCTTTTCACATGACCAGCACCAAAATGCCAGTCATTGTTTTCCAATGAGGAGAGCACTGATGCTCAGTTCACCATGATGCTGGACCTCTGTGGCATGCACCACCCAAACTTGCTTAACTCTGACCCTGTCTTCTGCCAACCTTTTGAGAGCGCAGCAAGTGAGCTTACACCAAAACACTACTGGAAGTAAACGGTGGGAATTCAAAGTTATACTTAGGAAACAGAACCAAAGAGAGTGTGGGAGGCAGTAGGAGCAGCGAAGAGACTGGAGCACAAACTAGGAGTCATCGGGATGCTTCAACACTGAGCTGACAACGTCTCCACCGACACAGCGGCCAGGGAAGGGGAGAAATCCCACATTAAACAGGTGCTGGTTAAGTGTGGTTATCCTAACTGGGTGTTTGTCAAGGCCAGGAAGCCGCCCAAACAGTGCACCTGTCGATCGAAGAGAGGAGAAGGACAACAACTGCCTAAGCGTAAACGAGTGGTGATTATGTATGTGACGGGAATGTCGAAATTGTTGAGGTGCATATTTTCCAAACACCACGTCTCAGTTGCTTTCAAACCCCAAAACACACTGCACTAGAAATTGGTCCACCCCAAGGATCGGGTCCCCCAGCACAAACATAGCAATACAGTGTATGCTGTTAAGTGCCGGGAGGATTGCCATGACTTGTACATCAGGGAAACCAAACAGACACTGGCAAAGAGGATAGCACAACACAGAAGAGCTAAGATGTCAAGCCAGGACTCTGTCTACACCCATCTACAGGCCAGTGGCCAGTCTTTCAAGGATGAGGATGTGCACATCCTTGAAAAGGAGGAATGATTGTTTGAACATGTAGTCAAACAAAACAAAAAAATGAGTCCATCTATGTGAAAAGGGAGTGACAACCCCTTAACCGAGGCGGGGGGGTAAGAGTACATCTGTCGCTATCCTTACAATGCTGTGATTGCAACTATTCCCCAATCCTCTGTGGATAGTACACATGGCCAGTGTAAGTCTAGTTAAGGGTCACAGTAATTTGAGTAAGAAACCGGTCATTGGTTTGGTCGTTATGCAGTTGTGCTGTTTATAAGGGTGGGGGTACCTGCAGTCAGTTGAGACTGAAGAAGTCACTTAGATGAGTGATGAAACATTTCTCCCAATAAATGTTGTGTCCAGAAGAACTGATTCAACTTCCTGTGACACCATAAGGACCGTTTCATAGCATACAAATACAAAGCAAATACGGCAAATACAGCATGAAGATAGTTTGGTGACATCATCAGCACAATGTCACCTCTTTCCAGTCCTTTGGTTTTTATCCCTGCTGTGCCAAAGTTTGGTGTCACTTTGGTTGTGAACACACCGTAAATCTAAATTTCTTTTAATAGTTTTGCTTTTTCCTTTGTTCTGTGTTGTGTCTGTGTACATATTGTGTCTGCTCCTTTATCCATGATATTGTTTTGGTTTCATGTGGAGGTCACGCTACCAGATATTCTTTGCTGCTCAACCATTGGTTATTTGCATAACCCCATGGACACAGCTGATGTGTTGTTGAGATTTTGGAGGTGTGCACAATTGTGGCTGTGCAAGACTTTGCAGGATACAGTTACCCAGATACCTCTTTATGTGTACCTACACATTTAAGTGTACCTACAGAAATGCATGTCAAATAATTTTTAATGGTGATGTGTTCTAATGGAGAGTAATGACAGTCTTTGTACTTGAGATATGGTGTTAATGAGCCGAGCCAAGCAGGAGACTGGGTAAATCAGAGAGGAGCAACAGTGGAGAAACCTACACTTGCTACCAGCTAGCCTTAGGAATTGCTCAAATGCTACACCCCTTCCCACAATGATGTCCATCTCTAGCTTACAGCTGGGTGTCATAAAAAATAAAGCGCTCAAAAAGGCATTTTCATTGCTCTCTCTCCTTTCTTTTTTCTCTTTCCATCACCAAATTCCAGCTGTTCTTTACAAATGTGCTGTTATTGGCTCCTTCTTTTCCTCTTAACTCTTTCAGTTGTATCCTCATGCTCCTCTGTCTCTGCTTTCAATATCTACCATACATCAACCTCTTCATCACCTCACTTAAACAGCCTGAGGAGAGTGCCTACCGGGCTTCTGACAAGAAAATCAAATTACAAACAAGGGTTTATAGAATGATATCCAAGCAAACCCCAGCAAGTGAGTCACTTTGTAAATGAGGACAAAAAGGGAGTTTTCACCCCACTTATTTGGCCCTCTGGAGACTGTCATTGCTTCTCACTACATCCCAAAACATAGCATAGAGCAAATAAAAGCTGATTGCTGGTGGTGATTTAGTTCCAGATGCAATCTAGAGTTCTGTAAGAATGATGCGGTTCTTTTATCTTCCTGTTGGAATTTAAATTACAAATGGGTCTTATCACTAGTGTGTGTGCAGGGTAGGCAGTGCGAGCAGTGCCTCACCAAAGCTAAAAAGAAATGTTGAGATTACATGATAGTTGTATTTATTAATCATTTATTCATATTCATAATTCATAATTTTATTCATTTATTTTATTTTAAATATTAATATTCATAATTGGTCTCAGGATTACACATACTCCAGTAAAACTAGTCACAATAGTTGTTTTAAAAGTGTAGCATGCTCCTTTTGCTACAGCTTGCTCCTAAAAACTATGATTCCTGAATGCAGGACGTGTAAGATCATGGGCTGAGGCTATCGGTGCCTCTGTCGACAGGTTTGGCACACAAAGCCTAACATTTTCATAGATTTGCACATCCACAGTTGGTTCTCACACTGTGTTGAATGATCAAGAATGAGACAGAGACCAACACTGCCTCGGCTCTTCCATGTCACATGACATCCACTCCTTCTTGCTTCTTGCCCTTTCCCGAGTCGTCGTTTTGACAGTTCTGGATTTTCAAAGTTTGATAACTTTGTGGGGGGGGGACGATACAGACCTGCTGCTCCCTGAAGTCTCCTAAAATTGCATATATTTACATTAAAATTAGGTTTACATCAATTGCACAAACAAGTTATGTTAAGATCTACCTAAAATGACTATGATTTTTGACTATTGCCAACATAGTTACAGACGCACCATGACCACCACTGACGTGTTGCAGTATTTGCAGGTGTTGGGACAGCGGCCATTTTAAATTGCTTGAAAAATAGTATTAAAGTTGTTAAAATGTTAATTTTCGTGTCAGTTTCATAACCATTAATTAAACTAACATGTGTAATGTATTAATATCTCAACTGTGTATTTATCTTGACAGAATATAGTTTTAAAACCGTGGTTGTTTTAGGTAGGAGTGGATTCCCGGTCGTTCTAGCTTAACGGCGGTGGTCAGCATGGATATTTCTCACTTAAATATATTTTCAACACTGTCATATGAAGAAAAAACAGCCGTGGTTGCTAATGGGAAATCAAAACATGACCTGCAGGATCTTACAAAGCAGAAGAGGCAAAAAAAAAATTGCACAACCTTTTCAAACAGAGTGGCACCAAAAGGATGACTGGCTGCGTGGCTGCAGCCAGACGAGCAGAGGTTTTTGCTTTGAAACTAAGGACTGCGCCTAACAAGGAAGACTTTTGAAACAAATGTCCCCTTTTTTGAAAGGTTTTGAGTGTATTATTTATTTTTATTTTATTCATTTTACTTTTTTAAGCCATTTTATTGGCTTTGTGTTTGTTGCCTGACGTCAGCCTGATATTAGGCGCTGAACCCCAAGATTTCTCTTCTCTTTCCCACGGCACTGCGCAACTGCTGCCATGGGCTATGCACTCATGGACAACCTGAGAGGGATGCTTAGGGACGTTTAGTAGGACGCACTCGCAACCCGCATCAGGTGCGCCGTGGGTCTGGACGGGTTCGTGCTTGTTTTCTTTATCCTGGCGTGCCGTCACCACACCCTCATTGTGTGTGTTTATCGGTGCGCATTTTTATCAGGCGCTGACACCAAGCTCTCTCTCTCTCTCTCTCTCTCTCTCTCTCTCTCTCTCTCTCTCTTCCAGCACAAAGGCATTTATTGTGTTATATAAATCTACATGTGAACACACTGTGAGCTCAAAACATCCTTCAGTTAGGTTTGATTAGCTCCACATGTAAGTGAGTTTGCAGTAGGACTATTTGTTGATTTACAGCCTAACTAATGTAACTAACTAACTAACTAACTAATGTAGACTTTATTCTATCCATCAATGCATAATATGTGCTTGGGCTGCTGTGTTAATTGAATATAGACATACATATACCACATTGATAGGTCACTGCCTACCCAGGCAAAGATTTCACCACACATTATTGCTTATCATGACACCAGATCAATATCAGATTTACATTCCAATGTGGTCATTCATTGATGAGTAATTATGGTCTTTAAAGACACTTGTGTTTGCCTTCAAAAGTTTGCCTTCTGAGTGTGGAACACTTGAGTGGAAAGTGGTTGCAGCATCAGGTAAACTGCTCTCCAAAAGCTCTTCATGCAAGCAGGTGTGTCTGCACAATGGCCTGCATCTGTATAATGACCTGCATCTGTGCTTCCAGGGCCAAATCCACTCACCTCCATTGTCTTGGCACTTTTGAGGAAGAGACTAAAGTGGTGCTCGGACAGTTTCCTGGATGTAAACTTAAAATGTCCCTCCACACACATTCTAGTTTAAAATACTCTGAGGTGACTAATATATTGTTTAACATGGTTTTCCAACATGAAAGTAAAGACAAAAAAGAAAAACCTTAAAGGGGGGGGAAACAAAGAGAAAATGCATTTGTGTAAGAGTGGGGAAAAATAGAGCTAAGAGACACATTTATTTTACTGTTCATTTTCTTCCTCCCTCAGTTTTCTGACTGACTAGACTTGAAACAGTTATACAGCCACATTACTTAGTAGCACCAAATGAATCCTCCATACACAAGCTTGGAAACAAACACTACACAACTGTCTACTCCAGTCTGATGCCTACTGTCACACACCAACACACACACACAAATAATTAATTCCTTGACTGAGGAACAAGAATATCAAATCGGTTCATTTAGCTGGAAGCTGGTACTTTCAGTTCCCACAGCTTCTCTGCTGCAGCTTCTGTGCTGCAGTTTCTCTGCTGCAGCTTCTCTGCTGCAGTTTCATTGCTGCAGCTTCTCTGCTGCAGTTTCATTGCTGCAGTTTCATTGCTGCAGCTTCTGTGCTGCAGCTTCTCTGCTGCAGTTTCATTGCTGCAGCTTCTGTGCTGCAGTTTCTGTGCTGCAACTGAACGGTGCTGCTTTACAGCACTAAACACCATGAGTTTTAAGCTATAATAGCTTTCCCATCTAATCAGCAAAGTATGGGTCAGTTTTAATGCCCTTCTGCTTCTCTGGAATCTGCTGGTCTGCTCCGGTAGGCCGCAGGTGGGATTTGAGCCTCTTGTATCTCCACTTTTCTGCCTTGCATGTTCTTTCCATTTTCCTCTCTGTTCGGTGTTTCATTGTGCCAGTGTTACACTTGGCATATGGGTTTTGTGATTGTGCCCTGTGTTGTCACAATAATGAGGAACTGGTGCGAAGACGGGCTACAGATATTTCAGCTATCAAAATAAAAGTGTGGAGCCCTCGGCCTCTGGCAGTGCTTTCCACTGAAACGTTTTGGAGTTGTGCATTATTTCATCAAGCACTAAGATGGTTCAACAGCTTACTATTTGCTTAAGTAGTAATAACATGCCACAACCATACACCCAAGACTGATTATTTCACAGCTGTGTCTTCCATGTTGTCGCTGTGCATGGATGCAGTTGTGTTTGAGACAGATTTGGTTTATTTTCTGTGTAATATTCTATCATCCTCTTTTCAATGTTGCCACCATGGTTGGGGCGTAGTTTGCTGTAGCTATGTGGAGCCTGACACAAAGCTGGCCACTATACAACATTCCTGGGACTTCAGTAAGTGGAAACTTTTTGTGCACTCTCTCCAGTGGGGAGCTGTGGTTTTAATTAAAAATCAGCTTTTTAGTGGAAATGGACAAATAATTTAATCAAAATCAGTCGAAATCCTCAATTCACACACAAACTTGCTTGTATCTTCTTTGTTCTCTCTAGGCAAGTGTGCGCACGCGCGCGCGCACACACACACACACACACACACACACACACTGATGAGCCAAAACATTATGATCATGGGTGAACTGAATTATGTCAGTCATCTTCAAACCAGGGCACATGTCAAGGACTGGGTGGATCACATATTAAGTAAACAATCAGTTCTCGTAGTCAACATGATGTATGCAGGAGAAATAGGCAGGAGTAAAGGCCTGAGCAACTTTGACATGGGCCAAATCCTTTGACCCAGACAGACGACTGGGTCAGAGCATCTCGGCAACAGCAGGTCTTGTGAGGTGCTCCCAGGCAACAGTGGTGAGTACATACTGGCAGTAGTCCAAGGAGGGACAAACCACAAACCGTCAACAGGGTGTTAGGCCCCCAAGAGTCATTGATGCATGCGCATGGGGCTTCATAGCTGCAAACCAGTAAGAGTGCCCATGAAGACCCCTGTCCACCATTGAAAGTGCCTACAATGGGCAAGCGTGCGTTGGAACTGGCCTTGAAAGAAGGTCGCCTGATCCGATGAGTCCCATTCTCTTTTAGAGCACGTGGATGGCCGTATATGTGTGTGCCATTTACCTGGGCAAGTGATGGCACCAGGATGCACTGTGGCAAGATGACAAACTGGTGGAGGACATGTGATGCTCTGGGCAATGTTCTGTAGGGAAGCTCTGGGTCTGGCCATTTATATGGGCGTCAGTTTGACACGTGCCACTTACTTAAAGATTGTTGCAGACCAGGTACACTCCTCCATGGCAATAGTAGTCCCTGATGGCAGTGGCCTCATTCAGCAGGATAATGCATCCTGCCACACTGCACACATTGTTCGGGAGTGGTTTGAGGAACATGAAGTGTTCAAGGTGTTTCCCTGGCCTCCAAATTCCCCAGATCTCAATCCGATTGAGCATCTGTGGGATGTGCAGGACCGACGAGTCCGATCCACAGCAGCTCCACCTCGCAACTTACAGGACTTGAAGGATCTGCTGCTAATGTTTTGGTGACAGATACCAGAGGACACCTTCAGGGGTCTTGTAGAGTCCATGCCTTGGTGGATTGACACTGTTCTGGAGGCACACGGAGGCCCAACACTATATTAGGCAGGTGGTCAAATTGTTTCGGCTCATCAGTGTATACCAAAAATACACATGAATACACACACAACCCTAAAGCAATTTATTAACCGTCAGCCACTGTCCAAGCTTGGAGTGTTCACTGAGTATTGTTTAATGGGAATCTGACTGAGTTCTTATACGGTATCAGACAAGATGGGACCTCCGTGAGGGAGAGGTGACAGATAGTGTAACCTTTGGGTTCTCGAAAGTGGCTGGAGTATGTTTGTGTATGTATGTGTCTGAATGTTTGTGTGTGTGTGTATGGGTGATGGTCAGGACTGGCGCATGCACTTCGGCTGCTCTAGGCAAAAAACAACTATGCTGCTCCTCTATTTGATGCTGCTAACATTTGCTGTTTCTTGTGGAGCGATGTCGCTAGCTGAGTTAGCAATCTCTTGACTGGCTCGTGGACTTGATGGTAGATTTGAAGGCAGACTAGCATCTGCTCTAGTGGTACTGCTAGAACCTGCTGTTTTTTCCTTGTGGAGAAATGCCAGCAGTTGTTTTGGCAGTCTCGTGACAGTGATGGACTTGACAGTAGATTTGAAGGTGGGTTAGTGCCTGCTCTGGTCTGGTGTTGCTGCTAGTGGTAGCACTTGCTGTCTCGTGTAGAGCAATGGCAGTAGTTGTGCTAGTGGTCTCTTCGTTCGGTGGTGGACTTGAAGGTGCTTCATCCTTGCTAACACACCTGGTGTTACAAGACGATGAACGTGTTCGGCTCACTAAGCATGTGTGATTCACATCTACGGTTGAGTCCGATCGGACAGCGACAGAGAGCAGCTTTAGTTGAGCGAGCTTGAGAGTGAATGAAGAGAGGGAGCGGCGATAGCGAGAACAAACCTTTTTCAAAGGTTATGAATCACCGCATCCACGAGAGGTTCTTCATCATACAGTCATAACTGTGCCAAAAAATATTGAGCTGATAGACCCAGTAGTATGGGAGATTAGCTGCAGATACACACACACACACACACACACACACAAAATTGCTTAGTACTCTTGCAGTCTTAGTACTTTGATCCCAAGAGAGCAGGTTAATGGTAACTCAGACCTACCAACATAACCAGTTGTGGTGTTGACATTATCCGTGTGCCGTGCTGTGGTGAGGAGAGGTGATGTGCTGCCCCCATTCCCTCAGGATCTGACAGGAATTCATTTATTCAGAGATGGGTGGCTGACTGAAAAATCACCACTGTTTTTTCTCACAGAGAGAAAGACAGTAGACTATTTTCTCACGACTTTGAACCTTGCTTTGCAGTAGGGGCGTATCTGTTTTTCTGCAATGTTATTTGCAGATATTTTCATCCTCCTTTATTTTGCATCTCATGTCAGAGCATCGAGAACCTTAACATGCTGTTTGCAGATAGAAAACTTTAAACAGTGTCTCACAAGACTGGACTTCGTTTATGTGCATGCACACCTGCATAGAAAGATGCAGAAGCACGCACACACACACACACACATACACACACACACACACACTGGTAAAAGTAATGTGTGTATTTTCTGGGGTGGGGCGCTACAAGAACAGTAGATATAAAAATTGTCCATTTGATATGTGAGGTTGTGGGTATGCACCTTCCCACATCCACACTTCCAAAAGCTGGGAAAGAGGAGGGAGGAAGGAAAAGGGTGGCGTATGGAGAAGGAAAGAGCGAAGGGCTTGCAGGGAAAGGCAGTGGGAGAAAAAGAGGTGGTGAAGTGGGTAGAATGAAGCAGGAGAGGATCTGGAGAGGCCCACAAATTATTCATCAGTGCAGCGTGGTCAGAGGATGTGGAGCCTCAACACACGGGGATCTACTGTTCATCACTGGCCTGTTTCCTCTCCTTTATACCGAATCCTGAATCCTCCATCCTCCCTCCATCTCCTCCTCTGCACACTACACCCCCTCCCAAACTTCCTCTGATGTCCTGTCAGACTGCAGCATTGTAGACCACACCAGGAGATGCTGTAATGTGTCAGTACCTACCAACACTGTGTGTCCATGTGTGTTTTCCAGGTAACTGGTGTCAACACAGATGCGGGACAAGATGCCAACCTGGAGCATCCAGCTGAACTCCAGCCCAGCTAATGTCTCACTAAGTTAGTCCACTTAAGGAGGTGTGTGTGTGTGTGTGTGTGTGTGTGTGTGTGTGTGTGTGTGTGTGTGTGTGTGTGTGTGTGTGTGTGATAGAGAGAGAGAGAGAGAAAGGGAGAGAGAGAGAGAAGGGAGAAAGTAATGGTGTGTGTTTGTGTTAGCATGTGTGGGTACATGTACACACATTTGTTGATGGTACATATGACCGAATATTTCAGGCTATCATTTGCAAGTTTTTTTTTATATAAGATTATGACAACATATATCATGTGACACCACCAGATGAAGGACTGGACTCTTGGTACGTGTTGTGTTTGTGTTTGTAACAAGCTACCTATTTAAGAATGTATATTTGTAAGTCTGATATACTCATCTTGAACATATTTAATGGACATTTTTAATATTCTTCCGTTTTCTCACCAATATACTGTTCCTGCCAACACTCATCCAGTAATAAAGACACGCAAACAAACACACATCCTTACAAACGAAAACACTGCACACAGTTAAAAAAAAGAAAAGAAAAATCAAATGAGAATGAGAATGAAATTTTTTTGTTAGGGGTTTTTTCCCACCACAACAACATCAGTATTAATATTAATATTACTTATGTCACTTATTTTCATTGTGACTGGAGATGTTGATGTGCACACATACTAAACAGGGACTGATTCCACACACAAACAGGCACGCGCACATGCATGCGCACAAACGCGCGTGCGCACGCACACACACATGCACACACATGCATATGCACACACGCACATGCGCGTACACACACACACACACATACGTGCCCAAGGTGTGTTAGAGTGCAGAGTTAGATGCAATACAGCAACAGACACCAAGAAATTTGTGTGTGTGTATGTGTGTGTGTGTGTGTGTGTGTGTGTGTGTGTGTGTGTGTGTGTGTGTGTGTGTGTGTGAGAAACAGAAAGGGGGGATGGGTAAGGTGTGTATCATACCTGAGCGTCGGTGCTTCCTTGTGTTAAGTTTATGTGTGTGAGGAATAAAACAATAAAGGCAATACGATGTTCAGTGTTATGGTCAGTATGGTCCATATACAGTTTTCATCCTCAGCTGATGATCATCTGAGGTGTCCAGTATCCTACATCACATGTGATTGATCTGAATAATTACTATTGTATCTGATGAGTTATCAGTGATCTCAGATCAGACTGGAGCTTCTCTTCTCAGACTGTAAGAGTGTGCGTGTCTGTTGTATAATGTGTTTGTGTGCATCACGTGTTAGATGTCCCACCACCTTTTCTGTTGATTTTTTAAAAATTGTTGACTTTACTAATTATGTGTGCCCATCAACATCCCACGAAGCTTTGATTTGCTGACCTTTTAAGAAGGCTTGATGAAGACTATCATTTATTACAGGGTTACATTGGCTGGAAGGAGATTTATACTTTTATAGGTGTGTTTTGCATTGCGTGTTTGTGTGAAAAATCTGATAAATATTGAGTCATGAGCATGGCACATAATGTGAAGTACTATAATAACAAACTCTTCCTTTTATAATGCATTTAAAGTCTGCTGGGATGTGTCAGTGCGACACTGCTCATTAACAGGATGGGTAAAGTAACAGAATGGGACACTGCTCGTTAACAGGACGGATAAGGCAGCAGGATGGGACACTGCTCGTTAACAGGACGGATAAAGCAGCAGAATGGGACACTACTCATTAATAGGACGGCTAAGGCAGCAAAATGGGACACTGCCCGTTAACAGGACAGATAAGGTAGCAGAATGGGGCACTGCCCGTTAACAGGACATAAGGTAGCAGAATGGGACACTGCTCGTTAACAGGACGGGTAAGGCAGCAGAATGGGACACTGCTCATTAACAGGTTGGATAAGGCAGCAGAATGGGACACTGCTCGTTAACAGGACGGATAAAGCAGCAGAATGGGACACTACTCGTCAATAGGACGGCTAAGGCAGCAAAATGGGGCACTGCCCGTTAACAGGACATAAGGTAGCAGAATGGGACACCGCTCGTTAACAGGATGGATAAGGCAGCAGAATGGGACACTGCTCGTTAACAGGACAGATAAGGCAGCAGAATGGGACACTGCTCATTAACAGGATGGATAAGGCAGCAGAATGAGACATCGTTACCAGTGACTTGTCACTCAGAGTCCTGTTTGCTAACACATGTATGGATACTGACAAGTGCACATGTGTGCATACACACCCATACACCCTTACACACACATGTAAAAGTGTAAAGAGCTGACCACATCATGCCTTTCTTTATCCTTTGTCTGAAATTTTGTTAAAAAAAAAAAAGGTTTAACATAATTTGCCTTGTTGGTAATGACGTTTCAGTCTTGCTTTAAATTTTCCACAATCTTACAGTGACAGTTATAATTAATGGTAATGAAAGCGAAATAAGTAAATAATTATATTGTAAAATCTTCTAAATATTATTTTCAGAAAGCACTTTTCAAAAACAAACTGGTTCACATTCCATCATATGGTTACTTTTGTGCATTGCTTTTGGTATTTGTTAAGTCTGCCCTGATGCAGTGTAAACCAGTCTTCCATATATACGTGTAAATATGATGACATTGTCAGAACACCGTGGAAGACTTGTACAGAAGACGTGGTGAGGTTTGGTCGAGGAAGACTTGTACAGAAGACGTGGTGAGGTTTGGTTGAGGAAGACTTGTACAGAAGACGTGGTGAGGTTTGGTTGTGGAAGACTTGTATAGAAGACGTGGTGAGGTTTGGTTGAGGAAGACTTGTACAGAACTTGGTGAGGTTTGGTTGAGGAGGACTTGTACAGAAGACGTGGTGAGGTTTGGTTGTGGAAGACTTGTACAGAAGACGTGGTGAGGTTTGGTTGAGGAAGACTTGTACAGAAGACGTGGTGAGGTTTGGTTGAGGAAGACTTGTACAGAAGACGTGGTGAGGTTGGTTGTGGAAGACTTGTATAGAAGACGTGGTGAGGTTTGGTTGAGGAAGACTTGTACAGAACTTGGTGAGGTTTGGTTGAGGAGGACTTGTACAGAAGACGTGGTGAGGTTTGGTTGAGGAAGACTTGTACAGAACTTGGTGAGGTTTGGTTGAGGAAGACTTGTACAGAAGACGTGGTGAGGTTTGGTTGTGGAAGACTTGTACAGAAGACGTGGTGAGGTTTGGTTGAGGAAGACTTGTACAGAAGACATGGTGAGGTTTGGTTGTGGAAGACTTGTACAGAAGACGTGGTGAGGTTTGGTTGAGGAAGACTTGTACACATGGCGTGATGAGGCTTGATTGCTGGCTGTTCAGTGTCACTCTGCTGTGATGTCTGATGGAATAAGAGAGGAGCCTTATTAATTATGTATTAATGAGGGTTAACACCACTGGGTTGTTCTACGATGGGCTTGAAGGATGAAAAGCAGTGTTAGAAAATCAATTATTTTTTATATATTTCTCCTTGTGCACAATTTTTGTGTGTTATAAAAGTTTTTTCCCCTCTCTCCGTCCCTTAAGTACCTTCTGCAGTTGGCAATATGAAGTAAACGTGTCAAAGTGCTGTGAAGTGGAGCTCCTAGAAGCTCTTCAGGTCTCATTGAACTTGAATGATCCTCAACACCTCCTGTCTGACAATTAAAGCTTCTGGTCCTACTAGGGAAGTCTGGGGAAACAGGTTGTGATATTACACATTTAACACAGCGATGGTGGAAACGAGGAACAGCACGGAAATGTAATGTTTTAATTGATTCACACAAAATAGGGGTACAGATGTTGAATGGAAATGTAAAGATGAAAATAAATGACAGAAATAAAGATGGGAATGGCTACAGAGTCCTTGATGTACTACACGCTTTAGATGTAGAGTACTCGTATTTAAAGTAAACCTCTGGATTCTGGTTTTTATCTGCAGACAATGTCACACATCCCTCCTTACCTATAGAAATAGGGAACACTTTTTTAATATAAAGGAAACACTTTTTGCAATCGGTTTATTACTGTGTAGTTGGAAAAGGAGCGGTTTGTTTTCATCCAACATTCAACCTCATTGTGCTAAACCCTTAATCCGTGTTTTTAAGCTTTAATGTTTTGTTTTGTTTTTGTTTTTTTGTACATGGCACTGAACATAAATCTTCACAAAAGGTATGGAAAAAGAAGTGTTGCAGATCGCTTAAAGTAAAAAAATATATTATCCAGTAGAATAGCTGTTGCACCATTTGTTACAACTCGTATGTAATGTTATTATGGAAGATGTAACGTCTGTAAATGTTGTCTATTGTTGTTTTACTTGAAATAAAGTTTATTAATGCTTCAAAGTGTGTAGAATCAGAGGGGTTTTGAGAAGTTTAAACACATCCTTAATCCCTGTTTCCTGTAATTCCTTGGGGTGTGTCAGGAAATCTGCCTGCTGCAGGTTACTTCATCCTCAGTTCCACAGCAGAGACCTTGCAGCATCAGGTATACGTCTCTCTGTATTAAAGCAGATGAATTATGGCTACAGTATGATTAACAGCTGTGCTTTTTGGTTTGGGTTTGTTCAGCACCTCATATCATCTGTGTCAGCTCTCCTCACTGTGGACTCGTTCCTGCGTTACTCTCAAGACATGCTAACAGACTTCATGTGACAATAAGACATCACCGCCCTTTCAAAACACGTTTTCCCTTTGAAAAGCAGACAAAAAGAGCGGAACTAGACTTTTTGACAACACAAGTTGGAGTTTTTAGGTTGCCCCCCCCCCATTGAGCAAAAAAAAAAACATCTTAAAAGTATATGATGCTGCATGCACACTCCCTTTCTGCATCCAGCTCTCACACATACTAGTAGTGTCTTTTGGGAACTTTCTCCTGTTTGCAACATTAGGGATCATCTAGATTTGGTCAACTTCAGCTGATTTCCCCTTGCCAGGTGCTCGACGTCATTTGAAACAGCTCAGATAGCATTGCGTGATGACAGCCAGTGTGTCCATGACATAGAGTGTACTCACTCGTAGATTCTGCCCTCATTCATGCTGTGCTGCACAGACTCCCTGATGCCGGGCTGTTCGTGATACCTGCAGCTGTGCAATAACAAATATCAAACTGCTTTTAGACCCTGGACAAGTCGTTAAATCAGTCACCAAGTATGTTGCAGATAGAGTTAAAAACCAGTAAAACGCGATAGAGACCAGTAGTTGAGGTCATCCTAGTGGGCACTCAGTTGCTTGTCCTGTGTTGTGCACAGGAGCCCGTCTCCCACTGCGCTGCTGTCAGACGCGTTGTCCTAAAGCCCTGTGTTGCATGTGGCTCTCGCACACATGTAACTCTCCTCTTCTTCCCCAGAGGCTCGTATAGTTAAGACTGTAATGAATGTATTGTGGTTGAAAGATGCGGTACTATTCCCATGTGATTATTTACTCGCCACATAATTTAAAAAGCAATGGGGACAAAACTGCAGAATATCGTGCAAAATGTGTTTTGTCAGTAAATTCATATTGCAGCAATGTTTTATTTTATATTATAGTTCTACCTCTCAGATCACGTTATTATGAGAGTAATATTTCAACAGGGTTGGTGGCTAGGAAAATTAACGTGGGTACCGACATTATGAAAGATGCAGACCGTCCCTAAATGTTAGTTAAGTCCCACCCTTCTCCACGCGAAGCAGAGGGAGAGCGGACAGACAGACAGACCGGGGACAGGCGGTCCAGCGTGGGAGAGCCCAGCAGACAAAAGAAGCCGTCGGGGTGGAAGTTGGGTTATACTGTGGTGGAATCGTGGATTTTTGTTTTTTACGTCCACATCGTCTTGCTGAGACGGCGGGGGAGAGGAGGGGGGAGGGCGGCCGGGAGCACTGCGCGTGAACAGGGAAGTAGCTCGGTCGCTACCGAGCAAGGTAGCTTACCAAAGTCTGGCCACAGCAGGCGTGCGTAATTTCCTCGCTATGGATTACAAGAGACTCCCCACCTTCATATGCGCGTCTCTGTTTCTCCATGTGGGATTTCTCGGGGTTGCTGGGCAGTACAGTGACCGGGGAATGTCTGTTCCCGAGCATGGGTTCTGTCAGCCGATCTCTATCCCACTTTGTACTGACATTGCGTACAACGAGACGATTATGCCCAACTTGCTGGGGCACACAAACCAAGAGGATGCGGGGCTCGAAGTACACCAGTTTTATCCGCTCGTTAAAGTGCAGTGTTCCCCCGACTTGAAGTTTTTCCTGTGCTCCATGTACGCGCCGGTGTGCACGATGCTGGAGCAGGCGCTCCCCCCGTGCAGGTCGCTGTGCGAGAGAGCGCGGCAGGGCTGCGAGGCGCTCATGAACAAGTTCGGCTTCCAGTGGCCCGACAGCCTGGCGTGCGAGGCTTTCCCCGTGCACGGTGCCGGCGAGCTGTGTGTGGGACAGAATGTGTCCGATAAGAGCAACCCCGTCCATCCGACCCCACGTGTCACGGAGCCCACTTACGATCACCGGAACGTCAAAGGACATTTCAAGTGTCCGGCTTCTCTGAGAGTGCCGTCTTACCTGAATTATCGTTTCCTTGGACAGGAGGACTGCGGAGCGCCGTGTGAGCCCAAGAAGTCTCATGGGATGATGTACTTCACTGAGGAAGAGCTGAAATTCGCCAGAATTTGGATAGGGATCTGGTCGGTGTTGTGTTGTGCTTCCACCTTATTCACAGTATTAACCTATCTTGTGGATATGAAGCGCTTTAGTTACCCAGAGCGCCCGATTATTTTTCTATCTGGCTGTTACACCATGGTCTCCATTGCTTATATTGCTGGATTTCTCCTGGAGGACAAGGTGATTTGCAATGACAGGTTTGACAACGACATAAGGACTGTTGTCCAAGGCACCAAGAAGGAAGGCTGCACTATTCTCTTCATGATGCTGTACTTTTTCAGCATGGCGAGCTCTATCTGGTGGGTCATCCTGGCTCTCACCTGGTTTCTTGCAGCGGGCATGAAATGGGGGCATGAGGCTATTGAGGCTAATTCCCAATATTTTCATCTGGCAGCATGGTCCGTGCCTGCCATCAAGACCATTACCATCTTGGCAGTGGGGCAGGTGGATGGAGATGTGTTGAGTGGTGTGTGCTTTGTGGGCATAAACAGCGTGGATGCCCTGCGTGGTTTTGTGCTGGCACCACTTTTTGTCTATCTGTTCATTGGCACCTCCTTCCTGCTTGCAGGTTTTGTGTCCCTATTTCGCATTCGTACTATTATGAAGCACGATGGCACTAAAACGGAGAAGCTTGAGAAGCTCATGGTGCGCATTGGTATCTTCAGCGTCCTCTACACTGTGCCAGCCACCATTGTCGTTGCGTGCTACTTCTATGAGCAGGCTTTTCGAGAATATTGGGAGAGGACATGGATCAGCCAGACCTGCAAGACCTATGCCGTGCCTTGTCCTGTCCACAACCACCCGACTATGAGCCCTGACTTCACAGTCTTTATGATAAAATACTTGATGATGCTCATTGTGGGCATCACCTCTGGCTTTTGGATCTGGTCTGGAAAGACTCTCAACTCCTGGAGGAGGTTTTACACAAGACTGGCCAACAGTAAACAGGGTGAGACCACGGTGTGATGTTGCTTAACCCTGGCCCTCACACAGGGCAGCATAGATGCAGACTTAATGATAATCTTTTTAATCTGTTTTGATGGACTTACATGAGAGACTTGTTGCTATGTTTTTAATGTACATACACGTTTTCAGATTTTTTTAAGTATATATTTGTATTTAAAGATCAAAAAGTCATTTAAAAAATGCTTACTCTGAACTTAATGAAGTTGTTGTAGCCAAACATTAGAAGCAGCTGAGATGTAAGAAGGCAGTGGTCTTATGACCCCACTTACGATGGACACCGTTGGGAAAGGATTGTTAATGCCTTTGATCAGCGAGCTGCTGGGGAACATTGGCTCTATTCTAGGAAGAGCAGCGTGAAGGGCAAGTGCTTCCTCGTGCCTCCTTCTTATCCTGCTTAATCGGCTGTAGTTGTGTCCGCTGTACAACAGAGCTGGACATTCTTAAGTGGTGAGAGTGAAAAATAGCGTTTTTGAACATGAAAGATACAACAGATATGGAATGTGTGCTAATAATATGCCACATGATGAGTCACTGTCACACATGTTCATATCCTGTGCCTCAGGCCTGGAGGATCCTGCTCTTCCTCCAGTATAGCACAAATACCAAAGTTCAAGGCAGTCTGTCAGTAATGAAAATGTACATATGATTGTTCTAAATCAGGGTTAGTATTTGAAAAAGAAAAGAATCTGTCCGGTAACGGTGGTATAGTCCAGTTGGTATTGTGTTAATAGATGCTGGAAAGGAACGGACAAGATGCAGTACTCAGAATAGAAACAGACACACACATCAGCATCATCTTTTCCTCTGTTCAGCACCTGAAACTCCGCTATTCTTAGTACTCCATAAATATAGGTTATTGATCATGATTATTATGCTTACTCAGCTCAGTAAGGGAGACAGCTTACCACACGGCAGATGGACCCTTCCAGAAGTAACCAGCCCTACATTTGCTTAAGGAAAAAAATAATGCTGTATAGCAATATGATTTATTGAGCAGCAGCAATTCTTACTGGTACACAGATTTGGCTGTAAAACATTTTACTTGATGACTTCACTGTCTCTTGCTGCCAGATAACATTTCCAACTCTCTAGAGAGGAAAATTTTAGGATATGATCGGAAACAGATTTTGAGACAAGTAACACCAGCGTGATGATTCACTGACAGTAAACATAACCTCTGCCTTCCCTGTTTCTCAGAGGACAGAGGTGAGCACTTCCCTCTCACTTCTTCACATCCCATCAGCAGCATCAGTTCTGAGTTTGGAACAAAACAGGCCTGGCTCATAACTAGGCATCATCTCACACATGCATTGTGTGCTGTGCAGTAATGTGAGCTCAGGTGGACTTGTGTTTAGATGCTCATTGAGTTGGACTGAAGGACCAGTGCTGACCCTCACCTGCATATCAATACTTACGTTTCTGTTCAGTGGTATTTCATGGCTTTGAAACGACTTTCTGCGCTGTGAAAATAGACTCATGGAGAAGGTATTTTATACTGCATTGACAACCTGATGACAATAAACATGTCACCATAACAACTGTCCTGGGTTTGGAAATTGTCTGAGCACAAAAAAAATACAATAAAATAAAAAGATCATATGACAATGTAGTTTAATTCCCTATCAATGCAAAGAAGCTGCCACAAAATATATGCCAAAAATATAAAAGCAAAATATAACTTTACAATAGGGTTGGTTCATGGTTCGTAGCTGGTTCATGATCAAACAGCTTGAAGTGGTTTAAAATATAAAGACTAAATTTATGATTGCATGTTTCTGCTAGTTGAATAGGCCATTTTGGCCAAATGAAGGTGGTGAGGCTGCGTGGCTGAACTAAGACCCCGAGAGACCTTGGACATGAGCATACATACATGATAGTGATGGCTCCTCATATCAGCTTTAAGGTTTGTCTGGCAGTAACATGTATTGATGAAATCAATCCACCCGTAGATGGCTATTTGTGCTTTAAACTTGGATATTTTTGGCTACCGTTGTCTTGAATTTTTAAGGTCCCATATTATGAAAAACTCACCCTCAGTGTTCAGCACATACACATGTATATCTGATGGGCCTACTGCCACACAAACGTTGACAACAGCCCACAAGCCGTTCAGATTTGCAGCAGAGGGGCTTTCATTACATAACCCCCCACCCCCACCCCCACCCAATCTGAGTATCTCCACCTATGGCTTAACAACTAAATTATCTCTGCGAAGGTGTGCCTTTTTTTTTTCTTTTTTTTTTGCAAGTGCTGCACCCGCCAGCAAGCATGCTGTCCAGGCATGGGAAATGCTCAGTTGTTGGATGCACAGACCAACACAAATCTTTACATCGACCCCGCAGCTTCAGAGGACATGAGCTGAGAGGATCATGTTGATTTGGATCGCAGTGTCCCAGCTACAGCTGGCACAAACCTCTACATGTGTGCTAACCTCTTTGTCCTGGACTGCTTTACCAACCTGGCTCACTGCAAACAACAACTGGCCTTGAAAGTTGGAAGTGGGTGTAACACCAATTGTCCATAACCAAACTGCAGACAAGGGAAATGTAAGTATTTAAATAATATTTGTGCTGTGTGTTTCTTTTCCCATTTTGCACCAGCTAACGCTAACAGCTGAGGTAATGGATGTAATTTTCTAAAAAAAGTTACTGCCGTTACTTGCTGGATCCACAATAATGTTTACTGTATTAGTTTAACGATAAATGTGTAAAAAATTGTCAACTTCAGGAATTCCTTTACTTTGCACAACATTGTGTAACTTTGATTAGCGCCCAGCAGTTAACTTGCTCAGAACATTCAGGAACGTTGAATCAGTTCATCTAGACACCACGTTTAGTGGGAGAAACATTTCATCACTCATCTAAGTGACATCATCATTCCTAGCTGACTGCAGGTATTCCCAAACTTATAAACAGCACAGTTGCAAACCGGCATTTGGTTTCATAACGACCAAAACCGACAATCAGTTTCATAGACAAATTGCTGTGGCAATTAATTAAAGTAAAAATGGCCACGTGTACTATTCACTGAGGATTGAGGAATAGCTGCTATCACAGCATTGTTATATGGCAGTAGCAACCCTCTGATTATAAGTTTCGGGATACCTGCAGTCAGCTGAGACTGAAAAGGTCACTTAGATGAGTGATGAAATGTTTCTCCCACTAAAGCTTGTGTCCAGATGAACTGATTAAACTATCTGGGCTTTCGACATCTGGATTATTGAGCATGCAGCAAGATGTTATACTTGAAGACAAATGTTCTGTGTAATTACTTTCTTTGTCAATAATTGATTGATTAAATTACGTGTGTTGGCCCTGTGATGGACTGGCGGCCTGTCCAGGGTGTCTCCTCGCCTGCTGCCCAATGATTGCTGGGATAGGCTTCAGCATCCCCACGACCCTGAGACCAGGATAAGCGGCTTGGATAATAGCTGGATGGAATTACTAAATTGATTAAATTACTTTAAATTACTAGGGCGGCACGGTCGCGCAGTGGTTAGCGCGGTCGTCTCACACAAGAAGGTCCTGGGTTCGAGCCCTGGGGTAGTCCAACCTTGGAGGTAATCCCGGGTCGTCCTCTGTGTGGAGTTTGCATGTTCTCCCCGTGTCTGCGTGGGTTTCCTCTGGGTGCTCTGGTTTCCTCCCACCGTCCAAAGACATGTAGGTCAGGTGAATCAGCCGTACTAAATTGTCCCTAGGTGTGTGTGTGTGTGTGTGTGTGTGTGTGTGTGTGTGTGTGTGTGTGTGTGGGCCCTGTGATGGACTGTCCAGTATATGATGGTTGTCCAGGGTGTCTCCTTGCCTGCCGCCCAGTGACTGCTGGGTTAGGCTCCAGCATCCCCGTGACCCTGCGTAAGGATAAGTGGTTTAGATAGTGGATGAATGATGAATAAATTACTTAACTTATTTGCGATGTATCTGCTACCACAACTACATATTTGAAATGGTGCTAGCTCTAACTTTCCTGCATACAGCCAAGCACATCGCAACAGTTCCCTGCAACATGGGATGTCGGCTGCCAGACGGACCCACCACAGAGATGCACTGTTGGCACACAATTGTCTTTAAGGATTCTTCAGCCTCAAATCAGAAGTGAAGTTTTGTAGCATGATATATTACAACTGCTTTGATAGTCCAGGACAAAGAGGCTTTTATAAATTACCTGTTGCAGCCTTTAGTAGTTGTACTTATACTGTAATATTGCTGTGTATTTCTGTGTATTTATTGGGTTTCATAAAAATACAATTATGTTACACCTGCCGAGGTTACTTTGTCCTGCTAAGTCCACTTGCATGTCCACTGTTCCCTATGCAGCACCTCTGCCCTTTCTAACATCCACACAAATAAAGCCACCATCACAGAACCCTTGTCAGAACCAGGAGGAGGAGAAGGATCCATTTGAGTGCAATGTTTCAACGATGGCTTCACATGGGCTGGATGCTGCCTATGACCCTGCAGACTCGGTTACAGGTTTGACAGAGTCAACAGACATGTCTTGAATTACTCAAATATTCTTAGGTATGTATAGTCATATCATCAGTTGCCAGTTTATTAGCTGAAACTACTACTACTACTTTCGGCTGCTCCTGTTAGGGGTCGCCACAGCAGATTATCCGTTTCCATTTCTTCCTGTCTTCTGCGTCTTCCTCTGTCACACCAGCCACCTGCATGTCTTCCCTCACCACATCCATAAACCTCCTCTTTGGCCTTCCTCTTCTCCTCTTCCCTGGCAGCTCCATATTCAGCATATTTCTCCCAATACACCCAGCATCTCTCCTCCACACATGTCCAAGCCATCTCAATCTTTTCTCTCGTGCTTTGTCTCCAAACCATCCCACCTGAGCTGTCCCTCTGATATACTCGTTCCTAATGCTGTCCTTCTTCGTCACTCCCAATGAAAATCTCAGTATCTTCAACTCTGCCACCTCCAGCTCTGCTTCCTGTCTTTTCGTCAGTGCCACTGTCTCCAGACTATACAACATAGCTCATCTCACTACCATCTTGTAAACCTTCGCTTTCATTCTTGCTGGTACCCTTCTGTTGCAAATAACTCCTGGGTGGACAGCAGTGTCGGTATAGAGAAGTGTGTCCACACTCCCTGTTAGTTTGAACAGTGGACCCCAAGTATTTAGACACATCCACCTTCGCCACCTCTACTCTTTGTATCCTCACCATTCCACTGTCCTCCCTCTCATTCATGCATAGGTATTCCATCTTGCTCCTACTGACTATATACCTCCACCTCTCCAGGCTCTCCTCAACCTGCTCCCTACTCTCACGACAGATCACAATGTCACGCGGGAACATCATCATCCATGGAAACTCCTGCCTGATCTCGTCTGTCAACCTGTCCATCACCACTGCAAACAAGAAAGGGCTCAGAGCCGATCCTTGATGTAATCCCACCTCCACCTTGAACTCATCTGTCATTCCAACCGCACACCTCACCACTGTCACACTTCCCTCATACATATCCTGCACCACTCCTACATACTTCTCTGCCACTCTCAACTTCCTCATACAATACCACACCTCCTCTCTTGGCACCCTGTTGTATACTTTCTCTAAATCTACAAAGACACAATGTAACTCCTTCTGACCTTCTCTATACTTCTCGATCAACATTCTCAAAGCAAACATCACATATGTGTTACTCTTTCATGGCATGAAATCATACTGCTGCTCGCTAATCTTCACCTCTCCTCTTAACCTAGCTTCTATTACTCTTTCCCATATCTTCATGCTGTGGCTGATCACCTTTACACCTCTGTAGTCGCTACAGCTCTGCACATCACCCTTATTCTTTAAAATCGATACCAGTATACTTCTTCTCCACTCCTCAAGCATCCTCTTTCCAAGATTGTGTTAAACAATCTAGTTAAAAACCCCACTGCCATCTCTCCTAAACATCTCCATGCCTCCACAGGTATGTTATCTGGACCAACTGCCTTTCAACTCTTCATAGCTTCCCTCACTTCCTCCTTGCTAATCCACCACAATTCCCGATTCACTATCCACACATCATCCAACCTTCTCTCTCATTTTTTTTCATTCATCAGCCCCTCAAAGTACTCCTTCCGCCGTCTCATCACACTCTCCTCGCTTGTCAGCACATTTCCATCTCTATCCTTCATCGTCCTAACCTGCTGCACATCTTTCCCAGCTCACTCTTTCTTTCTAGCCAATCGGTACAAGTGCTTTTCTCATTCCTTAGTGTCTAATGTCTCATACAACTCACCATACCTCTTTTCCTTTGCCTTCGCTACCTCTCTTCAATTTACACCACAGTTCCTTGTACTCCTGTCTACTTTCTTCATCTCTCTGACTATCCCACTTCTTCTTTGTCAACCTCTTCCTCTGTATATTTTGCTGTACTTCCTCATTCCACCATCAAGTCTCTTTGTCTTCTTTCCTCTGTCCAGATGACACACCAAGTACCTTCCTAGCTGTCTCTGTCACTATTTTTGCAGTGGTTGCCCAGCCATCTGGCAACTTTTTCCCCCCCCTTTTTTTCTCCCCAATTGTACCAGGCCAGTTACCCCACTCTTCGAGCCGTCACAGTCACTGCTCCACCCCTTCTGCCGATCTGGGGAGGGCTGCAGCCTACCACATGCTTCCTCCAAAACATGTGGAGTCGCCTGCTGCTTCTTTTCACCTGACAGTGAGGAGTTTCGCCATAGGGACGTAACGCATGGGAGGATTATGCTATTTCCCCCTGTTCCCCCTCCCCCCTGAACAGGTGCCTTGACCGACCAGAGCAGGCGCTAGTGCAGCAACCAGGACACTTACCCACATCTGGCTTCCCAACTGCAGACACGGCCAACGTGTCTGTAGGGGCACCCAACCAAGCCAGAGGTAACACGGGGACCCGAACCGGCGATCCCCGTGTTGGTAGGTAAGGGAATAGACTGCCATGCCACCTGGACGCCCCCATCCGGCGACTCCTCACTACCACCCAATGCCTGTCTTAAGTTCTCCCTGAACTCCACACAACAGTCTTCCTTCTTCAACTACACCATTTGATCCTTGGCTCTGTCTTCACTCTTTTCCTCTTCATCTTCAAAGTCATCCTACAGACCACCATCCGATGCTACCTAGCTATGTTCTCCCCTGTCACCACCTTGCAGTCTCCTATCCCTTTCAGATCGCACCTACTACATAAGATATAGTCCACCTGTGTGCACTTTCCTCCACTCTTGTACGTCACCCTGTGTTCCTCCCTTTTCTTGAAATCTGTATTCAGCACAGCCATTTCCATCCTTTCTGCAAAATCCACCACCGTCTGTCCTTCCACATTCCTCTCCTTAACACCATACCTGCCCATCACATCCTCATCACCTCTGTTCCCTTCACCAACATGCCCATTGAAGTCCACTCCAGTCACCACTCTCTCCTCCTTGGGTACACTCTCCACCACTTCATCCAACTCACTCCAGAATTCTTCTTTCTCTTCCATCTCACACCCAACTTGTGGGGCGTATACCCTGATAACATTCATCAATACACCTTTGATTTCCAGCTTCATACTCATCACTCTGTCCAACATTCTCTTCACCTCCAATACACTGTTGACATACTTTTCCTTCAGAATTACCCCTACCGCATTCCTCCCCCCATTCTCATTCCATTCCATTCCATTCACACCATGGTAGAAGAGTATGAACCCACCTCCGATGCTCCTGGCCTTAATCCCCTTCCACCTAATCTCTTGCATATGCATTAGTATATCTACCTTCCTTCTCTCCATAATATCAGCTATCTCTCTCCCTTTATCAGTCATAGTGCCAACATTCAAAGTTCCAACTCTCACCTCCACACTCCTACCCTTCCTCCTCTCCCACTGCCTCTGGACATGCCTTCCCCCTCTCCTTCTCCTTCACCCAACAGTAGCATAGTTTCCACCAGCACCCTGCTGGCCAACAGTACTGGTGGCAGTTGTTGGTAGCCCAGGTCTCTACTGATCCGGTATGGAAATTTGATTTATGACAGAGGTTTTACCCCAGATGCCCTTCCTGATGCAACCCTCCCCGTTTATCTGGGCTTGGGACCGGCACTAAGAATGCAATGGCTTGTGCATCCTCAGTAGCTGGGTTATATCCTGTCCCACCAATAAGATTAAGAAATACATAGTTTATGAGACCTGCATTATCGAGCTATTTGGTGTGTCCTGTGTGCCAGCATGTGTGTGATGGTCGGACCCGAAGGTTTGGGACATTCCTATCTGTGAAACAGCTGTGCCCCCATTGTCAGTTCTCTCAACATTGGAATAGACAGCTTTTTCTGGGAAGGACTCCAGCCGGGAACCTCCAGCTTTCTGCAGCAGTGTATGTCAGTGGAGCATCTTTCTTCAAACCTGAACAAGTTAGAAAAGAACGAATATGTGTCCAGAGAGTCATTGAATATAACATGTAATGTTGTTGAATCTTTACAGCTTCTTCAGATGAAATTACAGGAAATGCTACTACAAAAAACACTTTTTCATTTTTATCTACCATCAGATCTTCAACGCTATGCAGCTACAGATTTTCCAGTATGACACCTTTCACCAGCATGCCAGAATGTTCATCGAGCCAGCAGTTGTGAACAAATGGAAAACATCACAGGATGTGATGCTACGGTGGCTCATTGAAGAGGACAAAATCATAGTTGGTGGTGACATGAGCTGACTCTCCAGGTATTTAAATATTATGTAAAGATTGGACAGGTGTTTGATAGTGTATGAAGTTGATAGGGAGGGCATCATAAAAACACATGCCACACATTACATTAAATAAGTAGCATCATGCCATATGAGGAGTAATGTAAAAAAAATTAACAATGTTTTCACGGGGCACTCCGCAAAGTTTGGAAGCTACACCATGATGGACCTCAAAACCAACACCCAACGCTATTGTAGCACTTTAACAAACATATAATATATAGATAGATAGATAGATAGATAGATAGATAGATAGATAGATAGATAGATAGATAGATAGATAGATAGATAGATAGATAGATAGATAGATAGATAGATAGATAGATAGATAGATAGATAGATAGATAGATAGATAGATATAGATATATAGAGAGAGAGCGTTTTTTTCCAAAAATGTCAATGGTGTTGTTATAAGTGCTCAACTAATGAGGAGCAGAATAGCAATACAGTTGCAGGAAAAAAAGTTTTAATACATAGTACAGGCCTATTTCGTGCGTCGCGCATTCATCAGCTGCTAATGTGATTCAACAAGGAAAGACAAACTTTATGTCTTTCCTTATTGAATCACATTAGCAGCTGATGAGTGCGCGACGCACGAAATAGGCCTGTACTACTATGTATTAAAACTTTTTTTTCTGCAACTGTATTGATATATATATATATATATATATATATATATATATATGTGTGTGTGTGTGTGTATGTGTGTGTGTGTGTGTGTGTGTGTGTGTGTGTGTATGTATGTTTATTTGCACAGAGCAATGAGGATGTTGGAAGCTACCAAATGGAAAATGAAGATCTGCAGTGAAGGCTGGCATTGTTGGATGTACAGGGTGTGACTCTGGACTGCATTGTCTGGGACGGTTGTTCACAAATACAGAAATTCCTGAGGGAAAGCTCCTGGGGGAAAGCAACATCACCCAGTTCTATGATTTCTGCCACGAGAAGAAAGAAGATGAAAGCCACTTTATTTTTGTCATTGTACAGTTGTGTTCTGTTACAATGAATGTGTTCTCTGCATGTAACCCATCCTATTGTATAGGAGCAGTGGGCAGCTGCAGCACTGGCGGACCAACTCCAGTTCTTCCTGCTCAGGGGCACAAGGTGTTAACCCAGGGTATATTTTCTTATGTTCTTCTGCAATCAAGAGGCGAAACGTAAAAAAGCATGTGTTTATGGTACGGGTGATCAGTTCTTATACACAGCACATGGTAGCACATGGTAGCAATGGGCAATCCACACACATAGCAGTAGTTAACTACAAGCATTAGGCACATAGCAAAATTCTGTATGATTGCACAAATTATAGGCGGCCGGTGGTGCAGTGGTTAGTGTGGTTGCCTCACAGCAGGAAGGTCCTGGGTTTGAGCCTTGGGATAGTCTCACCTTGGGGGTCATCCCGGGTCATCCTCTGTGTGGAGTTTGCATGTTCTCCCCATGTCTGCGTGGGTTTCCTCCGGGTGCTCCGGCTTCCTCCCACAGTCCAAAGACATGTAGGTCAAGTGAATCGGCCGTGCTAAATTGTCCCTAGGTGTGTGTGTGTGTGTGTGTGGGCAGGCCCTGTCATGGTCTGGCAGCCTGTCCAGGATGTCTCCCCGCCTGCCGCCAAACGACTGCTGGGATAGACTCCAGCATCCCTGTGACACTGAGAGCAGGATAAGTGGTTTGGATAATGGATGGGTGGATGCACAAATTGTCAGGGTAGCGTATGAGTTACAGTGTAATGCATTAACAGTAACATTGGACATTAACAGATTTTGTTTTTATGATTGGTGAACATAATGACTTTGATATGCTGCACTGGGTTAACTTTTTAATATAAAAGAAAATGATTTAATCTAAATTGTAGGACTTTCAAAGCAGCTGGAGAAGAGCGGCAAGATTAAGGACTGTGGTAAATTACAAAAGTGGATGTACAGTAACAAAAATCACATCTACTGGACTGCAGCATCATCAACCACTGGGCCAGAGAGTGACGAAATGAACTGGTATCCTTGAACCATGTGCAGGATATCCACACACACGCGGACCCCGATTTCCCCACGTGTCTACATCCACTGCACCCCAAACCAGGGACAAGAGCAAATGGCTGTCAGCAGGTGTGTGTTTTGTTTGTTTTTTTATACAGAGAAAAACTTCATCACATGACTCCTGTTTTTATAATTAACTATTAGAAATCACAGAAAGTTGAATCAGTTCATCGGGTCACAACGTTTATTGAGAGAGAAACGTTTCATTACTCATCTAAGTGACCTCTTCAGTCTCACCTGACTGCAGGTATCCACCCTTCTAAACAATAGGGTGGCATAACGACCCAAACCAACCATCAGTTTAATATGCAAATAGGCAGAGGGGGTGGAGCAGTGACCGGGACGGGTCGGAAAAGTAGGGTAATTGGCCGGATACAATTGGGGAGAAAGGGGGATCAACCCATCAACTTCCAGGATCAAAGCCCTGTGGCGGTCAGGAAGAGGTGACGGGGGCAGGACAGTGAAGTCTGGTAGCCCCTAGCTACAACCTGGTACACAGGCCGTGGGTGTATGATCAATCACTGAGCGCTGGGACGGAGGCAGAGGGGCTTCTCGGCTGCTGCACCCACGACTGAGCAGCCGTTTAGGATCTGCTCTGCTCACCCCAGGTGGGGAGGGGGCTAGATAAGATGCCCTAAACACATCACATCCAGAGATCACCACCATGCAGTCAGAAAGTACTGGTAATCACACCTACTCATTCAATTAATTAGGTTTTCTAAATTAATTGTAAATACTGTCGTTACTTATAAATAAGGTATTATGAAGTAATACCGACACTTCCCATCCCTTTTTTTAGCAGCTCCTGCCTTGTACAAGCTGCAGAAGTGCTAACAAACAAAAGAATCCTGAGGGATGTTGCAAAACTCAACCCCCGCCACCAGACTTCATCTCTGGGGGCTTTCCACCACGTCATCCTTTGTGTTGCTCCTAAAACTGTTGTTTTTCCATTTCTTGGAATGCTGGGCAGACAAGTCAAACTATGGTTACTTAGAAGTTATGAACGTGTAGTTTCTGCAATTATTTACATTTGATTTTCTCTTTACTGTACTTAAAGTCTATAGCTGCTGCTGCCCTACGTTACAAAATGCTGACCAACCACAAGCCACAACATCTGCTGGAGACCCTCTTCAAAGTGCACTTCCCAAAGACAGGAAGGAAGAACACAGAATCAAACCAGTTAGAACAGATTTGACCTTCCGTACGTGTTGCATTCCTTTATTCTTCACCCAAAAACCCATGTACATGTACATTTTGTATTTACTGTCGCATTTCAGTTTCATAACTCTTTCAGCACGCAATGATTCATTTCAATTCAGTTCAATTCAATTTATTGTCATTAAAGACACGCATGTAAAATGAAATGAGGGCCAAAAGTGAAACTACACGAAGATATTTGAGAAAAAAATAAAAAATATATGAAAAAATTATAAGAACCTTTGAAACAGACTTTCATTCATTGTTGTGTGACACAAAAATGACAAATTGAAAGCAAACATTTTGTGTATAACAATATTGCACGGGGTATGTGAATGACTTGATGGATCCCGTCGTTGTTAAAGTCTTAGTGGACTGACACCACACATGGACGAGGTTTTGAAGATCCCAATCCCACAGGACCTGTGTGCACAGTATGACCTGTGTGCACAGTATGAGCGGCCAGACAAGGAGGAGGACATCGCCAGCTGTGTGTCAAGGTTCCATCGAGGGGGGTGTTTGAACACTTACTGTCTGCCTTGAGTGTCAGGAAGTGCCAGCGAAGAAGAAGAACCACGTATGTCGGAATGACGACTCGTATCCTCTGTCCAATGAATTACCGGCAGCAGCTCACAAAGCTACGATAAGCTAGATACCTGCAACGGCTTAAAGACCTGAACAAGACACTGAGTCAACAGCCTATATCATGTAAACATCCGTCTATGGTGTGTCTCCAGATCTTTTTTTACTATTGGTTCAGTGACTCTTAAGAGTCATTTTTTCTACATTTTTGTCATTATCTTGGATGATCGATGCATGACTTATGTTATCAGATGTAACAAAACTGCAACACTGCATAGTGCAACTATTCATGTGTAACCAGGTTAAAATTAATGTTTTTATTTTATTTTGTTTGAGTATGAAATATCACCAAATCCTGTCTGTGTGCTGTTATTTGTGTTTACTACATTTTATTTTATGTCATTATTTACTTTTATGTATGTTTTATAACGACCGTCATATACTTGTACTGTCGCTTTAAGAGAGAGGTCTTGTGGGTACACGGAAGAGGGAACGCGGGAGAGGCCATTTTTGTTTTGTGGGAGGAGTATCAAGCAGCGACCGAGCCGAGCCACACGTGTTTCTTACCGTAGCACAGTTTTGCTGGTTGAGGAGAACGTAACCTTGAGTATCCCTGTAAGAAGATACTGCAAGCTGTGGGATAAAATACTTGTTTATCCTTTCTTACATCGGAGTCCCGTGGACGGTTTCTCCTTCTAACGCACACGAGTGAAGTCCGGGCAGTGGTTGAGCTTTGGCCCCCCACGTCCGTAAGAAACACCGCTCCCGCTGGAGGACTGGACGTTTGTCGAAGGGTTTGAAACCAAAATAAATGGCAAGGTGGGCCAAATAGAGTCCCGTGTGTCCCCCCTCCTTCCTTGATCGTGATGATGATGATGATGATGATGATGATGATGATGATGATGAGAGACTGAGGGCCCCCCACAACACCTGGGGCCCCACCCAAAATAGAACACAACGCAGACGCTAATTATGAGAGTGACGGGCGTGCAGCAGGCTGACCAGCATAGAACAGCATAGGACTGCCCCCGTTACATTGGTGCCGTGACCCTCCTGGATCCTGAGAGCGACATCAGTTGCTCGCCGCGGGAGGCTGCTGTCGTCATCAAGCCCCAGACGTCCTCAGGTATTTCTATAGACTGTACACTAATGTTACAGTGGACTGGAGTTGAGCTGTGTGGACACTGGACAGTCACAGCTGTGGTTACCATGGACTGGGCTTGTGAACAGGACATTTGTATATATTGAAGGAAGAAAAACACACGAAAACAAAGGGGAAAAAAGTTAATGTTGATGTGATTGAAGGACTCGTGTGAATAATCTATCGATGTAAACTACTAGAAATGTGCATATGTGATTAATCTATTGGTGAATTTGTTGATTGTATGTGATTGTTTCAATCTCTTAGTGCTTTCTAGATTCAATTATTTAAATGAATTGAGCTTTTCACTTTTTTATTTTATTTTTTATTTTATCTGAGTGTTAGAGGTAGGAACATGGCAGAGGGTGGTTCGTACGTAGGTGGGGGTAACATTGCTGATCAGGATCTTTTGGATCGCCAGTGTGCTATGGAGAGGGGGTACCAGTTAGATATGGGTGGGGGTTTACGGCTAGGTGCAGGTAGGAGTTTCGGGCAGGTCTTAGAGGGCGGGGAACCAGACACCAGAGCACCAGGACCTAGAGACCTGACCACATTTGGCACTCCTCAGTTCACCTCCACACGCTACGTAGAACGGGCCAGGCCAGGTATCAGCGAAGGGGCTGTGCTAGGTAACAGCGAGCAGCCAGTGGGTGAGTTAGCCATGCTCATTACTCAGTTAGCAGAGAAGATAGGAGAGTCAATCACTGCTAAGCTGCAGGAAACACAAATGCTTAGAAACACACACACAGACAGTGCTAGGTCTGCTGAACAGTGTTCGGAGACAGTGCCTAGTGTTAGAGTAGTAATGCAGACAGACGCTAGGGAGCCTCCTATCTTCAGGGGCGATAGCTCTGATAAGTTTACAGTTCATGAGTGGGAGAGCCTTATGACTTTGTATTTGAGGAAGCGAGCCATTCCAGTTAGTGAGCAGTCACATGAGATTCTAGCTAAGCTTATGGGGAAAGCAGGGGACGTGGTGAGGATAAAGCTGCGCAACACATCTGTCGACCACATAGCGAACCCCCACATTATTTTTGATGTACTGAAGCAACACTTTAGTGACCTCACATACTCGAGCATGCCCCTGGCGGACTTTTACAGTACGCTGCCCAAGCCAGGTGAGGACGCTATGGAGTATTGGATTAGGCTTAGTAAGACAGTGGAGATGGCTGACGAATGCTTGAAGTGG
Source organism: Lampris incognitus (assembly GCF_029633865.1). Taxonomy (NCBI): domain Eukaryota; kingdom Metazoa; phylum Chordata; class Actinopteri; order Lampriformes; family Lampridae; genus Lampris; species Lampris incognitus. Next base: position 42,312,412 of record NC_079219.1, read on the forward strand.
CAGGGCCGTAGTATTGAAGAGCCAAGCCACGAGGTAAGCATGATGTTTATCAAACACTGTCCAGATCAGTCTCTTGCCAATGTTTTTAAGTTCAAGTCCGCAGGGAAATGGTCTGCTAGCGAGATCCAGGAGAGGCTTGATGAGCACATGCTGGAGAGGAAGTCCCGTGTTGCTGCAGGTGGACAACGTGAAGCAGGCGCGGTAGAGCGTAGGTTCCATTCACAGGTTCATGTCCCTGTAGTCGACATGGCTCCCGACTTGAACACGACCGTGCCGGTGGTGCCATCTCCCGTCCCGGCTCATGCGTCATCTCCTACACCATTTTGTGCAAGGTCTCCTACACCGTCTCCCGCACCTGTCTCTGGCGGTGATGACTATATGAGGAGTTCGGTGAGCTTGCTAGACCGTTTGGTCACAATGCAGACTCAGGTTCCAGTTAGCGCTGCAGTCCGGACACCGACGCTGACTCAACCGCCAGCTAACGCCGCAGGGCGGGTGCCAGACGCACCACAGAGGTTGTTCAGGGTTTGTAAGTCTAGGATCACTCCACATTTTCCCACTGCAGCCGGGAGAACCGATGTATAAACTGTTTGTCTCCTGGTCATTGGAAGAGGGACTGTCCTCACCCTCAGCCGCCCAACCAGCTCCGTTCTCAGCCTGGTGGAAGAGCTGGTCATCAGTCTCGTCCGTTAAACTACTAAACCCACACCTAGAGAGGGATGGTGTGGGTAAAGTAGATGTATCCCTCACTGATGTCTCCGACTTGGCTCACTTGTATGAAGACAAGTGTGCCAAAGCACCTCAGGGTTCACGTATGGTCATTCAGGCGACACAGAGGATTCAGGCTTTCAGTGACTTGTTCTATGCTCCTGTTCTTGTCAACCAGAGTGTGCAGCTTAAGGGCATGTTGGATACTGGCTCTATGTCATGCAGTATCAGTGAAAATGCAGTAGAGAAGCTCCGCTCTGGGGGTGTTTTACCTGAGAAGCAGCAGCCTGAAGAGAACATTGTCTTGATTGGCTGTGGTGGTCTGGAGACTAGGCCTGATGGTTTTTATGACCTCAACATGCAGCTTTATGGTGTTTCCTTTGTCATACCCACTCTGGTCGTGCCCGGTCAGCATGATGATCTGATAGTCGGCACAAACATCATTAAACATGTGGCCCATGTACTCAAGAGTGGTACTGAGTACTGGGACATCGCGTCCAGACAGGAACATCCGTCTAGTCCTTACGTTGAACAGTTCTTGTCCATGTTCACGAATGTAGAGCGCTGGAGGGGTGGTGCAGTTCCTGAGAAGATAGGTACTGTTAAGCTCACCCAGGCCGGGACACTCTTACCGAGGCACGAGCACTTAGTCTGGGGCAGACTTCCTGCTAAGGTGCCTATGTCAGCTGGAAGCACTGTTGTTGTGGAGCCGACAGACTCCAAGGCCATGCCACGCGGTGTCCTCGTAGGTCGACTTGTCACACCACTCTGGGGTGATAGGTGGGTACCCATGACTGTTGTCAATCCATCTGACAAAGCCATCACGCTGAAAAGGAACTGCAAGTTGGCTGATGTGTTTCCATGCTTGGCGATTGAGGACTTTAATGTTTTCCAGGGACTGCAATCAGTTGCAGGGAGGCATGAGTCCAACACCACAGGTGGTGCCGGCCCCCCTGTCCAGCCGGCTAGGAGTTTGTCAGAGCTCGGACTCAGTGACATTGACCTCAGCTCCTGTCAGGTTAGTGAGGCATGCAAGTCCCAGCTCACTCAGCTGCTCACCGAGTACCATGACATCTTCTCCAGGGACTCTCTGGACTGTGGCGAGGTCACAGGATACACACATCGCATCCATCTGGTGGATGAGCACCCCTTTCGCTTGCCCTACAGGAGGGTTCCCCCAGCCCACTATCAGAAGTTGAGACAGGTTCTCACTGATAAGGAGGAGAAAGGGATTATCCAGAAGTCCTCGAGCGCATACGCTTCACCGCTGGTTATGGTATGGAAGAAGGATGGCGGACTTCGGATCTGCACTGATTTCAGATGGCTGAATGCTCGGACCTTGAAAGACGCTCATCCCTTGCCACACCAGTCGGACCGTCTTGCCGCGCTGGGTGGTAACTGCCTCTTTAGTACGATGGACCTCACCTCTGGCTTCTTCAACATCCCAATGCATGAAGATGACAAGAAGTACACTGCTTTCACGACTCCCCTTGGGTTGCATGAATACAATCGCATGCCACAGGGCCTTTGTAATAGCCCTGCAGCCTTCATGAGAATGATGATTGGGATCTTTGGGGATCTGAACTTCACGAAGCTTTTGTGCTATCTTGATGATCTTCTTGTCTTCGCGCCGTCAGAGGTTGAGGCTCTGTCGAGGCTCCGCACTGTGTTTCAGAGGTTGAGGGAGAACAACTTGAAACTGGCTCCGAAAAAGTGTCATCTGCTGCAGAAGCGGGTGCGGTTTTTGGGCCACGTGGTTGATGGCGGAGGTGTGTCTGTCGATCCCTCCAAAGTAGAGGTCATCTCCAACATGACAGTGCAGGATCTCATGGAAGGTGATGGGTGCACGCCTTCTGTTCGTAGGATCAAATCTTTCCTTGGTATGGTATTTTACTACCAGCATTTCCTCCCGAACTGCTCCTCCGTGGCTAAGCCCCTGTTCGCCCTTACGGCTGGACAAAAGAGGAGGCGGAGATCGGCTAAGGATAAGAAGCCCCATGGCAGCTTCCGTAAGCTTACCTCCGCAGACTGGACGGCGGAATGTGGGGAAGCATTTGATCTGTTGAAGACGATGTTACTGGAGTGTGTGGTGCTTGCCCATCCAGACTTTGAGGTGCCTTTTATTTTGTCGGTCGATGCGTCTTTGGACGGACTCGGCGCGGTGCTGTCTCAAGTGCCCCGAGGAGAGTCCAAGGCCAGACCTGTTGGTTTTGCGAGCAAGTCCCTCAGTGCCTCACAGCGGAAGTATCCAGCTCATAGACTGGAGTTCATGGCGCTGAAGTGGAGTGTTTGTGAAAAGTTCAGCCACTGGCTGAAGGGTCAAAGCTTCACCATTTGGACAGATAATAATCCGCTGACTTATCTCCTAACGAAGCCGAAGCTTGACGCGTGTGAGATCCGCTGGGTGTCTAAGTTGGCGTCTTACACCTTCGATCTCAAACACCTGCCAGGGAAGAAAAACATGGTGGCGGATGCGTTGAGTCGCGACCCTTTTTCCAAGCCCGTCAGTCAGAGGCTACTTAGGGAGCCCTACCCGGCCCTTGTTCAGGAAGCCGACGGGGTTGAGGGGGACTCTGTGCAGGATGTTTTCAGACTCAGTTGCCAGTCCCAAACAGTGAGTAGTGCGCGATCTGGGTTTGCTTGTGATGCAGCTGAGGTCAAGGCTTTTTGTCAAGCCAAATGTGACTGGCCTGATGCATCAGTATTCACAGCACTCAGTTTGGTCCAGCACGTTCAGCATCTGTCGGGTGGTCAGGATACACTGCCAATGTTATCCACCGAGGAGCTCAGGTTGAGTCAGGAGCAGGACCCCTGCATCTCCAAGGTGTTGCCCTTTGTCGCTGTTCGGAAGCGGCCATCGAGTCGTGAGAGGCATGGTGCTGACCAGAAGGTCCTCAGGCTGTTGTAACAGTGGGAGAAGTTGGAAGTCAATGATGGTGTCTTGTACAGGGTGACAAAGGACCCAGTGTCCAAGCAGAGGAGGTCTCAGTATGTTTTACCTCTGAGTCTGAAAGACAAGGCACTGTCTGGCATCCACGATCACGCTGGTCATCAGGGCCAGGACCGTACTCTCTCTCTTGCAAGGCAGCGTTTTTATTGGCCTGACATGGAGAGGGATATCAGAGCATATGTCAGATGCTGTCGGAGATGTGTGGTTGGGAAGACCCAGAGCCAGCTACTTGCGCGCCCCTGGAGAGCATTAAAACCTCCACACCGATGCAGCTTGTGTGTATGGATTTCTGGTCCGCTGAGGACAGTAAGCAGCGGTCGGTCGATGTCCTAGTGGTTACTGACCACTTCACTAAGCTTGCTCACGCGTTCCCCTGCGCCAATCAGACAGCGAAGCAGGTCGCCAAGAAACTCTGGGATCATGTATTCTGTGTTTACGGGTTTCCGGAGAGAATACATTCTGACCAGGGCACAAACTTTGAGAGCAACCTGATTGCAGAGCTTCTCAGGTTGGCGGGTGTAGCGAAGTCCAACACGACGGCCTTCCATCCTATGGGTAATGGCGGGACAAAGCGTTTTAATCACACGATGGGGAATATGCTCCGTTCCCTTCCGCTTCAGCAGAAGCAACAGTGGCCTACACAGATCCATTCTCTCACGCTCGCGTACAATGCCACTGTTCACGAGACCACGGGTTACGCGCCTTTCTTCCTGATGTATGGGCGTGTCCCAAGACTGCCGGTGGATGTTATGTTCAGGCAGGTTTTGCATGACCCTTACATTGTTGACTATGACTCTTATGCTCAGTCTCTGCTTTCCTGTCTAAGGAGTGCAATGGAGATCGCTCAGAAGCACTCCATGGCTGAGCAGCAGCATCAGGCGCGACAGTACAACAGACACGCCAAGGGCACTGTCCTGTCTGTCGGGGATCGTGTTTTGGTTGCGAACCAGAGTTAGCGAGGGAAGAGAAAGTTGGCTGACAAATGGGAGAACGGAGTGTACACGGTTGTCGGTGTCAACCCCAATATCCACGTCTTCAAGATTCAGGATGCAGAGGGGCACACCAGGGTGGTGCACAGGAACCATTTGTTGGAGGTCAACTTCTTGCCCCTCCCTGAGTTAGATCAGGGTGAGGAGTCCAGTACAACCAGTCAGATGCTTGACTGCGCAGAGTCCGATGAGAAGGACAGTGCAGATGCCCTGACGGTCTCAGGGGATGCAGTGGGGCTAGCAGTCTCATCACTTGGAGACTCGCCTAGATCTGAGTGGGCAGAAGCGGAGGAGTTCATTCCGTCTAGTCTGGTAGTCAGTCCTGTGGGGGCCACTGCTCAGTCTCCACCCAACACACACGCACCACACAACACACATGCACCACACATAGAGGCATCACACTCACTCGATGTAGGTGTTATATCTCACACTGATTCGCACACAGGGGCACCACCCTCACTCGATACAGATGTTGCAGCTCGCACTGTCTCACGCACACAAGTAGAGAGCGATGGTCGGGTTAGGACACGCACAGGGAGGGTGGTGAGGTCAGTGAACAGGTTAATAGAATCTATGGCTCAGATGCCATTTCTACAGAGTGTGAGGGTTTGAACTTTGATGGAGGTTGGAGTCATTCAAACTAGTTTAATGTGAGTTATTAGGTGTCTATCAGACAGGGTTGTTTTGGGCCAAGTGCATGGTGTGGCGTATCAGGCGTCACATTGATCTAAGGGAATTCTGAGACTTGATCAACCTCATTATTTTCTGGACCTCGTAACCGAGGTAACTCCTAAGTTGACTGGAGGACTAGGTCCTTCGTTTCACTTGTGCCAGTAGTCAGTGATGGGCTTTTCCTTTCCTCTTTCTCTTTTTATCCTGCTGTCAGGATGTTGGTGAATTTCAGGAGGGGTGAATGTAACCAGTTTAAAATTAATGTTTTTATTTTATTTTGTTTGAGTATGAAATATCACCAAATCCTGTCTGTGTGCTGTTATTTGTGTTTTCTACATTTTATTTTATGTCATTATTTACTTTTATGTATGTTTTATAACGACCGTCATATACTTGTACTGTCGCTTTAAGAGAGAGGTCTTGTGGGTACACGGAAGAGGGAACGCGGGAGAGGCCATTTTTGTTTTGTGGGAGGAGTGTCAAGCAGCGACCGAGCCGAGCCACACGTGTTTCTTACCGTAGCACAGTTTTGCTGGTTGAGGAGAACGTAACCTTGAGTATCCCTGTAAGAAGATACTGCAAGCTGTGGGATAAAATACTTGTTTATCCTTTCTTACATCGGAGTCCCGTGGACGGTTTCTCCTTCTAACGCACACGAGTGAAGTCCGGGCAGTGGTTGAGCTTCGACCCCCACGTCCGTAAGAAACACCGCTCCCGCTGGAGGACTGGACGTTTGTCGAAGGGTTTGAAACCAAAATAAATGGCAAGGTGGGCCAAATAGAGTCCTGTGTGTCCCCCCTGTAATATTTGCTAGTAATATTTGATTTGCTAATGTCCCTTACGGCTTTCCGTAGCGCCACAACAAAGTCACGTGATGTACGTAACAACGTCAGTCGGAATCCGGTCGGTGAATAAACACCCAGCACGAGAGAAGTCGTCCTTGCTTTATTAATGTTATAAGTTAACATAGCCAGAGGGCACAGAACATTACATGGTGTCAGAGTAGCGGAGTTTAAATACCCAATATGGATTCGTACGGCGTTCCAGCTCCACGGATGGACTGGGAATCGGCGAACTTACCTGAAGCATGGAGACGATTTCGACAAACAACGGAGCTAATGTTCACGGGCCCCCTGCGCGGGAAGAATGAAGAGGAGAAATGCAGCTACCTCCTGCTCTGGATAGGGGAAAAAGGGCGCGATGTGCACAACACTTGGACACTCAGCGGAGAACAAGCCAAGAAGCTAGAAACGTACTACGATAAGTACACTGAGTACATCACCCCCAAAGCAAACCCGATTTATGCCAGATATAAATTTCATGAAAAGATGCAGGGAGAGAGTGAATCCTTCGAACGATTTGTAACTGAGCTAAAGCTCCTAGTCAAAGACTGTGGCTACCCAAATGCCGACGAGATGGTCAGGGACCGCATCGTGTTTGCCACCAACTCACCCAGAGTGAGAGAAAAGCTACTTAGCCAGGGAGCTGAGCTAACGCTAGAAAAAGCCATAGATGTAGCCCGCTCACACGAGCTAGCAAAGCAACAGCTAACGTTTATGGGCCAGGGCAGCACACATGAAACGGTGCACGCAATAGGCAGAAAGACTTACAAACCGAACGCACCCAAAGCAGCTAACGCTAACTTCAGACAAAGGGACGTTAGCACCGCCGCCAGGGCGTGTAGCTATTGTGGAGGGCTACACGGCGCTAAAGCCACTTGCCCAGCTAAGGGTAAACAATGCATTAAATGCAAGAAGCTCAATCATTTTGCTAAAGTATGCAAGTCTAGCTCCCAGGGACAGACAAAGTACTACCGCGGCACAGTACATGCCGTCGGAGAGAACCCAGAAGAGTACACCACTGACAGAGAGCAGGAAGAACTGTACTTCGACAACATTACAGTGGAGAGCACCGCTGTGGGAGAACAGACAGAGCTGTACATAGACTGCATCTCAATAGAGAACAACGGAAAAAGCAACGAGCAGGCTTACGTAGAGGTTGGAATTGGCACACCTCCACAGAAGGTAAAGTTTAAACTAGACACTGGGGCACAGGCCAATACTATTCCCACCAACCTGTTCCAGGCGCTGTTCAAAAATGTGACACTGAAACCAGCAATACACAGACTCACTGAATATGGAGGAGGCGCGCTGAGCGTGAAAGGCACATGCAAACTCAAATGTAAGTACAGAGACAATGCAATGATGCTGGACTTTTACGTCATTGACACAAACGCCCCACCAGTCATGGCAATGAAAACATGCCGTGACCTAAACTTGGTAAAAATAGTGATGGCTGTGAGCGAGGAAAACAATGTCACATCACAGAGCATAATGGATGAGTATGCAGATGTTTTCCAGGGAATAGGAGAGTTCCCAGGCGAGTGCACCTTCCGCGTCACACCAGATGCAACGCCGGTCGTCTGCCCGCCACGCAGAATCCCCATCGCCCTACGCAGCAAACTGAGGGACGAGCTTGACAGCATGGAGAAAGGCGGCATAATCTGTAAGGTAACAGAACCCACAGAATGGGTGAACGCACTCGTCATTGTTGAGAAGCCAAAGACAGGCAAACTTAGAGTGTGTTTAGACCCCAGAGCTCTTAACAAAGTGATACAACGACCTCACTACCCCCTCCCCACGCTGGAGGACGCCACCACAAAGCTTGCTGGAGCTGAGTACTTTAGCGTGTTAGACGCGCGGTCAGGCTATTGGGCCATCAAACTGAGCACTGAATCCTCAATGTTGACGACATTTAACACAGTGTTTGGCAGGTATCGTTTCCTCAGACTGCCATTCGGAATCGTGTCCGCTCAAGACGAGTTCCAGAGACGCGTGGATGAAACATATGAAGGATTGGACGGTGTGACGGCCATAGTGGACGACATACTAGTGTTCGGCAAGACTAAAGAGGAACATGACCAGCGTCTCAGAGCGATGCTGAAGCGCACAAGGGAGCGAGGGGTGAGGCTCAACCCCGACAAGTGTCACATATGCGTGTCCGAGGTAAGCTACTTCGGCCACACGCTCTCACACGAAGGCATCAAACCAGACCCACACAAGGTGAAGGCGGTCAAGGACATGCAACCCCCACAGAACAAAGCAGAGCTGGAGACAGTCCTCGGCATGATCAACTACCTCGCCAGATTTGCTCCACACCTCTCACAGATAAACTCACCCCTCAGACAGCTTCTGAAACAGGACAGTGAGTTTGTGTGGGATGCAGTCCACGACAAGGCGTTCCAAGAGATGAAGAATCTCATTACACAGCACCCAGGTCCAGTACTCTCATATTTCGACCCGCAGAAAGAGCTGCGACTCCAAGTGGATGCATCCAAAAGTGGCCTTGGGGCTGTCATGCTCCAAGATGGCAAACCAATTGCCTATGCGTCCAAGTCACTCAACAGCACTGAAGAAAACTACGCACAGATAGAGAAGGAGCTCTACGCTGTGGTCTTCGGCTGCAAGAGGTTCCACGAGTACATGTATGGACGAAAAGTGATTGTGGAGTCAGACCACAAGCCTCTGGAGGCAATACTAAAAAAGCCACTGGCAGCAGCACCACCCCGGCTGCAACGGATGATCCTGGCGCTCCAAAAATACGACATCCAAATCATCCACCGCCCCGGTAAGGACATACCGGTGGCCGACACACTGTCACGCAAGTCAATAGAACACCACGACAGTGACCTACAGGAAGGGATGGAGGCCCAAGTGCACACAGTCCTCAGCAACATCCCTATGAGCGACACAAGACTCACAGAAATCAAGCAGGAAACAGCGCAAGATCCACAGCTCACCGCACTCAGACGAGCCACACTCACTGGCTGGCCAGACACAAAGAAAAAGTGCCCGCCCAGCATCCAGGAATACTGGAACCACAGAGCAGAAATCTCAGAAATGGACGGTATCCTGTTCAAAGGTGAGAGAATCATTGTCCCCCAAAAGCTTCGCAAGGACATGATACAGCGCATCCATGCCAGCCACCTTGGCGTGGAAAAAAGCAAATGCCGAGCAAGAGACTTACTGTTCTGGCCTGGCATGGGGAAACAGATCGAGGATGCGGTAGCAGACTGCAGCATATGCCAAGAACGGCGCAGCGCAAATGCAAAGGAACCAATGATGTCACACGCCATACCCGAGCGGCCGTGGCAAGTGATAGGCACAGACCTATTCACATGGAACTCACAGGACTTCATAGTCACTGTGGACTACTACTCCAGATTCTTCGAGCTAGAAAGACTTTACAGCTGCACCTCATCTGCCGTCATCATGAAGCTGAAAGCAGCAATGGCTCGACACGGAATCCCCGAGACTATCATCAGCGACAACGGTCCGTGCTACAGCTCTGGTGAGTTCCGCAACTTCTCACAGACATGGGGTTTCTCACACACCACCACAAGCCCCCACTACCCACAGAGCAACGGCCTCTCCGAGAAGACTGTCCAGACGGCCAAACGCATCCTGGACAAAGCCAAAGCTGAGAACAAAGACCCCTACATGAGCTTACTGGAGTATCGCAACACACCGGTGGACAACCTGAAATCACCGGCACAGCTACTGATGAGTCGGAGGCTGCGGTCCATTCTCCCATCAACAGCAAAACACCTGCAGCCACAGATCGCCAGTCAGGAGGATGTTCACAAAAGGAGAGAGGTATGTCAACAGCGCCAGCAGGCATACTACAACCGAACAGCCAAACCTCTGCCCCACCTGCCCGCAGGCACACCAATCCGCTTCCGGCAGGAGGATGGATCCTGGAGACCTGCAACTGTGGAAAGACCAGCGAACACAGGGAGGAGCTACCACATCCAAACCAAAGAAGGTCAGATCTACCAACGCAACCGTCAACACCTGCGACAAAGCAGAGTGAACACTCACACTACGCACACACACACTTCACAGCAGACTGTTACCAGCGCTAACAACAACACACAAGCCCATCAGCAAGAGCATGCTGAACCTCCAGACACGAACAATCAGCGACAACCAGACACACAGCCTGGTTACACCACGAGGTCAGGTCGCACGATCAAACCAAGACAAATCCTTGACTTATGAATGTTAAAAAAAAGAGAATTTTACACCAACCTGTACTATACCTGCTATGTTTTGAAAAGAAATATTTACAGCGTTCACTTACCTTGTGTACCTACCTGCTGTTTGCAGTTACCAGTAATGAAATGAAAAAAAGATGAAATGTTATTACGGTGTCACATTTAGACAGTGAAGGAAATGTTTTACACTACTTTGTTGCAGTCCAGTTATATAAGAGTTCCACTTTCATATTCTTTCTTATTAAGATTGTATTCGCTTATAAACGTGCTCAACGTGGTCTGTATCTCTGCAGAGAAAGCAGCACTTTTCAGAAAAAGGGAGATGTAATATTTGCTAGTAATATTTGATTTGCTAATGTCCCTTACGGCTTTCCGTAGCGCCACAACAAAGTCACGTGATGTACGTAACAACGTCAGTCGGAATCCGGTCGGTGAATAAACACCCAGCACGAGAGAAGTCGTCCTTGCTTTATTAATGTTATAAGTTAACATAGCCAGAGGGCACAGATCATTACACCCCCTCCTTCCTTGATCGTGATGATGATGATGATGATGAGAGACTGAGGGCCCCCCGCAACACCTGGGGCCCCACCCAAAATAGAACACAACGCAGAGCTAACGATGAGAGTGACGGGCGTGCAGCAGGCTGACCAGCATAGAACAGCATAGGACTGCCCCCGTTACACGACTGATGACAATAAATGCTTTACAGTGTTTTATGTGAATCTATGTTTAATATGCACAGTATCTGCTGATGAAAACTTGCCTGTATACTCAAATACAGTTACCATCAGATATTAGGGCATTGTTTAATTACATTTTAGGGTATGTTACAGTATTAATGGTGTGTTGTGACCATTTTAATGTCATGCCCATGAAGAAATGTAAAGCAAGATTTCATAAAAGCTTACATATTTATTAGCATAAACAGCATTAGCTGTAATCGTGCCGATAGCAATTATGATAATTAAACAAACACTTCTCTATTCCCCGTAGCCATACAGGTCCATAGTCAGCTCTGTACATGTTGAATGTGGTCTGCAGGGAGAACACATTCAGCCGAGAAGGGTCTAACCCAGGATGCTCTACCATACATGATCATTTGTCTTCCAGCTGCTGCAGCCGTCTTGTAACCCAGTGTGAATTACCTGAGGTAAGTGTCATGGTATGTAACAAATGTTATGGAAATTGTGCGACGATGCCTACAGAGCCTGAGAAGATATGCTGCATGGAAATACCACAGGCAACCTTTTTATTAGCCACACCAATTTCTCTGATTGCATATATGTGCACCTATACAAAAAAAATGGAACAATCTGAGCATTTCATCAAAATGTTGAGCTTATGAAAAAAAGAAAGCTGACAGACATTGTCAAGCTAAGGAAGATGAGCAGTGTTTTCAAATGTCAACCACACGTCATGTTGGAATTTTGTAATAGGTAACTTGTTGCACGTTATGTGGACATGGAGCATAATATAGTTTACCAAACACTGTACACTGCCTCAAATTCTGAAACCTGACAAGAGGACGATGATACTGACTGACAAACATGGTATGTTCCAAAACATTTATGTTGAATTATAGTGGTGTAATGTGGAGTTAGAAAACAACGAGACAGGAGACGTGAGAGTAGACGTAGTCGAGGTAGTTTACTAGCTCCAACTTTGCATGTCATACGTTCGACAACGACACTGAACTGACTGTGAACCGGAAGCGGAAGTGCATTATCTGACCCCTCGCCTCTTCCCTTAAAGGTACACCGTCCTCTTAGGTGAATGTCTCTCGATATACAGATGTGGGTCACCACACAGGCCCCCCCAGAATTCACCTAAACAAAACAATGCAAAACAGCAAAAGTGCAAGTCATGAACATAAAAATAGACTCTACAACAGAACAGTCAATGACATAGTGCAAAGTCACGGGGAAAACAGGTGACGAGTCGGAGGGCAGACCCTGCGGCCATAACGGCTGCGCTTCACAGGAGGGGAAACAGATGGGGCCGAAACCCGGGCCATAGGCGGGGCCGAAGCAGGAACAGAGGCAGGTGCCGGGGCGGACCTGGTGGCCCTGTCCACAATAGTGAGGAGGAACGTATAACCACGGGAGGGGGGCAGGGGACCCACCAGGTCAACATTGACGTGGTCAAACCGCCTCTCTGGAACCACAAACGGCGCCAAAGGGGCCTTGGTATGGCGGTGCACCTTGGCGCGTTGGCACGCCACACACGAGCCGGCCCAGGCTCTAACATCCTTACGGAGCCCAGGCCAAACAAACTTGATGCTCACCAGCTTGGTCGAGGCCTTCACTCCCGGGTGGGAAAGGCCATGGACGGTGTCGAAAACTCGGCGCCGCCAGGAAGTAGGCACCAGGGGGCGCGGTTGACCAGTGGAGATGTCACAGAGGAGGGTGGTGTTGGCCGCGTCGAACGTCACTTCCTCCAGCCGTAGCGCCGTAGGGGTCGACCGGTAGTCTTGAACGGTCGCGTCCTTGGCTTGGTCCGCTGCCATAGCGGCGTAGTCGAGTCCCAAGTGAACGGCGTTAAGAACTGCCCGTGAAAGGCAGTCGGCGACGAAGTTATCCTTGCCCGACACGTGTTGTATGTCCATGGTAAACTCGGAAACCGCCGCGAGATGGCGCTGCTGACGCCCAGACCACGGTTCTGAGGTTTTGGCCATACAGAACGTCAGCGGTTTGTGGTCCACGAAAGCGGTGAACTGTCGGCCCTCCAATAGGAACCTAAAGTGTCTGGTTGCGAGGAAGAGACCCAGTAGTTCCCTATCAAAGGTGCTGTATTTGCGCTCGCTCTCACGGAGTTGTTTACTGAAGAACGCCAACGGCTGCCAGCCCCCCTCCACCCACTGCTCACACACGGCCCCCACGGCGTAGTCGGAGGCATCCGTTGTAAGGGCTATGGGGGCGGCAGGCGACGGGTGAGCTAGCAGCGCAGCGTTGGCCAGCGCGGTCTTGGCGGCCACAAAAGCGTCGTCCATCCCCGAAGACCAGTCCAGCTCGTCCTTAGACTTCTTACCCCGCAGGGCCTCATACAGGGGACGCATGATGTGGGCGGCACGGGGCAGGAAACGGTTATAAAAGTTCACCATGCCCAGGAATTCCTGCAGCGACTGTACAGTGCGGGGGCGGGGGAACATGGTGACAGCCTCAACCCTGGCAGGGAGGGGAACGGCCCCCTGTGGAGTGATGTGGTGCCCGAGGAAGGTGATGGACGACTCCCCGAACTGACACTTAGCTGGGTTGATGATGAGGCCGTGTTCGCTGAGCCTGTCGAACAGCTGTGTGAGGTGCGTCATGTGTTCCTCCGCCGACGCGCTGGCCACGAGGATGTCGTCTAAGTACACAAACAAAAATGGCATGTCGCGGAGCACAGAATCCATAAGGCGCTGAAACGTCTGCGCCGCCCCTTTAAGGCCGAAAGGCATACGTAAAAACTCAAAGAGCCCAAGGGTGTGATGACAGCCGTTTTTGGGACATCCAGTGGGTGGACCGGCACTTGGTGATACCCCCGCACTAAGTCGATTTTGGAATAGATGGCAGCGCCCGCCAGGTGGGTAGAGAAATCTTGTATGTGCGGTATGGGGTACCGGTCGGGGGTCGTGGCATTGTTTAGGCGACGGTAGTCCCCGCACAGGCGCCAACCCCCGTCGGCCTTAGTAACCATGTGAAGAGGGGAAGCCCACGGGCTGTCAGAACGGCGGGCAATGCCGAGGCGCTCCATAGTCGAAAACTCCTCCCTGGCTATTGCGAGCTTGGCCGAGTCGAGGCGTCGGGCCCGGGCGTAAACTGGGGGGCCCACTGTGGTGATATGATGTTCCACGCCGTGCTTGGCCACCGCCGAGGAGAAGGTGGGTGTGGTGAGCTCGGGGAAATTTGCGAGCAGGCGTTGGTATGGATCCCCGGTGGAGAGTGTGTTAGCGAGGCACAGCGCTCCAGCGCCCCCAAGCGTGCAGGGGTATGACGCAAAAGAGACGGCATCAATCACGCGACAGTTTTTAACATCCACCAGCAGGTTGAAAGCACAGAGGAAATCCGCACCTAGGAGCGGGGTGGATACAGCAGCCATCACAAAGTCCCAGCCGAAACGTCGGCCGCCAAAACACACGTCCACATGTCTGATACCGTACGTCCGAATGGACGTGCCGTTGGCGGCGTCCATCTGGGGGCCGTGACTGTCGGTCATCGTGTCCACAGCTTGTGCTGGTAGTATGCTGCGTTGAGCGCCAGAGTCAACCAGCAGCCGCCGGCCCGACAAGGAGTCTCTGATGAACAACAGCTTGCAGTCACGGCCGGCGCCCATAGCCGTTAACGAGCGCCGGCCTTGGCGTTTCCCTGAACCCTGTAACTGCAGGGTTTGCGACACCGTTTTGCTTTTGCCCCAAACCTGGCATGGTAATAACAGAGCCCGTTGTCAGGTTGGCGGCGGGCTGTCACCGCAGCCGCGGTGTCCATATAGTCGTACACAGGTGGTGGTGGGGCGGTCTGGTGGGGTAGCAGGGCATGCACAAACTGTTGCCGGTTGGCCAGGAAAACCCTGTCTGCTTCAGCAGCCAGAGAACGGTAGTCCTTGGAGGCGGCGAGAGGAGAACTGGCCAGTGCTGTGCGTACAGGTGCGGGGAGCTGCCTCAGAAAAATGTGTGTGAAAAGAAAGGCCGGATCAGCCGATCCCAGCACAGACAGCATTTTTTCCATTAACTCAGACGGTTTGCCGTCGCCGAGGCCATTCGGGGACAGTAAACGGTCTGCCTTCTCCAGCTCCGACAGTTCAAATAGCTTCAGGAGGAATGTCTTTATAGCATCGTACTTGCCAGCAGCTGGCGGAGCTTCCAACAGCGTCATTGCTCGCGCCGTTGTCGATGCGTCTAACGCCGCCACTACGTGGAAGTACTGCGTTGCATCCTGCGTTATCCCTCTCAGCTGGAACTGGGCTTCCACAGTTGAAACCACGGCCGTGGATTATGCTGCCAAAAGTCGGGTAGCTTCACAGTAGAGGTGTAAATGCTAGCGTTAGCAATAGCCATGTTGTTAGCACCGGCGTCGTCGTTGTCAGACATACTCGTATTAGTAGTTCGATCACGTCGGGGTCACCAATGTGGAGTTAGAAAACAACGAGACAGGAGACGTGAGAGTAGACGTAGTCGAGGTAGTTTACTAGCTCCAACTTTGCATGTCATACGTTCGACAACGACACTGAACTGACTGTGAACCGGAAGCGGAAGTGCATTATCTGACCCCTCGCCTCTTCCCTTAAAGGTACACCGTCCTCTTAGGTGAATGTCTCTCGATATACAGATGTGGGTCACCACAGTAAATTCATTATAATGTAAAATAAAAGGCTGTCACATACATAAAGGACACCGTTTTTTGATAGGTACTATCTCAGTTCAGAATTTTACAAAAAATAAAATAACTGATTATCAGCATCAATCAAAATTCCTGGTACCAACTGCACCATGTAACTAACATAGCACTTGACTGCATTTCACAAGCTACAATATTGCTTATAGACCATAGCAGGGCTGAGAAAGCAACAATATGTGTCGGATACCTAGTTACATGTTAGGTACCGTATCGACACTCACATCAACTAAGATTAAAAAAATAATAATAAAATTAAAAATTATTAACTAACCATTCAGAAACGTCCTGCTGCTTTCGCAATGTTGGAATTTCTGCAAGAGCCTCTCCTTGCCTTGGATCAAACATGCGGTGGAACTCCTGCGTTTCTGATATGGATTGTTTCCATGGGAGTAAATGCTCACCGTAACCATGGTACTGAGGAGGCCCACCTAAAAGCCACAACCAGTTCCAGAGTGGGGCGTAGGGAGCCGCCGCTTATTTGGATTTACAATTTTTACAATTTCATTTAGCAGACGCTTTTATCCAAAGCGACGTACATCTGAGAGTTAATACAACACAAGCAAGGATCTAGCCAGGAGGCGACAATGCAAGTAAGTGTCCAAAAAACTAGGTTCAAGTCCAATAGGACATCAACAGGCAGTGCACAAACGCAAAGGTGCACGGAAGCGATTTTTTTTTAATACCGTCAGGTGTGGAGGTGTTCGAGAAGGAGCTGGGTCTTTAGCTTCTTCTTAAAGATGGAGAGGGACTCAGCGGATCGAATGGAGTTTGATAACTCGTTCCATCCCCAGGGAACTACAGAAAAGAAGAGTCTGCTAGGGACTTAGAACCCCAGTGTGGTGGAAGTGCCAGGTGCCTTTCATTGGCAGAGCGTAGTGAGCGGGACTGAGCGTAGACCTGAATGAAGGAATTCATGTAGGCGGGGGTGGTTTAGTTGCTGTTTTGTAAGCGGGCATTAAAGAGACTGACATGCCCTTTCTGAAAGCATTTTTTAACATTGGGAGTTTGAATCATAACCAAAAATAGGTGTGGTTTTATGATTTCAAAGCTATTGGCTACTGTCTTCCTGACGTCACCACGCTACTGCTACCGCTCATGTCTGCCGACATGATAACAGACCGATAAACGTCGATTAATATCACAATTCGGTGAGTATTTTAACTTCATAACTCAAAATCTGTTACAAACAACAATAACACACATGTACGTGGATATAAAGTTTTTATTTTAGGGTTTTAAACATGAGCGGTAGCGCGGTGATGTTTGACATGGATCCAGTTATCCACAGCTCTCATACGTATTATAGAGGGGCTGTGTAACCCTATATGCAAATTGACTGGTGTCTACGTAGGCACCGGCACAATTTCTCCGTGGTCACATTCCAACTCGGAACATAGCCTATCAATAGGAATTTTCAGATTTTGATGTCAGTATCACTTTAAGGTGGGAGCCAGTGGAGGGATATGAACAGCGTCACGTGGGGAGTTGCTGGCATTGAGTTAATCATCGCCCCCTGCTGGCACTGCAACTTCATACACGCGTGTACTTTTC
This sequence comes from Lampris incognitus, assembly GCF_029633865.1. Lineage (NCBI taxonomy): Eukaryota > Metazoa > Chordata > Actinopteri > Lampriformes > Lampridae > Lampris > Lampris incognitus. The sequence goes on from NC_079219.1 coordinate 42,329,713, forward strand.
ACACCTGCACGAGGCAAACCGTGACACTGACACGTTGGACCGGCGGGTGTATTACACGCTTTGGCGTGATCCTGGGCTGCATGTGCTGTTTTGGGTTGGTTGACGACCAGACGCGCCGCCGTGTTCTGGATCTTTGCAGAGGTTTGAAAGTGCATACGGCGGCGCAGTGGTTAGTGTGGTTGCCTCATAGCAAGAAGGTCCTGGGTTCGAGCCCCGGGGTAGTCCAACCTTGGGGGTTGTCCCAGGTCATCCTCTGTGTGGAGTTTGCATGTTCTTCTCATGTCTACGTGGGTTTCCTCCAGGGGCTCTGGAAAAGCACCATGTTGCACATATGTTTTTCCAATTTAAAGCAGCTTATAAGATATATTTGTTGACTTTCTCTGACAAAGTGTATTCAGATACCTAAAGTGTTATACTATCACTGTCTAAGGAGGACGAGTGTTGCAAAATACCTATGACTATGAAAGTGCATAGGCAGTTACTCAATGGAAAGCTGACTCCACCACCATCCAAGTCACACAGAATAACTGTTGGCTGTTTTGAATTGTTAACTTACCACTTGATACAGGATAAGTTTTTTGAATACAATTTCATTCAACTTTTCCCCCACATACACAATAAATCAGATAAGACAAGATAAACACTCAAGCTCCTGAATCTGTTTCTCACTGGGCATGCTAATAAACAAAAGTAATTCTGATATTACTTGCCAAAGTCACTATTAAACAAGATCAAGTCTGAAATGAAATCTGATGACATAATGTGTTCTTCACAGTGGTGTACACTATACTCTGAATGTATATACTTTTGTGTGTGTGTACATATACATACTTTGGCACTAACGTAGCTGATCCCTGGAGGAAACAAGAAATATGAAGAAAGGATCAAATTCAATTATCTGTGCACCAATCTCCTGTTTGAGGTCAAGCCAAAAGATACGTCAGCATGAAATTTCCAAATGGAAGCCGCCTGTTTTGGACTTCAAACTGCAAATAAGAGTTATGGGGAGAAGTAAAGGCCTGCATACTTGTGTACTCGTGCTGGTGAGAAAACAGAATATGTCACTGTAGTGGCTGACTTTGCTGGCTGATTTTAAAAGCTGATACTTATCTCGATGGCTTCATAACCTGACTAGCTTAACTCCAAGTGTTCAAACTTAAAGATCGGATGTTATATTGAATGAGTGTTGTTTTTTGTTGCTTTACCATGCATTAACGAAAGCAAGTGTAACTACTCTTCTTAATGCTACAGAAGTGAAAACGAGCAGAAACATCTACCTCTCACTTTGGTTCAACAGTTCCCTCATTAGCATCATAGAACTGTGCTGTTGTCTCCTGTCAAGGTAAATGGACCCCAAGAGTCCCAGTTCTCTGTGAGTTTGGTTCCTCTGTGGTGAAACGCAGAGATGGAGCCCTCCTAATGGGAAACACAGGCCTGTGGTATAAATATCCACACACCACTGCTCTGAGTGTGTGGGTTGCCAAAAGGGTGGAGCAGAGGGGTTTGTTTCAACATGCTCAAGGCTATGGTGAGGGGAATGAGAACCATGTTTACTAAGGAGTTAGGGAGGACAGCTGTGATCTCATTATCCGAGGAGCTGCTGTGTAGTTTCACAATAAAGAAAAATACCTATTTGCCACATTGTTCTGAATCATGTGTCCCATATATTCCAGGTCTCTCTGTGTGCTGGTGGGAGAGATGTGGAGAAATAAAGAGGGGAGTTGGAACTCATATGAGAAAGAAGAACAAAGGAGTGGGAGGGAGAGGAAGAAAGCAAAACAGAGTCCCTGGCTGGCACCAGTCATTATTAGTAGTGTCCCAGTAATGTAACCACTCCTCAGAGGACAGCCATAGAATTTCCTGTTCCTCCAAAATCTCTGTCAGAAACTAGGCCATGATTACCTTTGGTGAGGAGAAACGCCAATGTAGCACAGAAGAGAGAATAAAGGAGAGCCAGCATCAGATCAATTACTGCACTTACTGCTATCGTTACTTTGATCAAGTAACAATAACAATTGAAAACTCTGTGGTTTCACAAAGTGTGGCATTCACAAATCTTGGTGTTACGTTTGATTCCAGCCTTTCATTTGATAAATGCATTAAAGAAATCACCAAGACTGACTTTTTCACTTACATAATATAGCTAAAAATCGGTCATTCCTGCCCGTGGCTGAAGCAGAGACTCTAAATACATGCATTTGTTTCATCCAGACTTGATTACTGTAATGTTCTGTTTTCAGGTCTGCCACATTCTAGCACTAAAAGTCTTCAGATAGTTCAGAATGCTGCTGCTAGAATCCTAACTAAAACTAGGAAATTGGCCATATTACGCCAATTCTTCCCTGCCTTCATTGGCTTCCTGTCCATGTTATATCAGATTTCAAGGTGCTTCTGCTGACTTATAAAATCCTAAATGGGCTTGTCCCATCTTACCTGTCTGATATCCTTAAAAGGTACATTCCATCTCAAGCTCTTCACTCTCAAAATACAGGGCTCCTGTGTGTACCCAAGGTTAAAAAGAAGTCAGCTGGTGGCAGGGCCTTTTCCTATCAGGCCCCGTTCTTGTGGAATAACCTGTCTGCTGCTGTCAGACAATTAGAGTCTGTTGAGTCCTTTAAATGCAAACTTAAAACTCATCTTTTTGCCTTAACCTACAATTAGTTGCCTTTAATTGAATGCTTCACAACCTGTACTGCATGGCGGGTCCGTTTCTGTCTCAATGAATTTACCAAGCACTGTTCTGCTGACAAGATTTTAGCGTATATTGACTATTGCAAGTGTTCTCTTCTCTCACGTCTTTTCTCTCTCTCTGAATGATTTCTTCTCCTTTTCTTCTGTGTATGTGAATGGTGTGATGTGAGTCTCCCTTGTGTGCATGTGCAGTCTCTGTCCTCCTCCCAAGTCTCCATGGTGATGGTGGTCACCACCTGGACACTGCTTGGCATCCCCCTCGTCAAATTTTCCTTTTATATATTTTATAAATTCATATAATTTTGTTATCATGTTCTAATGTTATATCCTTCTCTCATTAAGACGTGTGACTTTTTTTTTTTTTTACATGGTGATGGTGGTCGTGTGGCTCAGGTCCTGGGCTGTTCCAATGGCGTCTGGACACTGCTTGCCATCCTGCTCATAATATTCTTAATAAATTGTATAATTCCATTATAATTCTGTTATCCTCTTTCAATGTTGTATTGTGTAAATTGTGTAAACACAACAGTCATTGCACGTTGTCCATCTTGGGAGCGAGATCCCTCCTCTGTTACTCTTCCTGAGGTTTCTTCCTATTTTTTCTCCCCGATATATATACTATATATATATATTTTTTTTTAGGGAGTTGTTCCTTATCCAATGCAGCCTCCTACAGACTGTGTGATTTGGGCCGATGACTAAACGTGGCGATATCTTTGGTTGTGGCTCCAAAGTGGTGGTCCTACGTCGCACTGTGAGACAGATTCAAAGACGGCCGTTATTAGTCTTGCGACCGAAGATAACGTGAGACAAAAGTCTGACAGTGTCAAAAATTTAGGATGACCATCTCACAATGTGACTGCTGCTACGACCTACATCTACTAACCAACCAATAGAAATGCAGCACGAAATGACGCACTGATCAACGCGACGCAAAATCTTTGCTGCCGCTAAACACAAACAAACAGATTGTTAGCATCTGTGACCCAAATGCGATGGATTCAAAACAAAACAAGCTAGCAAAATGAGCTGTGGCGACTACTGAAAGCACTCGATTCCTACTTGGCGTCATGTTGCTCTACCAGCGACGTAGATTGATTGCGCGCACTGATGCGACAGCGGCACACACGCTGATGACGTTTTTATGGACTTGCGTCGTAGCCTGCGATTCAGTAGGTGCTATAGTACAGTCTACATACATCAAACTTGATGTCGTACCCAAGTTTATTAGCTCCACATCGCACAGTGTGGCTTGAAATTAAAGTATAGGATTGATGAAATCGCACAGTCTGACAGGATGTTGTATTGCTGTAAAGCCCCTTGAGGTAACTACTACTACTACTTTCGGCTGCTCCCATTAGGGGTCGCCACAGCGGATCATCCGTTTCCATTTCTTCCTGTCTTCTGCATCCTCCTCCTCTGTCACACCAGCCACCTGCATGTCTTCCCTCACCACATCAGTAAACCTCCTCTTTGGCCTTCCTCTTTTCCTCTTCCCTGGCAGCTCCATATTCAGCATCCTTCTCCCAATATACCCAGCATCTCCCCTCCACACATGTCCAAGCCATCTCAATCTTGCCTCTCTTGCTTTGTCTCCAAACCGACCAACTTGAGCAATCCCTCTAATATGATCATTCTTAATCCTGTCTTTCTTCGTCACTCCCAATGACAATCTTAGCATCTTCAACTCTGCCTGCTCCAGCGACACCTCCTGTCTTTTCGTCAGTGCCACTGTCTCCAAATCATATAACATAGCTGGTCTCACAACCATCTTGTAAACCTTCCCTTTAACTCTTGCTGGTACTCTTCTGTCGCAAATCACTCCTGACACTCTTCTCCACCCACTCCACCCTGCCTGCACTCTCTTCTTCAACTCTCTCTCTTCTACACTCCCCATTACTTGGGACAGTTGACCCGAAGTATTTAAACTCATATGCCTTCGTCACCTCTACTCCTTGTATCCTCACCATTCCGCTGTCCTCCCTCTCATTCATGCATAGGTATTCTGTGTTGCTCCTACTGACTTTCATTCCTCTTCTCTCCAGTGCATACCTCCACCTCTCCAGGCTCTCCTCAACCTGCACCCTACTCTCGCTACAAATCACAATGTCATCTGCAAACATCACCGTCCACGGAGACTCCTGCCTGATCTCGTCCGTCAACCTGTCCATCACCACTGCAAACAAGAAAGGGCTCAGAGCCGATCCTCGATGTAATCCCACCTCCACCTTGAACCCCTCTATCATTCCAACCGCACACCTCACCATTATCACACTCCCCTCATACATATCCTGCACCACGCCTACAAACTTCTCTGCAACTCCCAACTTCCTCATACAATACCACACCTCCTCTCTCGCCACCCTGTTGTATGCTTTCTTTAAATCTACAAAGACACAATGTAACTCCTTCTGGCCTTCTCTATACTTCTCAATCAACATTGTCAAAGCAAACATCGCATCTGTGGTGCTCTTTCATGGCATGAAGCCATACTGCTGCTCGCTAATCGTCACCTCTCCTCTTAACCTAGCTTCTATTACTCTTTTCCATATCTTCATGCTGTGGCTGATCAACTAGACCTCTGTAGTTGCTACAGGTCTGCACATTGCCCTTGTTCTTGAATATCGGTACCAGTATGCTTCTTCTCCACTCCTCAGGTATCCTCTCATTTTCCAAGATTGTTTGAAACAATCTTTTAAAAACCCCACTGCCATCTCTCCTAAACATCTCCATGCCTCCACAGGTATGTCATCAGGACCAACTGCCTTTCCACTCTTCATCCTCTTAATAGCTTCCCTCACTTACTCCTTGCTAATCCACTGCACTTCCTGATTCACTATCCCCACATCATACAACTTTCTCTCGCTCTCATTTTCTTCATTCATCAGCCCCTCAAAGTAGTCCTTCCACCTTCTCACCACACTCTCCTCGCTTGTCAGCACATTTCCATCTCTATCCTTGATCGCCCTAACTTGCTGCACATCCTTCCCAGCTCGGTCCCTCTGTTTAGCCAATCAGTACAAGTCCTTTTCTCCTTCCTTAGTGTCTAACCTCTCATACAACTCACCATACGCCTTTCCTTTGCCACCTCTCTCTTCGCTTTACGCTGCATCTCCTTGTACTCCTGTCTACTTTCTTCATCTCTCTGACTATCCCACTTCTTATTTGCCAACCTCTTCCTCTTTATAAAATGCTGTACTTCCTCATTCCACCACCAAGTCTCCTTGTCTTCCTTCCTCTGTGCTGATGACACACAAGTACCTTCCTAGCTGTCTCCCTCATTATTTCTGCAGTGCCTGCCCATACATATAGCAACTCTTCACTACCACCCAGCGCCTGTCTTAACTTCTCCCCTACCTCCTCACAACAGGCTTCCTTCTTCAACTTCCACCATTTGATCTTCGGCTCTGTCTTCACTCACTTCCTCTTTTTGGTCTCCAAAGTCATCCTACAGAACACCATCCGATGCTGCTTAGCTACGTTCTCCCGTCACCACCTTGCAGTCTCCAATCCCTTTTAGATCACACCTTCTACATAAAATATACTAGTCCACCTGTGTGCACTTCCCTCCACTCTTCTACGTCAACCCTGTGTTCCTCCCTCTTCTTGAAATCTGTATTCACCACAGCCATTTCCATCATTTTCACAAAATCCACCACCGTCTGACCTTCCACATTTCTCTCCTTGACACCATACTGACCCATCACCTCCTCATCACCTCTGTTCCCTTCACCAACATGTCTATTGAAGTCCGGTCCAATCACCACTCTCTCCTCCTTGGGTACCCTCTCCACCACGTCATCAAGCTCACTCAAGACTTCTTTCTCTTCCATCTCACACCCAATTTGCGGGGCATATGCTCTGATAACATTCAGCAATACAACTTCAATTTCCAGCTTCATACTCATCACTCTGTCTGACACTCTCTTCACCTCCAGCACACTCTTAACATACTCGTCCTTCAGAATTACTCCTACCCCGTTTCTCCTCCTATTCGCATCATGGTAGAAGAATTTGAACCCACCTCTGATACTCCTGGCCTTACTCCCCTTCCACCTGTAAAGCCACTTGAGGCAAATTTGTAATTTGTGGTACTGGGCTATACAAATTGACTTGACTTGACTGCAGGACAGAATGAAAAATCTTTCAATCCAAGAGCAACATGTGGCTGCGTCATTGGCTATTGTAATTAAAGATACCTACTGCTCTGCTCATTGTGCAAAACAGAAAGATACTCATTAATGTTGTAATGATCACAGATAACTAGACTCGCTAGGCCTTGGCTAACGGGTCGGACCCTTTAGTCGACTGGTTAACGTAGTTGCCTGCGGTGCGGGAGACCCGGGTTCGCGTCCTGGCTGTGGCTGTTCCTGACAGCCTCCCAAATTCACCACATTGGTGTCAGAAGTGGGATGGTGAGACCGCGAGGCCATTGGAAGCGCGTGCGCCCAGAGGCGTGAAGGAGCCTATATGCTGAAGCAAGGAGGCGGGTAGTGTAATGACGATGAATGACTAGACTTGCTGGCCCTTGGCTAACGGGTCGGACCCTTTAGTTGACTGGTTAACGTAGTCACCCGTGGTGTGGGAGACTCGGGTTCGCGTCCTGGCTGCCACCCGAATTCACTACATTGGTGTCAGAAGTGGGATGGTGAGACCGTGAGGCCATCGGAAGCACGTTTGCCGGGAGGCGTGAGGGAGCTGATATTCTGAAGCGCGGGGACGCGCTTCCCAAAGGCAGGGAGTAGGGGCTGAACGATCACAGATAACTACACTCTCTAGCCCTTTGCTTACAGGTCGGACCCTTTAGTCGATAGCCCATTATAAAAAGAGGAAAGCTGGGGTGTGGAATATTTTTAGGAGTATAATGGAAAGAGATGTTAACATGTTGTAATGTTATGTTAGAGAAGAAGAGTTTATTAATGGATTTGTGGAGGGGAGCACCTTTATTGTGATTGGGGAAGGAGGGAGGGTGATGTTAGATTTTGGTTAAAGTGTAGTGTGTATGGTATGTGTATTTTTTGTTTGATTTCTTTGATTTGGTGAGGGGTCTGTAAGCTGGAAGCCATGCCAAAGCCTACAGGTTACCTCGCTATTTTCTGTCTTGTCTACCTGTGTTTTAATTTTTAATTCTTATCCTCTTTGATATATAGAGTTGGATAGGTTTGTGAAATATTTTATTTCCCTATTGGTTTAATACATATATGTTGTATTTTGAATAACCCAGCCACTGAGGATGCACAAGCCAGTGCATCCTTAGTGCCGGTCCCAAGCCCGGACAAATGGAGAGGGTTGCGTCAGGAAGGGCATCCGGCGTAAAATCTTTGCCAAATCAAATATGCGGATCATAAATAAGACTTACATACCGGATCGGTCGAGGCCCGGGTTACCAACGACCGCCACCGGTACTGTTAACCAACAGGGTGTCGGTGGAAACTATGCTACTGTTGGGCGAAGGAGAAGGAGAGGGGGAAAGCATGTCCAGAGGCAGCTAGAGAGGAGGAAGGGTAGGCATGTGGAGGTGAGAGTTGGAACTTTGAATGTTGGCACTATGACTGGTAAAGGGAGAGAGCTGGCTGACATGATGGAAAGAAGAAAGGTAGGCATACTGTGTGTGCAAGAGACCAGGTGGAAGGGGAGTAAGGCCAGGAGTATCGGAGGTGGGTTCAAACTCTTCTACCATGGTGTGAATGGGAGGAGAAATGGGGTAGGGGTAATTCTGAAGGAAGAGTATGTCAAGAGCGTGCTGGAGGTGAAGAGAGTGTCAGACAGAGTGATGAGTATGAAGCTGGAAATTGAAGGTTTATTGCTGAATGTTATCAGCGCATATGCCCCGCAAGTTGGGTGTGAGATGGATGAAAAAGAAGAATTCTGGAATGAGTTGGACGACATGGTGGAGAGGGTACCCAAGGAGGAGAGAGTGGTGATTGGAGCAGACTTCAATGGACATGTTGGTGAAGGGAACAGAGGCGATGAGGAGGTGATGGGAAGGTATGGAGTCAAGAAGAGAAATGTGGAAGGACAGATGGTGGTCGATTTTGCGAAAAGGATGGAAATGGCTGTGGTGAATACATATTTCAAGAAGAGGGAGGAACACAGGGTGACGTACAAGAGTGGAGGAAAGTGCACACAGGTGGACTATATCTTATGTAGAAGGCGCCATCTAAAAGGGATTGGAGACTGCAAGGTGGTGACAGGGGAGAGCGTAGCTAGGCAGCATCGGATGGTGGTCTGTAGGATGACTTTGGAGACCAAGAAGAGGAAGCGAGTGAAGACACAGCCGAAGATCAAATGGTGGAAGTTGAAGAAGGAAGACTGTTGTGTGGAGTTCAGGCAGGAGTTAAGACAGGCACTGGGTGGTAGTGAAGAGTTGCCAGATGGCTGGAAAACCACTGCAGAAATAGTTAGGGAGACAGCTAGGAAGGTACTTGGTGTGTCATCAGGACAGAGGAAGGAAGACAAGGAGACTTGGTGGTGGAATGAGGAAGTACAGCAAATTATACAGAGGAAAAGGTTGGCAAAGAAGAAGTGGGATAGTCAGAGAGATGAAGAAAGTAGACAGGAGTACAAGGAGATGCAGCGTAAAGCAAAGAGAGAGGTGGCAAAGGCAAAGGAAAAGGCGTATGGTGAGTTGTATGACAGATTAGACACTAAGGAAGGAGAAAAGGACTTCTACCGATTGGCTAGACAGAGGGACCAAGCTGCAAAGGATGTGCAGCAAGTTAGGGCGATCAAGGATAGAGATGGAAATGTGCTGACAAGTGAGGAGAGTGTGCTAAGAAGGTGGAAGGAATACTTTGAGGGGCTGATCTACTACTACTTTCGGCTGCTCCCGTTAGGGGTCGCCACAGCGGATCATCCGTTTCCATTTCTTCCTGTCTTCTGCGTCTTCCTCTGTCACACCAGCCACCTGCATGTCTTCCCTCACCACATCCATAAACCTCCTCTTTGGCCTTCCTCTTCTCCTCTTCCCTGGCAGCTCCATATTCAGCATCCTTCTCCCAATATACTCAGCATCTCTCCTCCACACATGTCCAAGCCATCTCAATCTTGCCTCTCTTGCTTTGTCTCCAAACCGTCCAACCTGAGCGGTCCCTCTAATATAATCGTTCCTAATCCTGTCCTTCTTTGTTACTCCCAGTGAAAATCTTAGCATCTTCAACTCTGCCACCTCCAGCTCCGCCTCCTGTCTTTTCGTCAGTGCCACTGTCTCCAAACCATATAACATAGCTGGTCTCACAACCATCTTGTAGACTTTCCCTTTAACTCTTGCTGGTACCCTTCTGTCGCAAATCACTCCTGACACACTTCTCCACCCACTCCAACCTGCCTGCACTCTCTTTTTCACCTCTCTACTGCACTCCCCGTTACTTTGGACAGTTGACCCGAAGTATTTAAACTCAGATGTCTTTGTCACCTCCACTCCGTGCATCCTGACCATTCCACTGTCCTCTCTCTCATTCACGCATAGGTATTCCGTCTTGCTCCTACTGACTTTCATTCCTCTTCTCTCTAGTGCATACCTCCACCTCTCCAGGCTCTCCTCAATCTGCACCCTACTCTCACTACAGATCACAATGTCATCCGCGAACATCATCGTCCATGGAGACTCCTGCCTGATCTTGTCCGTCAACCTGTCCATCACCATTGCCAACAAGAAAGGGCTAAGAGCCGATCCTTGATGTAATCCCACCTCCACCTTGAACCCATCCGTCATTCCAACCGCACACCTCACCATTGTCACACTTCCCTCATACGTATCCTGCACCACTCCTACATACTTCTCTGCAACTCCTGACTTCCTCATACAATACCACACCTCCTCTCTCGGTACTCTGTCATAAGCTTTCTCTAAATCTACAAAGACACAATGCAACTCTTTCTGGCCTTCTCTATACTTCTCAATCAACATTCTCAAAGCAAACATCGCATCTGTGGTGCTCTTTCGTGGCATGAAACCATACTGCTGCTCGCTGATCGTCACCTCTCCTCTTAACCTAGCTTCTGTTACTCTTTCCCAAATCTTCATGCTGTGGCTGATCAACTTTATACCTCTGTAGTTGTTACAGTTCTGCACATCGCCCTTGTTCTTGAAAATCGGTACCAGTATGCTTCTTCTCCACTCCTCAGGCATCCTCTCACTTTCCAGGATTGTGTTAAACAATCTAGTTAGAAACTCCACTGCCATCTCTCCTAAACATCTCCATGCCTCCACAGGTATGTCATCAGGACCAACTGCCTTTCCATTCTTCATCCTCTTCATAGCTGCCCTCACTTCCTCCTTGCTAATCCGCTGAACTTCCTGATTCACTATCCCTACATCATCCAACCTTCTCTCTCTCTCATTTTCTTCATTCATCAGCCCCTCAAAGTATTCCTTCCACCTTCTTAGCACACTCTCCTCGCTTGTCAGCACATTTCCATCTCTATCCTTGATCGCCCGTATTACTTGATCGTATTGTATGAGGAAGTCAGGAGTTGCAGAGAAGTATGTAGGAGTGGTGCAGGATACGTATGAGGGAAGTGTGACAATGGTGAGGTGTGCGGTTGGAATGACAGATGGGTTCAAGGTGGAGGTGGGATTACATCAAGGATCGGCTCTTAGCCCTTTCTTGTTTGCTATGGTGATGGACAGGTTGACGGACAAGATCAGGCAGGAGTCTCCATGGACGATGATGTTCGCGGATGACATTGTGATCTGTAGCGAGAGTAGGGTGCAGGTTGAGGAAAGCCTGGAGAGGTGGAGGTATGCACTGGAGAGAAGAGGAATGAAAGTCAGTAGGAGCAAGACGGAATACCTATGCGTGAATGAGAGAGAGGACAGTGGAATGGTCAGGATGCAAGGAGTGGAGGTGACAAAGGCATTTGAGTTTAAATACTTGGGGTCAACTGTCCAAAGTAACGGGGAGTGCAGTAAAGAGGTGAAAAAGAGAGTGCAGGCAGGTTGGAGTGGGTGGAGAAGTGTGTCAGCAGTGATTTGCGACAGAAGGGTATCAGCAAGAGTTAAAGGGAAAGTTTACAAGATGGTTGTGAGACCAGCTATGTTATATGGTTTGGAGACAGTGGCACTGACGAAAAGACAGGAGGCGGAGCTGGAGGTGGCAGAGTTGAAGATGCTAAGATTTTCACTGGGAGTAACGAAGAAGGACAGGATTAGGAATGATTATATTAGAGGGACCGCTCAGGTTGGACGGTTTGGGGACAAAGCAAGAGAGGCAAGATTGAGATGGCTTGGACATGTGTGGAGGAGAGATGCCGAGTATATTGGGAGAAGGATGCTGAATATGGAGCTGCCAGGGAAGAGGAGAAGAGGAAGGCCAAAGAGGAGGTTTATGGATGTGGTGAGGGAAGACATGCAGGTGGCTGGTGTGACAGAGGAAGACGCAGAAGACAGGAAGAAATGGAAACGGATGATCCGCTGTGGCGACCCCTAACGGGAGCAGCCGAAAGTAGTAGTAGATGTTGTATTTTGAATGTCTTTTCTATAAAATAAAAGAGGGGGAAAAAGTGTTACAGCTCTCAAATGAAGAACAGCGACCAGTGTAGCAAAACCCAAAGGCAGACGGACACAGAGTACTGAGAAACCTTAATGCAGGATAAAACAAACAAACTACCACAAAATAATAACAGGGGAATCTAAGGTGGGGGGAATGTATGGTGCAGATAGCGGGGTGTTTTTGTGAGATATGTGCTATACTACATGTGTGTAATGAAAGCTGGTGTCTAACTTGCAAAATCTTACCGATGCGTAATAATGGAAATATGTTTGGCGGGGTGTTGTAATGATGTGCGTGCACCTGGCTACCAAAGTCTAAATCCATTGAGTGAGGGGTTGTACAAGGAAGCCCGAGTTCGTGATCCAGGAAGTCAAATCCGAAGGGAGGGGTCCAGGGAGAGAAACGCGGAGGGAGATCGCTGGAGGGGGTCCGGGGAAACGTGATGGTCGTTGGGGATGAGGAGCAAGGGAGAAGCGGGGAGCCGTGGAAGTCGCGGAGGGAGGGTCTTGAGGGAAACAAAAACAGCGAGATGAAAAACAGGAACACAGGAGTTAGACACTGGGAGAAACAAAACAACAGCATGGGAATAGACACGAGAAGAGGGTTACTAGGAATCACTGGAATATGCTTGTCAGAGCTTTTACCGCAGGGTTCAGTACGTCGAAGCACAGACAGGCGTTCTGGGAGACTTCTTGTAGAGAGTTGCCCGATTGCCGCAGGTGTGCCTGATGGATGATGGCAAGCACCTGGTGCACCGCAGCGCTCCTCTCCTCAGAGCCCGAACTGAGCGCTAGGATTTTTCTGGCCCGTCCGACTTGGAGGAGTGGCTCAAATGTGCTCGGGGCGGTGAAACCACAACAGGACCCCCCCTCCTACGGGAGACATTGGGCCACTGTCCGATGGCATTGGGTTGGGTCCGATAGATTTTTTCCAGGAGTGCGGGGTCGGCCAGGTAGGATCAGGGCACCCAGCTGTGGTCCTCGGGCTTGTAACCAACCCAGTCCACCAGGTATTGGTAACCCCGGCCCTGGCAGTAAAAGGCAGGCAGTCAGTTGATGTCCCAGACCAAATCGCCACCGTTGAGGACCCTGGTAGGCGGAGGAGCTCAGAGAGGGGGAGACAGGGGGCTGGAGGCTACCAGTTTGAGTTGAGAGTCATGAAACTCAGAATGGATCTTGAGAGAGGCAGGGAGGAAGAGACTTACCACCGAGGGGTTGATGATGCGGTCAATGGTGTAGGGACCGACGTGGCGAGGGGCCAGCTTCCGGGAGTCAGAAGGGGCTGGTCCCGGGCCAATAGCCACACCCTCTGGCCAGGACAATAGGCCGGGGCTGGCACTCTCCGCCGGTTGGCGCCACACCGGCCACAGAGCGGCCCGGGCAGTCTTCCAGATTCGACAGCACCAGCAGAGATGGGCCCTGGTGGACACGACTGCCACCTCCAACTACTGACAGGGAAACAGAGGGGGTTGGTAACCATGGGAACACTCAAAGGGGGACAAACCGGTAGCAGAACGCTCCATGGAATACACCACCCAGGGTAGGTGCTTGCTCCAGGAGGCGGGGCTGCTGGTAGTGACGCAAAGCAAGGCCGCCTCCAGGGCTTGGTTGGCCCGCTCCCCCTGCCTATTGGTCTTGGGGGTGGTATCCAGAGGAGAGACTGACATGGTCGGAGACAATGTCCTGAGGGATCCCATGGAGACAGATAACATGGAAGACAAGGAGGTCTGCTGTCTCAGCTGCAGAGGGGAGCTTGGGAAGGGCAAAAAAATGGACAGCCTTAGAGAACCGGTCAACAATGGTCAAGACAGTATCATTACCTTGGGACACACAGAGGGAAGTCACGAAGTCCAAGGCAATGTGAGACCAAGGTCGACTGGGGACAGGAAAGGGGCGCAAGAGACCCACCGGCAAGCGATGGGTAGCCTTACTGCGGGCACAGGTGGCGCAGGCGGCCACGAACTCTTTCGGGTCCGCCTCCATAGTGGGCCACCAGAAGCGCCTGTGGATGAAGGCCACCGTCCAGTGGACGCCAGGATGACCGGCGAAGTGGCTGGACTGCCCCACTCCAGCACCTGGGACCGGACGGTGGACAGCACAAACAGGCGATGCCAGGGTCCGTTGCCTGGGTTGGGCTGGGCGCACTGAGCTCTTCTCACCACCAATTCGATAGCCCAGGTGACGACACCCACCACCTAGGCTGGGGGAAGGATGGTGTCAGGGGTGTCCGATGCATCAGGGGACCCCTCTGGAAACAGACGGGAGAGAGCATCTGCCCTAACGTTCTTGGAACCCGGGTGGTAGGTGAGGGTGAAGTCGAACCGGCTGAAAAAGAGAGCCCAGCACGCCTGCCGGGGGTTAAGCCTCTTCCCGTTCGCCTGTAGGTCAGACTCTTGTGGTCTGACCACACAACGAATGGCTGCTTTGCTCTCTCCAACCGGTGTCTCCACTCCTCCAGGGTGGCATGGAACGCCAGCAACTCCCTGTTGCCGATGTCATAATTCCTCTCTGCTGGGCTGAAACGCCGGAAGAGGAAGACGCACGGGTGGACTCTCTGGTCCTTCTCTGACCGCTGGGAGAGGACGGCTCCAATGCCCGTGTCTGATGCGTCCACCTCCACAATTAACTGCTTGGACGGGTCTGAGTGAGTGAGCACCGGAGCCGTCGTAAAGAGTCCCTTCAAGGCTGAGAAGGCGGCCTCCGCCTCTGGGGTCTAGGAGAAGGGCGGAGAGTGGAGGCTAGTGCAATGACGGGGTCGGCCACTCAGCTGAACCCCCGCTTGAAGCGCCGATAAAAATTGGCAAACCTTAGGAAGCGCCGGAGTTGCGTCCTGTCGGTAGGCTGGGTCGGTGTGGGTGTGCCCCTTCTCCACGATGTGGCCGAGAAATTCCACAGAGGCGGAGTGGAACACGCACTTCTCCTGTTCTCCAGCAGCCGTTGGAGGACCAGGCAGACATGCTGGTGGTGTTCCTCCTCTGCCCTGGAGAACATGAGAATGTGGTCCAGGTACACCACCATAAACGTGTTAAGCATGTCCCGCAACACGTCGTTGACCAGCGCTTGGAAGACGGCTGGGGCGTTAGTGAGGCCAAAGGGCATGATGAGGTACTCGAAATGCCCTAGGTATGTGTTGAAGGCCATCTTCCATTCGTCAGCCCCCCGAATATGCACCAAATGGTACATACGGCGTAGGGCTAGCTTAGTGAACACCATTGCGTGAGTGGGTAGCTCGAAAGTGGAACTCATAAGGGGAAGTGGATACTTATTTTTAACAGTGATGTCATTTAACTGACGATAATCTATACAGGGCCTCAGGTAGCCATCCTTCTTCGCCACAAAAAAGAAGCCCACTGCCACCGGGGAAGATGAGGGCTTGTGATATAATTGTGCATAGACTCCTTCTCCGGGACCGAGCGGTTATACAACCGACCGGTGGGAAGGGCGGCCCCAGGAAGGAGGTTTATGGTGCATCATAGGGACGGTGAGGGGGAAGTGAAAGTGCACTGTCTTTGTTAAACACGGGAGCTAAATCATGATAAACAGAGGGTACGCCAGTGAGATCCGGGGGAGAGAGCATGGGACTGGGGCCACTGGATGGAGAGAGAGCAGAAAGAAGGCAGTTGGCATGACACGCAACGCTCCAACCCAATATCCGCCCAGTGGACCATGAGATGTGGGGCTCGTGCCTCTCCAACCATGGTCTACCTAACACTAGGGGCGCTGTAGGGGCTTGCAAGAACAAAAAACGCGCAGTCTCTACGTGATTACCCAAAAGAGTGAGCGTGAGAGAAGCTGTGCTGTGCGTAATCCAGCCGAGTGAACGAACATGTAAGGCTTGGGCTGTGAGGGGAGTGTCAAGGGTGATGAGAGGAATGCCGGCTTGCCGGGCCAGCGAGATGTCAATCAAACACTCATCCGCCCCCGAATCTAACAGTGTGCTGATAGAAAGTGGTTCCTTATCCCGGGTGAGAGTGGCAGGAAACAACCGGTTTTGCTCTTCTTTGGACTGGGGCAAGGTGGTCAAGTTCACTAGGACACCCCCCACTAGTGAGCCTGGTCTTTTTTGGCGAGTCGGGTAGGCTCGGATGTAGTGGCCCGACTCCCCACAGTAGAGGCAGAGTCGGTCACGCACCCTCTGCTCCCGCTCCTCCAGTGGAAGCCATGACTGACCCAACTATATAGGCTCCTCCTCCGACCTGGATACAGATGATGCCAGGGTTTCATGGAGTACAGAGGGTGGAGAGTGGCCGGAACGCTGGAACAGGGGACCCGCCGGTAGTACAGGCGGGGGTAGGTCAATGGGAGGCTCCAGCGCATTCAGCGCACTCCAGACGCCGCTCCCACAACCGTTCGTCCATCTGTAGAGCGAGGTTGATGAGCTTGTTGAAGGAAGAGGGCCGTTCTCCAACAATGAGATACTTGATGGAATCGCTGAACCCCCTCCTGTATGCGCGCTTAAGCGTTGTGTCACCCCACCCACTGTTAGCTGGCAGTATCCTAACCTCCAAGGTGTAGTCTGCCACTGACCTGGCTCCCTGCTGGATAGAATGGAGGCGGCTAGCTCCGTCTTCCCCGTCCGCTGCGTGATCGAACACTAAACGGAATTCACGGCAGAAGCATCATAGTTGGTGGAGAACGGTTTGTGATGGCCAACCGCCGCCATAGCCCAACTGAGGGCTCTGCCAGTTAACAGGGATATCACCAGGGGTACCTTAGCCTCCCCTGTCCTATACCTGGCTGGCTGGTGTTTGAACAGGAGCTCACACTGACCGAGGAAACCTCTGACTGCTTGAACTCCTCACTGAAGGCTTTAGGACAGGGGAGGTTAGGCTCATCACGGGAATCATCATATGGCTGACCGGAGGGAGGCTGGGAGGGACTGGGAGCTGGTGCTGGGCTGGGGCCAGAGACTGAGGTCAGAACAGGATGATCGCTGATCTTAGACACTGCCACTGTCACAGCAGCGATCTGCGCGAAGAGTTATGCAAGGGCGCTCGCCGAGGTACGTGAGTTAGTCTGGAGCCCGCTGATCTCTCAAGTGATCTAGGAGAAGGCAGTGCTAAGCTCTGAATGGAGTAGAGTGAGTTGAGTGCTGTGGTCCTTTACCACTGCCTCGAGAGCTATAGGGTTCTGGGGCTTAGGGGCTAAAGCTGTCTGAGCGACCGCCTGCCCCTCGGGTTTGCCTTGGTTCATTCTGGCATCAACATTCTGTTACGGCTCTCGAATGAAGACCAGAGACCAGTGTGGCGAAACCCAAAGGCAGGCGGACACAGAGTACTGTGAAACCCAAAGGCAATTTTACTGCAGGATAAAACAAGCACGCTGCCACAAAACAATAACAGGGGAATATAAGGTGGGGGGAATGTATGGTGCAGATAGCGGGGTCTGTTTGTGAGATGGGTGCTATACTACGTGTGTGTAATGAAAGCTGGTGTCTAACTTGTAAAGTCTTACCTACGTGTAATAACGGAAATATATTTGGTGGAGTGTTGTGACGATGTGCGTGCACCTGGCTACCAAAGTCCAAATCCGTTGAGTGAGGGGTTGTCCGAGGAAGTCCGAATTCGTGATCCAGGAAGTCAAATCCGAAGGGAGGGATCCAGGGAGAGAGATGCGGAGGGAGATCGCTGGAGGGGGTCCGGGGAAACGTGATGGTCGTTTGGGACGAGGAGCAAGGGAGAAGCGGGGAGCCGTGGAAGTCGCTGAGGGAGGGTCTTGAGGGAAACAAAAACAGCGAGATGAAAAACAGGAACACAGGAGTTAGACACTGGGACAAACAAAACAACAGCGTGGGAATAGACATGAGAAGAGGGTTACTAGGAATCACTGGAATATGCTTGTCAGAGCTTTTACCGCAGGGTTCAGTACGTCGAAGCACAGACAGGCGTTCTGGGAGACTTCTTGTAGAGGGTTGCCTGATTGCCGCAGGTGTGCCTGATGGATGATGGCAAACACCTGGTGCAGCGCAGCGCTCGTCTCCTCAGAGCCCGAACCGAGCGCTCGGATGTTCCCGGCGCGTCCGAGCTGGAGGAGTGGCTCGAACGTGCCGGCGAGACAGCTCGGAGCGCTGAAATCCACAACAAAAACGGAGAAAAAATAGGAAGAAACCTCCGGGAGAGCGACAGAGGGATCAAAAGTATTGTTTGAGGGCATGTGCCATACTGGGCTCTGTAGGATTGCGTCACTGACCTTAAATTCAATTGGCTTTGTCAATTACTTTTCTAATCTGGCTCCATGTAGCTTTTGAGTTACCGTGAGTTTTCAATGATTGCGATGAAGAAGTCCGCCTTTGCTCAATTCTCTTGTTACCTTATTTCCTAGCATTGCGAATGCATGTCTATCATGGGACATCTTTCATTTTGAGGCTATTTTTAAGGCCTTGTCTCGCTTCATTAATTTTTGGACATTATTGTTCACCCAGGGGAGAGTCGGTTTCTTATTTCTGCATTTCATCTTAATCGAAAATTCACTGATTATAGATTATAATTTTTCTGTAAAATTTTGGCTAGTTACTTCTGAATCATTTTCAAGGAGTAGATCATCCCAGTTTATGTTTTTATGGTTGTTTTGAAGTCCTCTTGTTTGTTTATTGGGATGCCAAAGAGTTCCTTATTGCCATGAGTAGTGTGAGTAGTAAACCTCCTGCATGTTAATTTTCTTGATATGAGCACAATATTATGGTCTGACAGCCCAGTTATCATGTTGTGGGATTCTGTGATCCTTTCAAGTCTTTTGCTAAATATTAGGTCAATCTGGGTACTGGTGCTGTTTGTTATTTTTGTTGGACCTTTAATCATTTGAGTCAAATTAAAACTATCAGTAATTTGCTTGAGCTTTTTCCTTAAAGACTTGTTTTCCCAATTTAAGTTGAAGTCACCCATTACAATGATCTCTTTTTTGAAATCACACTGACGTAATATTTTCTTGAGTTTATCATAAAAGCTAATGTTTGAACTTCAAACATTGTCCAAACATTTATCAGCCGATAAATGACTATAAGTGTATAGGATATCTGAGGTGATAAAAGCATGTTTAGGTCTATACATTCCAAATCAGTTGGACCTTGCCATTGAATCTCATTACAATGAATGCTGTCCTACCTCCCTTTGTGTCCAGTCGGTTTTTCCTAAAAGCGCTATAATCCCGAAGTTGCACAACAGGGAGTTATCATGAAGCCAAGTTCCTGATAAACAGAGTTGTTGTAGCTACCATCAGGACTGTGTAGGTAACACATAGCTAGCAGAAAGCACTATTAACGGGGACAAACTGATACACGCTAGTCATCGGATCTCTGGTCACACTGGAATGCCAAGCAAGGGCAACCGGCCGTTTATTTATTGAGTAATCACCCGCCCCCCTCTGCACAGTGACGTCAGCATAAGGGCATTCAAGACAGACAGTGTTCATCGGTGTCCAACACCCCCACTTGCTCTTAGGCTGATTACAGTATGCAGTTGTCAGGTACATCTAGCAAAGAAAATAAAAACATCTTACATACCAAAAACAAAAGAAATAAACTTATCAAGCAGAGCTTTAGTTACAGGTTTAGTCAAAATATCTGCAACCATGTCTGATGTGGGGCAATACTCAATAGTTATCCTTCCATCGGGGGGGAACATCAACTATCAGAGTAGAACATCATCCATCAGGGCAGAACATCATCCATCAGGGTAGAACATCATCCGTCAGGGCACAACATCATCCATCAGGGCAGTACATCATCCATCATCCAATTTCAGTTTGTTCTCACATGGGGTCGATCTTGGTCTGCAGTGAGTCATGTCAAACCTCTCCAGGATTTTTGTGATGTACCTCTTTTGGTTCATCTTTATTTCACCATCTCCCTGTGTAAAGTCAATACCAAGGAAATGTTTTAGTTTACCAAGATCTTTCATCTTGAATTGGTCTCCCAATAGCTCTTTCACATTCCTAAGGGTTTGACTGCCACTCGCTGCAATAAGAAGATCATCGACCCAGATAATCAAAATGATTCTCTCACTCCCAGTTTGTTTGCTGTAAACACAGTGGTCAGCTGGGTTCTGAACAAAACAATTTTGGCAAAGGAAATCATGCAGCATTCCTGTATTAAACTGCGTACAGAGGTCATATCAGCGGTTGGGGAAAAGGTCTCACTATAGTCTATCCCTTCAATTTGACTATAGCCTTTAGCTACATATCTTGCTTTATATGTGGTTTCAACTGGGTTTTCCTTAACGCTGTAAACCCATCTGCCCCCCCCCCCCCCCACTGCATGTTTACCTTCTGGCAATGTTGTTAGGGTAAAAGTGTCATTTTCCCTCAGGGAACTCATCTCATCCTGCATAGCTTTAGCCCATAGTGGGGACTCTGGTGAGCCTAGGGCTTGTTTCAGGGTTTGGCGATGCTGGAGCCTATCCCAGCAGTCATTGGTCCCAGCACTCATTGGTCCCAGCAGTCATTGGTCCCAGCACTCATTGCCTTAGTGACACATTGTCGTAGGTGTTCAGGTAGTAGAGCCTGTTGCGCTCGCTGATGTCGAACCTGGTACGTCCTTATGGACGAGCTGGTCTCTGCCTTGTTGAAAGGTCACTGAGGCACCGTTTGCAGTCGCTGTCTTCACGGAGATGGCCTGTGGGTAGGAGGGAATGTGCGGCGCTCCCCTCAACGTCGCTTTCACCCGTCGGCCGTTGGTGGCGCGCTTCACGTCATCCCTCTTCCTCCGTCTGCATGCGGTGTCGCTGTGTATTGTGCTCCTGCAGAGAGTGCACCACTGCCTGGGCCGCTGGGCCCCCTGGTCGTTTTGCTGACAGGCCCGGGCAATATGACCCCTCTGCCCGCAGGAAAAACAGGTAACGTTCGCTCTCCCGTCATAATCCGCGTGAGTTGTGTCGGGCTCGCAAAGGATGCAGTCCTTCAAGCCGCAAATGTCCCAGAAACTTCGTTTCCCACAACTCATATTTCTTTTCGTCCCCGTCAAAAAATAATCTGCTCCAACGCGTTCTCACGTCCCTCCTGGGCCCATAACCTGTTGCAGCTGCCATCAGGGCTGTGTAGGTAACGCATAGCTAGCAGTCATCGGATCTCTGGTCTCACCGGAATGCCAAGCAAGGGCAACCGGCCGTTTATTTATTGAGTAATCACCCGCCCCCCTCTGCACAGTGACGTCAGCATAAGGGCATTCAAGACAGACAGTGTTCATCGGTGTCCACAACAAGAGGCAATCTAAGTTGGACTCTAATAACATGATTATCTTTTCACTTTTGGATTTTAAGCTGCGTATATTTAGGTGTCCGCCTAATAGCTTGTTTGTATGTGACGCGCAAGCTGTAGGTGGAGGGCAGGAAGAGATTTTCTACACAGGAAGCACTACCACAAACTCTCAAGATGCTGGCTGCTTAAACCGAGAAACTATGAGTGTTTATCGAGTATCAAAGCTGTCGTTGTAAGGGGTGGAAATGCAAGAAATTTACCGAAAACGCGCGGAAAAACGGCTTGCGAACCGTCGTCTGCGGTCGGGAGGAGCGGAGTCGGATAATGCGCGTGTGTGCAGTGACCACTTCGTCAAAGGTAAAGCAATTTCACGTGGCTTTGTTTATGTAGCTTAACTGTTTCCTTACTTTATAACGGTAAAGCTGTTTTTCTTTGCCTCGATGGAGTTTGTGCCCCTGTAACCTTTTTTTTTATTGAACATTGTTCATATTCATGTGCAGATTCTTAAAAAAAGTTCATTACAAAACAAACATGGCAAATATACATTCCATCCAAAAATAGATGGAATAGATATATCCAAAGTGCCAAAGGGAACAGTATGTAAACATTTCTATACAGTATATCAGGAAGTACATAGAGATTGAATGTCACATGACAAATATACGGTAATGTATTATGAAAATAAGGGTACAAACAATAATAAATTAAATACATGACATACACTAATTGAAAATAATAAAACATAGTCCATCATACAAGGGAGAATTAATAAGGATATCAGTCTTCTAATTCAGTGGGAAAATGTCTTAACACCTCATAAATCTTTAAAGCTTTTGTATCGGTCATTAGTTTTAAAGATTTCAAGGACAAAATCCTTTGCTTTATCCATTTGTGTATGTCAAGCCAGAACACAAGTACCACACCACATGAGAAAAATACATGGTCCGTAGTTTCTATGTCATTTTCACAAAATGAACATATGTTATCGTCAAAACCAAACCGTGATCTAAGTAGTTCTTTGGAGGGATATATGTTATTCATAATTTTGAAGTGTGTTTCCTTCGCTTTGGGGGGGGATAGGAAATGTTAGATACATTGTTCTCAATTTAATAATTTAATTTTTATCAAATTTGTGTAAAATGTCATTTTTGTTTTGTCTTTCAGGGAATAAGTTTTCAGTGAGACAGTTTCTAATAAAATGATTATCACATTTTTTGTCCAAGATTAAAAACCCTTGAATTGACAGTGGGGCCAATCGTGGCTGTATAGGTTGGTGAGTCATTATATTTGTTATCAGAGATACAAATTCTTTGGGGAGTGCTTTATGTAATTTAGTAAAGTCCGATTTGGAAGGCTTGAAAGTATGTTTTGTCTGGAATTGTTCATAATTTAATAAATTACCACTAGGATCCATTAGATCAACTATTGACCATATATTTTCCTCATACCAATCTTTAAAGAATAAAGACTTGTTCCGATACAATATATACCTATTATTCCAAAGTACAGTGGTGTGAGGTGAAAAGGTATGTACATATAACATTCTCCAATACAATAGTATCTGTTTATGGAACTCTGATAATGAAACAGGAAGTTTATCAATATTATAGTCAGATCTGAGTATAAATTTCAATCCTCCAATTTTATTGAATAAGTGATTTGGAATACAGTACCAGAATGAGTTACTATGTTTGATCCAAGATTTTAGCCAATTTATTTTTAAAGTTCCATTAAGGCAATCAAAATCAATAACTTTTAGTCTTCCATCCTTTACTTCTTTAACCATATGGCTTTTCTTTATATAGTGTGGTCTATTTCGCCAAATGAAATTTAGATTAATCTGATTGATTGATTTGATGAATTTTTTTGGAATGGCGTGAGAATAGGCTGGGTAAATACACCTTGATAAGCATTCCATCTTAGTTAAATAAATTCTGCCAAGAATTGATAAGTCTCTTTGGAGCCAGATGTTTAGCTTTGATTTACATTCCTTTAACTTATTTTCTACATTCAAAGACTGACTTCGTTTTTGGTCTTTTGAAAGGAAAATTCCCAGGTATTTGATTTCTGATTTAATAGGAATATTACAGATTTCTTTTAGTGGGGTGTCATGTACAGCCAATAGTTCACATTTTTTTAAATTTAGTGTTAATCCTGAAGCTTTAGAGAATTTTTCAACTTTTTCAATAGTTGTGGGAATTTGGTGTCTATCTTTTAAGAAAATTGTCGTGTCATCTGCTAGTTGGCTGATGATAATATCTGTACCTTATACAATTAGTTGTTTAATGTCATCACAATTTTTGAGGTAAATTGCTAACATTTCTGTAACTAGTATGAATAAATATGGAGAAACCGGACAACCCTGAGGAATCCCTAACTTAACCTTAAAACTGGGGGTGGTGCCAGCAGGTAGTATGACACAGCTGGTAATATTCTGATACAGTCCACTGACAAAATTCCTAAAATTAACTCCAAATCCAAAATGTTCAAGTACCAAGATGATAAATGGATGCTCCACAGAGTCAAACGCTTTATAAAAATCTAAAAACAGGAGAAACCCATCATCTTCAATTTGGTTTCTGTATTCAATAATGTCCATTACCAGCCTTATATTGTTGTGGATTGATCTTCCTTTTAGAAAACCGGATTGTGTTTCTGCAACAAGACTCTGGGGTCTTTTCCAGGTTTTGGAATTGAAATGATAATCCCTTGTTTCATTGTAGGTGAAAGTGTGCAAGTTTCAAATATTTCCATGAAAACTTGATGTAGTAGTTCTCTAATATCTTCCCAGAAATGTCTGTAGAAGTCACCTGTGAGGCCGTCTGACCCAGGGGCTTTATTTAAAGACAAGCGACTAATAACTGCATCAAGTTCTGCAATTGTTATTTGATGATCGCAAGTTTGTTTGAAACCATCTTCAATTTTGGGAATATAACTTGCTATATCCTTTTAAGAGTGCATGACAATCCTCATTAGAAAATTTAGAGCTGTAAAGCTGGCTATAGAATTTAAGGATTTCCGAGGAGATTAATTTTTCATCTGTGGTTTCTATATCATCAGTTATCAAGGATTTAATGTTATTTTTTTCCTGCCTTCTTTTTTCAAGGTTACAGAAATATGCTGAGTTTTTTTCACCCTCCTCTATCCATTTACCTCTAGACCAAATAAAGGCTCCTTTTGCTTTCTGAGTGTAGATTTCATCTAAATTGGGTTGAAGGTTTAATATTTTCTGTTTATCGTCTTCAGTGGGATTAGGTTTATTGCAGTAAACATTCAGCTGTTTAATTATATCTAGTTCTTTTCTTTCAAGATCTTTTTTTATTTTTTTACTGAATGAGATGGTGAGTTGGCGTATTTTATATTTTAGGAACTCCCATTTCTTGACAGGCATTGTTAGTTCTTCAGAGTTTATGATCTCTTCAATCAATAGTTTAATTTTTCTACAGTAATCTGAATTTTTATTTAGACTGGAGTTAAATTTCCAATATTTGTGAGAATAAGTACTCCTGTTTTTAGGTTTAACATGTAGAGAAATAATGCTGTGATCAGTAAGTGGAGCAGCCGAGATATCAGAGTTGATATCATAGCACAGCAAGTGGCTTGCAATTAACCAATAGTCAATTCTAGATTTTAAATTTGAATTTGGGCTGAACCATGAGTATCTAAATATTCTTGGATTTAAATATCGCCATGCATCAATCAGATTTTGTTCATTGCAAAAGTTAGTAAATATGGAATTAGGTTGACTTGCAGAATGTCTAAGGCTATTTATCAAAGAAATCATCTTGGACTAAATTCAGATCCCCTCCAACTATAATATTATCAGTTGAGTATGATAATTTTAAGTTGTCTAATTGTAAGCTTATTTGATCAAATAGTCTTGTGTTTTCTGTGCTATTGCTGTAGCCATAAACATTAATCAGGATGAATTTCAATTCATCTATGTTTAGGGTAAGAATCAACCAGTGGCCATGTTCATCTGCCTTGTGGGATATAACCTGACCTCTGAAATTTTTTAGGAGGATGGCAACCCCTGCTGATCTTGAAATGCCATGGCTGAAGAAAGCATCATCTCCCCATTGTTTAGACCAAAATAAAGTATCCTCAATCTTGGAGTGAGTTTCTTGTAGAAAAACAACATTTGCATTTTTCCCTTTACAGAATAAGTAGAAGCTTTTCCTTTTTGTCATGTCTCTTAGACCCCTTGCATTAACAGAAATGAGAGATATATAATTTTTTAGACGAAACATAGAACACAAAAAACACAGAGATAATTAACTGAACTGTTAAAGAACAAGAAAAATGGTTTATCTGCTAGTAGTTACTTAACTTTGTGTAACAAAACCCTAAGCATTTTTTCTATTTATAAATCACTTGTTTTAGGAATCAACATTCCAGGTTATTTAGGTCTATGGTGTGACTCTCTGACCGTTAATGAACGCATATGGGCCACGGAAAAAAGTCTTCAGACCTGCCTTCCTTGCTTGCTCAACTTTCGGCCAAACAACTTGTCGTGCCTCCCTGTCTTCTTTGGTGAGATCTTCTGCGAAGCGGACGTTGAGATTCTTGCAGATTGGTTGAAGTTTGGTGGTTCGCCAGAGTTCATCCCTGTAGAGCCGTCCATTGAACTGCATGATGATCTGACGAGGGCGGCTGTTGTTGTTCGGCCCCAGACGGTGCACAGAGTCCAGGATGAGATCCATCTTCTCCTTCCAGTGTGGAACAATCTTCCCGATGATTTCAGCGACGAGCTGTCGTGTATTCTCCTCCTTCTCTTCTTTCGGGCCGTTAAGTCTTAAGTTCCATCTTCTCTTGTAGCGCTCCAGTTCTGCAGCTCTCTTTTTCACCTCGGTAGCTCTCTTGTCCAGCTCTGCGTTCTTCACACAGAGTTGTTTTATTTCTCCATCCAACTACTACTACTACTTTCGGCTGCTCCCGTTAGGGGTCGCCACAGCGGATCATCCATTTCCATTTCTTCCTGTCTTCTGCGTCTTCCTCTGTCACACCAGCCACCTGCATGTCTTCCCTCACCACATCCATAAGCCTCCTCTTTGGCCTTCCTCTTCTCCTCTTCCCTGGCAGCTCCATTTTCAGCATCATTCTCCCAATATACTCAGCATCTCTCCTCCACACATGTCCAAGCCATCTCAATCTTGCCTCTCTTGCTTTGTCTCCAAACCGTCCAACCTGAGCGGTCCCTCTAATATAATCGTTCCTAATCCTGTCCTTCTTTGTTACTCCCAGTGAAAATCTTAGCATCTTCAACTCTGCCACCTCCAGCTCCGCCTCCTGTCTTTTCGTCAGTGCCACTGACTCCAAACCATATAACATAGCTTGTCTCACAACCATTTTGTAAACTTTCCCTTTAACTCTTGCTGATACCCTTCTGTCGCAAATCACTCCTGACACACTTCTCCACCCACTCCAACCTGCCTGCACTCTCTTTTTCACCTCACTACTGCACTCCCCGTTACTTTGGACAGTTGACCCGAAGTATTTAAACTCAAATGCCTTTGTCACCTCCACTCCTTGCATCCTGACCATTCCACTGTCCTCTCTCTCATTCACGCATAAGTATTCCGTCTTGCTCCTACTGACTTTCATTCCTCTTCTCTCCAGTGCATATCTCCACCTCTCCAGGCTCTCCTCAACCTGCACCCTACTCTCGCTACAGATCACAATGTCATCCGCGAACATCATCGTCCATGGAGACTCCTGCCTGATCTTGTCCGTCAACCTGTCCATCACCATTGCAAACAAGAAAGGGCTCAGAGCCGATCCTTGATGTAATCCCACCTCCACCTTGAACCCATCTGTCATTCCAACCGCACACCTCACCATTGTCACACTTCCCTCATACGTATCCTGCACCACTCCTACATACTTCTCTGCAACTCCTGACTTCCTCATACAATACCACACCTCCTCTCTCGGCACTCTGTCATAAGCTTTCTCTAAATCTACAAAGACACAATGCAACTCTTTCTGGCCTTCTCTATACTTCTCAAACAACATTCTCAAAGCAAACATCGCATCTGTGGTGCTCTTTCGTGGCATGAAACCATACTGCTGCTTGCTGATCGTCACCTCTCCTCTTAACCTAGCTTCTATTACTCTTTCCCAAATCTTCATGCAGTGGCTGATCAACTTTATACCTCTGTAGTTGTTACAGTTCTGCACATCGCCCTTGTTCTTGAAAATCGGTACCAGTATGCTTCTTCTCCACTCCTCAGGCATCCTCTCACTTTCCAGGATTGTGTTAAACAATCTAGTTAAAAACTCCACTGCCATCTCTCCTAAACATCTCCATGCCTCCACAGGTATGTCATCAGGACCAACTGCCTTTCCATTCTTCATCCTCTTCATAGCTGCCCTCATTTCTTCCTTGCTAATCCGCTGAACTTCCTGATTCACTATCCCTACATCATCCAACCTTCTCTCTCTCTCATTTTCTTCATTCATCAGCCCCTCAAAGTATTCCTTCCACCTTCTTAGCACACTCTCCTCGCTTGTCAGCACATTTCCATCTCTATCCTTGATCGCCCTAACTTGCTGCACATCCTTTGCAGCTTGGTCCCTCTGTCTAGCCAATCGGTACAAGTCCTTTTCTCCTTCCTTAGTGTCTAATCTGTCATACAACTCACCATACGCCTTTTCCTTTGCCACCTCTCTCTTTGCTTTACGCTGCATCTCCTTGTACTCCTGTCTACTTTCTTCATCTCTCTTACTATCCCACTTCTTCTTTGCCAACCTTTTCCTCTGTATAATTTGCTGTACTTCCTCATTCCACCACCAAGTCTCCTTGTCTTCCTTCCTCTGTCCTGATGACACACCAAGTACCTTCCTAGCTGTCTCCCTCACTATTTCTGCAGTGGTTGTCCAGCCATCTGGCAACTCTTCACTACCACCCAGTGCCTGTCTTAACTCCTGCCTGAACTCCACACAACAGTCTTCCTTCTTCAACTTCCACCATTTGATCTTCGGCTGTGTCTTCACTCGCTTCCTCTTCTTGGTCTCCAAAGTCATCCTACAGACCACCATCCAATGCTGCCTAGCTACGTTCTCCCCTGTCACCACCTTGCAGTCTCCAATCCCTTTTAGATGGCGCCTTCTACATAAGATATAGTCCACCTGTGTGCACTTTCCTCCACTCTTGTACGTCACCCTGTGTCCCTCCCTCTTCTTGAAATATGTATTCACCACAGCCATTTCCATCCTTTTCGCAAAATCGACCACCATCTGTCCTTCCACATTTCTCTTCTTGACTCCATACCTTCCCATCACCTCCTCATCACCTCTGTTCCCTTCACCAACATGTCCATTGAAGTCCGCTCCAATCACCACTCTCTCCTCCTTGGGTACCCTCTCCACCATGTCGTCCAACTCACTCCAGAATTCTTCTTTTTCATCCATCTCACACCCAACTTGCGGGGCATATGTGCTGATAACATTCAGCAATAAACCTTCAATTTCCAGCTTCATACTCATCACTCTGTCTGACACCTCCAGCACGCTCTTGACATACTCTTCCTTCAGAATTACCCCTACCCCATTACTCCTCCCATTCACACCATGGTAGAAGAGTTTGAACCCACCTCCGATACTCCTGGCCTTACTCCCCTTCCACCTGGTCTCTTGCACACACAGTATGCCTACCTTTCTTTTTTCCATCATGTCAGCCAGCTCTCTCCCTTCACCAGTCATAGTGCCAACATTCAAAGTTCCAACTCTCACCTCCACATGCCTACCCTTCCTCCTGTCTAGCTGCCTCTGGACATGCTTTCCCCCTCTCCTTCTCCTTCGCCCAAGAGTAGCATAGTTTCCACCGACACCCTGCTGGTTAACAGTACCGGTGGCGGTCGTTGGTAACCCGGGCCTCGACCGATCCGGTATGTAAGTCTTATTTATGATCCGCATATTTGATTTGGCAAAGATTTTACGCCGGATGCCCTTCCTGACGCAACCCTCCCCATTTGTCCGGGCTTGGGACCGGCACTAAGGATGCACTGGCTTGTGCATCCTCAGTGGCTGGGTTATTTCTCCATCCAACTCCTTGTTTTTATTCTTGCACTCTTTGATTTCGGCCGAGTTAAACTCGATCGCTTTTGCAATGTTAGCAATGGT
The DNA here is from genome assembly GCF_029633865.1 of Lampris incognitus. Taxonomy (NCBI): domain Eukaryota; kingdom Metazoa; phylum Chordata; class Actinopteri; order Lampriformes; family Lampridae; genus Lampris; species Lampris incognitus. The sequence goes on from NC_079219.1 coordinate 42,359,210, forward strand.
CAGTGTGTTTTGTTTCAACTCCGTCTTGAAATCCTCCATCATGTTGCGGAGAGTACCGATGGCAGCTAAGATAGCAGCATTTGAGATATCCTCGGCATAGGCTCCAGCAGTTGTGGCCTCGTCTCCTTTTTTTTTTTTCCTGAGGACCTGGCGGCTTAGCAGGAGATGTAAGGGTGTTTTTTTGTGCCTTTGGCGTTTGTCTCCATGTTCTCTGGACCGCAGTAGTCGTGCATTTGGAGAGCCTTTAGCTTCTTGTTAGCTTTAGCCATTTTTAGTTTAGCGTGTGCTTTAGAAAGTGACCGAAATGACCTACTCAGTTCTAAGAGTGACTCCGATAGATTCGAACGCAAACAGAGAAAGTTTCCTGTGAATTTTTTGTCCAAGTTTGTCGGTTTCAGGGTTTGTTACGTGAGCTGTTTATGCCGCGTCCGCTCCCTCCGCCATCTTGCCGCTTGCCTGTACCCCTGTAACCTCCATCTCATCCATTCTGCTTTTCACTTCCTGCCCTCCATCTGAATCTCGCGCGTCATCAGAATCAAGTGACTGCAAACAAGCTATATGCCCTTTGCTCTTGGGTCCCAAATTATTCTCGCGTTGTTTAGCGTTTTAAAGACTTTCCACTTCCGGTTCATTCGGATTGCCCTGTTTACTGGCCCGCACTTGTTTTTATTGGCTGGTACCCGTGGAGACAGAATATAATCTCCGTTTGAAATCGATAAAAGTAGAGAGACGGGAGACGTTAGTGTTTGCATCAATCAGGCTGTTTTCTGTCTGAAGAACGGAAGCCTGGCTGGCCCAACTTTACGAACTGGCGCTCCCGTTTATTCAGCGCTCCCCTTGTGGCGGACGTAGGAAGAATAGTTTCACAAAGTTATACACTGAATCCGGTACACACAAACAAAACCACATCACTAATTTTAAACACAAAATGTGACCATACGTTTCGTGTGTGTCACATTCATGTTGGTGTTGCGGGATGTTCCTACAGTCATTATCACTCGGTTGGACATTGTATGGGCTCACGTATGTACAGTCACTGTTGTTGCTCGCTGGAATCGCTGAAGTTCTCCTCCCGCATCAAGACCGGTCGGCCAGGATGGCTGCACCGTCGGGAGATGGGAGATGACCACCGGTCGGGATCGCCAAATCAGCTGATCGACCAGCAGAAGTAGGACTGCACGTTGGATGGTCGGCGATGCTTGCTTCATCTATTATTTTCGCTGGATCAGGGCACTGTTGGATATCCCCTGATAAAAGCAGACAGATTGTTATTATCACAGTCTCACTGATTTGCCGTCTGCATGACGTTTTGTCGTTTTTCTCCTTTGGTTGTATCGGTGTGGGATTAAGAAGTTAGTAGCCAATAAGTACAAGTCCTTTTCTCCTTCTTTAGTGTCTAACCTCTCACAGAACTGCGGTGACCGGCAAGATGGCGGACTGAGCTGATGTGCTTGCTAGAGCGTAGGTTAAAGCTCCTCAATGGCGTTAAATAAGGATTTTTTTCCCCCTCAAATAAGTTTTGGATTATGAGCCTAAAAATGCCAAACAAAGGAAAAGAAGTGAAATCTAGGAAAAAAGACAAATGACGAAGAACACCGAAGCTAGCAACAAGGATGATGTACCGGACGCACTTCTACTTATTGACTACGTGATGGAGGCTGCTAATGCCGGGCCCGATGAACGAAGTGACGGCGAGCTAGAAGATTCCTCATTAAACACACCATCTAAGGGCTCCCATACTCGGAAATGAGTTAGGCCAAATGAGGAATCTGCAATTGAGTCCATTCTGACTGCAATAAACACCTTGGGCACCAGATTTGATAAAACAAGAAAAAAAAAACTGGAAGATATCAATAGGAGAACAGTACAATGATTGGCAGCCTGGCTACAGCATTGGATTTCATTGCGGCGGAACTCAAAGAATGCCAAATTAAAGTAATGTAGAGCCGAAGGAACGGAGAAGACCGTAGGTTCACACTTTAGCCGTGTAGGCAACTTTCTTTAATCCACGGTAAATCAGAGAGACAACCAAACCACAGCTCGACTGAGCGGAGGTGGCAAGAATAACCAGAAAACTGGCTGGACAACCATAACTTAACCCTGCGTTAACCTGCCAGGGCAACCATGACTTAACCCTTAGTTCCTGGGTTGAATTCTGTCCCCAATACGTGTCCACCACATGAGCCCCCCCAGAATTCGCCCTAGTAATCGAAGTCAGGCAGGCGCGGGTGGACGACAGGCCGTCCGCGGCGGCTCCGGATAACAGGGGCCGGAGTGTCTGTGGGAGGCATTGACGCGGGCCTGTGGAGGTCGGCCTGAGGAGCAGAAGAGGCAGCTCGGGCCTCCACGGGGGGAGGAGGCGGAGCCGGGGGACGACCGCGACGAGGAGGTTGGGCTAACTCCAATGGCTGCGTCAAGTCCAGGTGTGCGGGTTTAACTCGGTCCACTGAAACATGCTCGGCCGTGCCCCCAAAATCCACCACCAGGTGCTTAGTTCCCCGTTCCAGGACGCGGAAGGGGCCGTCATAAGGGGGTTGCAGAGGGGGGCGGTGTGCGTCGTGACGGATGAACACGTAGTCCGCTGACTGCAGACCTGGGGGCACCTGGGACACCGGAGCGCCGTGTTGGGCGGTAGGGACGGGTGTGAAAGCTCTGACCCCGTCCAGCAAGGAGGCTCGTTGGTCCACAGCTGACCAGGGACGCGTTGCATTGGGCATGAAATCGCCTGGGACTCGCAGCGGCATGCCGTACACCAGCTCCGCAGAGGAGGCTTGTAGGTCTTCCTTCGGGGCGGTCCGCAGGCCCAGCATGACCCATGGGAGCTTGTCAACCCAGTTGCAGTCCTTGAGAGTAGCCCGAAGCGCAGCCTTCATGGACCGGTGGAAGCGCTCACATAGGCCGTTCGCCTGAGGGTGGTAGGCGGTAGTGCGATGAAGCTTGACGCCCAGAGCCTCACCCACAGCATTCCATAGCTCTGAGGTAAACTGTGGCCCACGGTCAGATGAAAGGTCCGAAGGCGTACCGAAACGTGAGACCCACGACCCAATAAAAGCCCGGGCCACATCAGCAGACGTCGTGGATGCCAGGGGAACAGCTTCAGGCCAGCGCGTAGTCCTGTCCACCACAGTGAAGAGGTAGGTGAACCCATGGGAGGGGGGTAGGGGACCAACCAGGTCGACGTGGACATGGTCAAATCGTCTCTCCGGCACTGCGAAGCGTTCCAGGGGCGCCTTAATGTGGCGGTGTATCTTAGCCCGCTGACAGGCAACACACGAGTCGGCCCACGCTTTCACGTCTCTCTTAAGTCCCTCCCACACAAACTTAGCAGAGGTCAGGCGCACGGATGGCTTACCGCCTGGATGAGAGAGGCCGTGCACAGCTTCAAATACGGGGCGTCTCCAGCTGTGCGGGACGATGGGCCTGGGCTGTCCTGTGGAGACGTCACACAGGAGGGTGACACCTGTGTCGCTGAAAGGAACGTCCTGCAGGCGGAGCCCCGTGTCGGAGGCCCGGAGACGGAGGATGCTCGGGTCCGTGGCCTGGTCCGCAGCCATCTGTGCATAGTCAAGGCCTAGGTGGACCGCTCCAATCACTGCCCTAGACAGGCAGTCAGCTACCTGGTTAGACTTACCAGCGACGTGCTGGATGTCGGTAGTGAATTCCGAAATGTAGGAGAGTTGTCGCTGCTGGCGAGCGGACCATGGCTCGGCCGTCTTGGACATGGCAAACGTGAGGGGCTTGTGGTCCACGTACGCAGTAAACTCGCGGCCCTCTAGCAGGAAACGGAAATGCCGGACGGCGAGCCAGAGACCGAGGAGTTCCCTGTCAAAAGTACTATACTTGCGCTCTCGGGGTGTAAGCTGGCGACTGAAAAAGGCCAAAGGCTGCCAAGCCCCCCCCACCCACTGTTCGTGAACCGCACCAACAGCATAGTCCGATGCATCCGTGGTTATGGAAATAGGCGCTGTAGGTGAAGGATGCGCTAGCAGGGTAGCCTGGGAGAGCGCAGCTTTAGTCTCGGTGAACGCACGGTCCCGCACTGCTGTCCAGTCGACCGCCTGGTTGGGGGACATGCCTTTCAGCGCCTCGTACAGTGGCCGGATGATAAAGGCGGCTCGAGGAATGAAGCGGTGGTAGAATGTCACCATCCCGATGAACTCCCTGAGCGCACGAGCTGTTTGGGGGCGCGGAAAGGCCGCCACCGCTTCCACCTTTGAGGGCAGGGGGACTGCCCCGTCCCCAGTGATGCGGTGCCCGAGGAAATCAATGGCTGTCACCCCGAACCGGCACTTCGCCGGGTTGACGATCAGCCCATGCTGGCTGAGGCGTGTGAAGAGGGCATGAAGATGGGACAGGTGTTCTTCCTCGGAGGCGCTGGCGATGAGTATGTCGTCCAAATAGACGAAGATGAAATCAAGGCCACGGAGCACTGAATCCATCAGCCGCTGAAAGGACTGGGCCGCGTTTTTGAGTCCAAATGGCATTCGTAGGAATTCAAATAGGCCGAATGGGGTTGTCACCGCTGTCTTGGGGATGTCTGAGGGGTGCACGGGAACTTGATAACCACGGACCAGGTCGACTTTTGAGAAGACGCATTTGCCAGACAGGTTTGCAGAAAAGTCCTGGATATGCGGGACAGGATAGCGGTCAGGCGTGGTGGCGTCATTTAGTCGGCGGTAGTCCCCGCATGGGCGCCAACCTCCATCAGGCTTAGCGACGATGTGGAGTGGGGACGCCCACGGGCTGTCAGAGCGGCGGATGATCCCCATGCGTTCCAGGTGCTCGAACTCAGACTTGGCAATGGCGAGTTTGGCGGGGTCGAGACGCCTGGCTCTGGCGTAGACCGGGGGCCCCTTCGTAGCAATGTGATGCTCCACCCCATGCTTAGCGGTGGGTGCAGAGAAGGTAGGCTGGGTGAGGTCAGGGAACTCAGCGAGGAGGCGGGTGAACTTGTCTGCCTCTGAGAGAGAGTTGGCTAGACCTGCATAGGCCGCTTCCCTCCGCGTACATGCGAAGGAGGAGAAGGTTAAGGCATCGACCAGACGGCTGTTCTGAATGTCCACTAGCAAACCGTAAGCGCACAAAAAATCAGCTCCGAGGAGGGGAAGCGTTACATTGGCCATGACGAACTCCCACGTGAAACGTTGTCCACCAAAACACAGTTCTACAGACCGCACGCCGTAGGTGTGGATAGGGCTGCCGTCAGCCGTCGCCAACTGGGGGCCCCGCTCCCCGCCCATGATGTCGACGTCAGTAGCAGGGAGCACGCTTCTCTGTGCGCCCGTGTCACAAAGAAATCGCCGACCGGAGATGGTGTCGAGGATGAAGAGTAGCCTGCTCGTATCGCCAACACTCATGGCCACTACTGAGTGTTGGCCCTCTCGTTTCCCGTCGGCCTGTAGTTGCAGGGGGAACGGCACCGTTTAGCTTTCGCACCAAATCGAGCGTGGTACATACAGAGTCCAGAGGGCTTGTAGCGGTCTGATGCTGTGGCGCCACCGTCGGGCCACGCCCGCGATGTCGGCGGGGGGCCAGTGAAGGTAGGAGCCAGCACCTCGGCATGGGAGGAACGTTGTGTAGCGACGAAGAATCGGTCAGCCTCCTTTGCCAGCTCACGGGGATCAGTGATGGTGGAGTTAGCGAGCGCAGTCTGGACGTGGGGCGGCATGTTGCGCAGAAACAGCTCCATAAACAGGAAACATGGCTTTTCTTGACCCAGTAGGTTTAACATCCTGCTCATTAGCTCCGATGGTTTGCCATCTCCCAAGCCCTGAATTGCGAAGAGGCGACGTGCTCTCTCCGTTGCTGACAGTTCAAAAGTTTCAAGGAGGAGATGTTTAAGTGCGGCGTATTTACCATCGGCCGGTGGGTTGGTTATGAAACCGCTTATCCTGGAAGCCGTAGCGCACCCCAGCGCTGCCACTACGTAGTAGTACCTGGTCTCGTCTGCTGTTATGTCTCTGAGCGCGAACTGTACCTCAGCCTGCGCGAACCATGTAGCCGCGGAAGACTCCCAAAACTCCGGCAGTTTAATTGCAACGGCGTTCGTAGCCATAATGTGTGTGGTTTCAGAAAACTTATCCGAAAACCGACGTCGGGGTCACCAGTGTAGAGCCGAAGGAACGGAGAAGACCGTAGGTTCACACTTTAGCCGTGTAGGCAACTTTCTTTAATCCACGGTAAATCAGAGAGACAACCAAACCACAGCTCGACTGAGCGGAGGTGGCAAGAATAACCAGAAAACTGGCTGGACAACCATAACTTAACCCTGCGTTAACCTGCCAGGGCAACCATGACTTAACCCTTAGTTCCTGGGTTGAATTCTGTCCCCAATACGTGTCCACCACAGTAACATCTTTAGAAGAGAAAGTGGCAACTCTGGAAAAAGCAAACACCGGTCTTAAAGAAAGAGCAGACGAACATGAAAGGTACAGCAGACAGTGGAATCTGAGAATAAAGGCATGAAAGAAATGGTAAATGAAAACAAAAGGGACGAGGTAATTAACCTGCTCAAGAAGGTTGCACCACAATGGGCACGGAACATGGATGAGACAGTAGACACTGTACATCGAGTGGGGAGAATGGAGGAGAAGAGAACGCGCCAGATCATTATCCAATTTGTCAGACGCCAACACAGAGATGGGATTTGGAGAATGACGAAGGAGTCAGAAATATGCAGGAAAGCGGGAGTTCACTTTACTGAAGACTTAACCATGGCAGATAAACAGGCTAGAGAAGCTCTTTGGCCTCAGATACAAGAAGCGAGAAAGGCCGGGAAGGAAGCAAACTATCGCGGACCCTTTGGATTCATCGATGAGCAACGGATCTAGTTGACAGAGTGAACATCCATCCATTCATCCATTATCTGAACTGCTTATCCTGCTCTCAGGGTCGCGGGGGATGCTGGAGCCAATTCCAGCAGTCATTGGGCGGCAGGCAGTGAGACACCCTGGACAGGCCGCAAGACCATCACAGGGCCCCCACACACACACACACACACACACACACACACACACACACACACACACACACACCTAGGGACAATTTTAGTATGGCCAGTTTACCTGACTTATATGTCTTTGGACTGTGGGAGGAAACTGGGGCCCCCGAAGCAACCCACGCAGACATGGGGAGAACATGCAGACTCCGCACAGAGGATGACCCACCAAGGTTGGACTACCCTGGGGATCGAACCCAGGACCTTCTTGCTGTGAGGCGACCGCGCTAACAACTGCGCTACTGTGCCGCCACAGAGTGAACATTGATATGTAATCCTACCGGTAAAGACATCAACAAATGATGGAAGGAGATGGATGATTGTTTTTTTTTTCAGAGTAACTTCTGAGTGGGGGACACATTTCAAGTGGTTGGTTCTTTTCATTGTTCCTAACAAAGTGTTGTGAGGTTAAACTTTATTTTTTTCATTCTGTGTTTTCTCGAAAGTCAGAGATGTATTTTTTTATTGTTAAATGCAAGAGGTCTTAAGGATAATGCAAAACGCAAGGCTACTGTTTTGTTTTGTAAAGGTCGTAAAGCACACTGCATGTTTTTGCAAGAGACTCATTCGTGTGAAGAGGAAACTACATTTTGGAAGAACCAGCGGGGAGACAAAATTCTTTTTTCTCATTGCAGTAATCGATGTGGGGGTGTGGCCACATGTTTTTATAGATTCCCTGGGGAGGTAGTAACATTCAAAAATTATAAGGATGGTCATTGTATTGTAGGTTGCAGTATCACGAGGAGGCAATATATAAGTTTACTGGTTTAATAGAGAACGACAGGCACATGAGAATACTACAATCAGATGCGCTGTCACTACACTGAATGCCCTCTAGCGGCAACGTAGCATTTATAGGCCACTGTATTAATGCGAACAATAAAGTAGTCCCACAACACATCTCCTTTCCTTTGAGTCTCTGAGACAGTGCTTTCTATATGAACATATAAGGAAAACTTTTGTTAAAGTTAACTTAGGAAACATTTCAAAATGATTGCATTTCCAAACTGAACATCAACAAGTCATTAAACAAGAATTAGTCCTACTCTAAGATGATCTGGGTAGACTGCCAGTCACCAGCACAGTTGCAGTGGATTATTCTGCCACTCAATGCATACTGTGTACTATTCTGGAACAAAGTCTTTAAATCTTTCTGGGGGTCTAACAACTCGGCCACGAGATGTAATTTTCTCTTGGGCTTGTGGTACCGCTGCTGCAGCAGGCAGATCCTCGTGGGAAGCAGGTAGGTCTGGCACGTTGTCGTTGGCAACAGGTGGGTGTGGTACATTGCTTTCAGGTTGTCCTTCTTCAGGTGGAAGCGCGGCAGTGCTAGTGATTGGTTTCAGGTGATGTCAGTTTTGGCAAAGGACCCCTCTCTCCGTCTGTACAAGGTAAGACCTACGTGTGTCACATTGTCGTATGACTGTTGCATTTCTCACCAATCCCTGCTCATTGTCCAGCTTTACAGCCACTCTGGCACCCGGATGAAGTATTGGTAAGTCTCTGACATTGTTTTGTCCAGCTTTACAGCCACTCTGGCACCCGGATGAAGTATTGGTAAGTCTCTGACATTGTTTCTCCTATTGTAGTTACGTCTGTAGCTTTGTTTTGCCCTTTCATCGGCTTGTCTCACCTGCTCGAAGTCTGGCCATGCCGGCTGTAGGTTTGACTTGAGTGTGGGGACCGTTGTCTTGATTTGCCTGCCTAGCATGAGTTGTGCTGGGCTCACTCCAGTGGCTTGAAGTGGTGTTGCTCTGTAGTTCATCATAGCTGTGAAGGGGTCAGGCTGTTTCAGGATCTTTTTTGCTGTCTGCACCGCCCTTTCTGCTTCTCCATTGGATTGAGCATAGTGGGGACTCGAGGTGATGTGCTGGAAATCAAAGTCAGTAGCAAACTGGTCAAAGGCTTGTCCAGCGAACTGTGGGCCGTTATCTGTTACAAGAACATAAGGGCATCCCCAGCGTGAAAACATGTTCTTTAAGCATGCTCTGGTAGTCTCTCCTGACAGGTTCTGTAGGTAGGCTATTTCTATATATCTGGAAAAGTAATCTACAACTACCAAGTAATGTTTCTTGTCTACCTCACAGATGTCCGCAGCTACCCTCTCCCAGGGGCAGTTTGGTAATGGAGTTGTCATGAGAGGTTCTCTCCTTTGACTTGGCCTTGACTCTTGACAGTGTCTGGAACTACTGACCATGTTCTCAATATCTTTCCCTATCCCAGGCCACCAGACTTTGTCGGACACGCTCCCTGCATTTAACAATGCCCTGGTGGCCATCATGAATGCGCTGCAGTATTTCTCTGCGCATAGCTCGCGGTACGACTATTCTTTCTCCGTGTAACAACAGGTCTTGGGAGTAAGAGAGGTGCTGTTGTGCGGTGTAGTATGGCTTTACCACGTGGATGTCCGCTGCGTGTCTGGGCCACCCAGCACACGTACTGCTTCACCATCTGTAGTTCCTCATCTTGCTCAGTCTGCTCTTTGACCATGTCTAGCTATGTGGGTGATATGGGCCACGCAGTGTGGACTGCCTCCTCAAGTGCCCCGATGTCGCTGATGAGCTCTGCGATCTCTTGGGTGACTGCCGGTCTTGGATGTCTGGAGAAAGTGTCAGCAACAACCAGCAACTTGCCTGGAACATACTCTGCCGTTGGATTGAACCGCATCATCCTCATAAGTAGCCTCTGACAGCGTAACGGCACTGAATCAAGGTCTTTGTTGTTGAACAGTGGTACGAGTGGTTTATGGTCTGTGTGAAAGGTAAAGCTATCTAAGCCATAGGGGAACGTAGAGAACTTTTCACATGCCCACACAGCTGCCAAACATTCTTTTTCTATTTGTGCATAGTGCACCTCTGTGTCCGTGAGAGTTCGTGAGCAATATGCTACTGGCTTTAACTGTCCATCGTGGTCCTGTAGTAAAACCCCCCCTCAGCCGTGGCTACTAGCATCCGTACTGACTATTTTGGGCATGGTGGTATCATAGAAGGCTAACACTGGTACTTCTGAGATGAGCAGCTTCACCTTTCTGAAGGCCTCGTCTTGTACTGCACTCCAGACCCATGCCGTGTCGCCTCTCAGTAGGTCGTGAGTGGTTTTGTCACTTCCGATAGATGTGGAAGGTACCTGCCCAGGTAGTGGACCATCCCTGGCACCCGTCTGAGTTCTGTGGTGTTCCTTGGTGGCTCCAGCTGTGTGATGGCCTCGACCTTCGCTGTGTCTGGGCAGACCCCATCCTTGCCTATGATTTGTCATAGGTAGCGGAGCTGTGTCTGGCGCAGGAGACATTTCTCGTTGTTGAGCTGTAATCCTGCCTCTTCGAGCGTCTGGAGCGTGTTCTGAAGTCTTTGCTCGTGTTCCTCTGGCGTGTTTGCATATACCAGGATGTCATCCATGAAGACGACGCCGCCTTCCTGGTGCTGCAGGACCTTTGACATTTCTCGTTGGAATATTTCTGGAGCACTAGTAATACCGAATGGAACCCGATGGAAAAAGTACCTTCCAAACGGTATGATGAAAGTAGTGAGCTTGGCGCTTTCTTCATCTAGTGGCAGTTGCCAGAAGCCACTGGCTGCATCTAAGAGTAAGAACACCTGTGCATTGGCTAGCTCTGGAAGAATGTCCTCCATGGTAGGTAGGATGTACTTCTCTCTTTTGACCGCCTTGTTAAGTTGCTTGAGGTCAACACAGATTCTCACCTCTCCGTTCTTCTTTGGGACAGGAACCATGGCTGCACACCAAGGTGTTGGTTCTTGGATCTTCTCTATCACGCCACTTCTAACCATCCTGTCCAGCTCCTTTTTCATTTTAGGAAGCATGTGTACCGAGACACGCCGAGACGTATTGACACTGTACGGCTCAGCATCTTCTTTCAGGCTGATCTTGATTGGCTCTATCTTCAAGAGACCTATCTGGGGTGGGCAAGCACTACTGAGCTCCTCTACTCTTTTCACTAAGCCCATGGTGACTGCTACGTTCCTGCCTAGCAGATTGTTAACATTTGACCCTGTTATCACATATACTGTAAACATAAACTGGCGGCCTTTTACTCTGGTTGTGACTATGAACTGCCCTACACACATCAGTTTGCCTCCTGGGCTCACTAGGTTGGTCATAGCATTCTGCAGTTGGGGTTTGTGTTTTAGGCTTTGAAAGGTGCTTTCAGATATGACAGTCGCGTCAGCTCCCGTGTCTATTTTAAAGTTTACATTAGTCCCTTTTATTGGCAGCTTCACAGTCCATGCTTTGTCTGAGTCAGTTGTTTGGTTTATCTCTCCTAGAAAATGTCTCACTTCTACCTCCTCTTGCGGTGTAGTTACTTCATTGACCACACGGGTGAGACATACTGCAGCATAATGGCCTATCTTTCTACAGTTTCTACAGTCTACATTTCTGGCAGGACAAAAGTCTCCTTTTCCATGAGGTCTGCCACATCTGTTACACTTGTATCCATTTGTGTTACCTCTTGTCCCTTGTGCATTTGTAGCTCTTCTTTGTCCAGTCCTGTCGTAGCCTGCTGTTCTCCCTCTCTCACCACCACGGGGTGTGTATCTGCTGCTAGCCACTTCGTCTAGCTGTGTGCTACAGTTAGCTGCAGCTCCTTGCTCGCTAACATGACTCTTCGCTTGCTCTGACTGCCTCACTAGCTCGACTGCCTTGTTTAGAGTCAGATCCGGCATCAACTGTAATTTCTCTGACAGCTCTCTAATATCCCTACGACCAGTCTGTCTCGGATATTCTCCTCCTTTACAGCTGCGAATGAACATGCGGATGCCAGCTCATGCAAACTCCTAATATACTGTTCTGCAGACTCACCCTGCCTTTGCATCCGCTGGTGAAACTTGGCGCGTTCGTGAATAACATTGACTCTGGGCACAAATTAATTTTCTAGTTTCTGTAACACCGTTTCATAATCATCTTTCCTTTTCATCCGCTCCGAACGTGAACGTCTTGTAGACTTGTTCAGCCTCTTTGCCCAACGAATATAGCAACGTACTGACTTGTACCTCCCCTTCTTTCTTATGGAGCTCCGTTGCCGTCCTGTAACGTTGGAAGGGTTGGCTCCACTCCGGCCATTGTTCTGGGTGAGTGAAATCAAAGTTTTCTGGCGGTGAGAATTTCGCCATTTCGTCCGATTGTCTTCTGTGGCTATGGGTACGTAGACTTCTGACACCATGTATTGTAGGTTTTAGTATCACGAGGAGGCAATATATAAGTTTACTGGTTTAATAGAGAACGACAGGTACATGAGAACACTACAATCAGAGGCGCTGTCACTACACTGAATGCCCTCTAGCGGCAACGTAGCATTTATAGGCCACTGTATTAATGCGAACAATAAAGTAGTCCCACAACACAGTCATTGGATTGTTGTGGTTGTAATTTTAGAGGGGTTATTTGCAATTTTGATTAATATCTATGGATATAATATTGGTCCAAACAAAATATTATTAGGAGCTCTTACAGAAATTATTGCTGAATATAAGCAAACTTATGGGAAAGGATTTACTTTAATAGGTGGAGATTTTAATATGGCACCAGTTGAGTGGTTAGATAGATGTCCATCTTTTCATAATGATTACCATTACAATACTGTATTGAAGTCATAAATGTCAATTATTATTGATATTTGGAGAGGGGAAAAAACCCATATAGGAGACAATTCTCTTGGATAAAGCCCAATGGGAGATCAAGATCCAGAATAGCTCTTTGGTGACTCCAGAGATCACAAATTCTGTGACTAACGTCGCAATGTGGGAGTGCAGGAATGAGGAGACGGAGAGATTGAGTCGAGTCAATTCCGTTTACCTGCCACACAAAACGACACCGATACAGCACCATCTCTCGTGGCAACCAGATAACCGCTAGGCTGCTGCAAACATGGCTGACCCCGGAAACCCCAAGCAGTGCCTACGTCAGCACTCTGAATGTCTGCCTTAAAGGAGCAGCAGCCCCTGGTGAATCTACCCTCATTTGTGTATCACCACAGCAATGTCTGCTGCTCCATTGACAGACCATTGTGTATTTGAAATAGCTCTGAAACCAGATGACAATCATAAATGTAAAACAATTTTTTAATGGAAGCTCAATGCTGATCTGTTAAAATTAGAAGAATATGTTAAGGAAGTAAAGGCATTATTGGTGGCAATTAAAAGTGATACAGAAATAGATACTTACTGCAGGATATAAGGTCAGGAGTCTTATCAATTAAATTTAGTAAAACCAGATGTCAACAGCAAAAGAAAAATGAATATAAAGTGGTTCAAGAGATTAATGAATGTTGTAGAAAAATTGAGTTATCAGATGAAAACAAGGCAAAAATATTGAGTTTACAAGCCAGATTAGATAATTTGTTCATCCAAAGGGCACAAGGAGTTTATGTTAGATCCAGAGCTAAATGGATAGAACAAGGGGAGAAGAACACCTTTTTTTGATAATCAATAATAGAGGCTGTTCTGAAACAAAGGTAATTTCTGAAGAAATTCATCAATTCTATCCAAATTATACTCTTCATCCTATTCAGTTGAAAATTCATTATCATTTCTTTAAAGAATTAAACATGATATTCCTAAAATTGATTTGGCATTTAAAGAAATGTGTGATTCAGAGATTAGAATGAAGGAATTGGATGAAGCTATAAAGCAAATCTCAGTAGGTAAAGCTCCTGCAGATGGTTTAACCTCAAACTTTTATATTTTTTTTTCTGGGAAGATATAAAAGAACCGTTATTTTAATGCCCTAAAAGAATGTATTGAAAACAATAACTTAATGTCGACCATGAAGCAAGGTATTATTACTTTGTTACCTAAATGTGGTAAGGAGAAAAGATTTATTGATAACCTAAGACCAATAACTTTATTGAATGTGGATTACAAATTATTTACGCATATTATTGTCAATCGGATGAAAGTATGTATAGGGCAGATAATAAGTGAAACTCCGCTGGGGTTTCTTAAAGATAGGTGTATACATAATAACGTTAGGCTGGTTCTTGATTTACTAGATTATAATTATTTGATTGAAGACAATGATTTCATAATGTTTTTAGATTTTTACAAAGCCTTTGATTTAGTTGAATATCCATTTATAATAAAGTCTTCAGAATATTTTGGTTTTGGTCCAAAAATTATAAAGGAAATTAATATGATGTATAATGACATTAATAGTTCAGTTTCTCTCCCTAAAGGAACATCTAAAAGACTTGATGTTAAACGAAGGATTTGACAGGGTTGTTCTTGCTCCCCTTTATAATTTATTTTAGTTGCAGAATTGTTGGCTATTTTTATAAAAAATAGTCCAGACATTGAGCCTTTAAATGTGCTAGGCAATCATCTGGTCATAAATCAGCTGGCATATGATACTACCATCTTCCTCAAGAGGTCAGAACAGATCCCTCTGGTAATCAAGAAGCTAGATGAGTTTTCTAAAGGATCTGGACTACACTTAATTTTTCTTTTAAAAAGTGAACTAATTGCTATACATGACCATCCACTAATAGGGTTATATGATATTCCAGTAAAAAAAAAAATGAAGTAAAATACTTAGAAGTAGTTATAACTAAAGATTGTGAAGCTGGAGTGGAGAAGAAGCATACTGGTACCGATTTTCAAGAACAAGGGTGATGTACAGTATTGTAGCAACTACAGAGGTATAAAGTTGATCAGCTAAAGCATGAAGATATGGGAAAGAGTAATAGAAGCTAGATTAAGAGGAGAGGTGATGATTAGCGAGCAGCAGTATGGTTTCATGCCACGAAAGAGCACCACAGATGCGATATTTGCTTTGAGAATGTTGATGGAGAAGTATAGAGAAGGCCAGAAGGAGTTACATTGTGTCTTTGTAGATTTAGAGAAAGCATACGACAGGGTGGCGAGAGAGGCGGTGTGGTATTGTATGAGTAAGTCGGGAGTTGCAGAGAAGTTTGTAGGAGTGGTGCAGGATATGTATGAGGGGAGTGTGACAATGGTGAGGTGTGCGGTTGGAATGATAGATGGGTTCAAGGTGGAGGTGGGATTACATCAAGGATCGGCTCTGAGCCCTTTCTTGTTTGCAATGGTGATGGACAGGTTGACGGACAAGATCAGGCAGGAGTCTCCATGGACGATGATGTTCGCGGATGACATTGTGATCTGTAGCAAGAGTAGGGTGCATGTTGAGGAGTGCCTGGAGAGGTGGAGGTATGCACTGGAGAGAAGAGGAATGAAAGTCGGTAGAAGCAAGACGGAATACCTATGCGTGAATGAGAGGGAGGACAGCGGTATGGTGAGGATGCAAGGAGTGGAGGTGACGAAGGCGTATGAGTTTAAATACTTGGGGTTAACTGTCCAAAGTAACGGGGAGTGCAGGAGAGAGGTGAAGAAGAGAGTGCAGGCAGGGTGGAGTGGGTGGAGAAGAGTGTCAGGAGGGATTTGCGACAGAAGGGTACCAGCAAGAGTTAAAGGGAAGGTTTATAAGATGGTTGTGAGACCAGCTATGTTATATGATTTGGAGACAGTGGCACTGACGAAAAGACAGGAGGCGGAGCTGGAGGTGGCAGAGTTGAAGATGCTAAGATTTTCACTGGGAGTGACGAAGAAAGACAGGATTAGGAATGATTATATTAGAGGAACCGCTCAAGTTGGACAGTTTGGAGACAAAGCAAGGGAGGCAAGATTGAGATGGCTTGGACATGTGTGGAGGAGAGATGCTGGGTATATTGAGAGAAGGATGCTGAATATGGAGCTTCCAGGGAAGAGGAAAAGAGGAGGTTTATGGATGCAGTGAGGGAATACATGCAGGTGGCTGGTGTGACAGAGGAAGATGCAGAAGACAGGAAGAAATGGAAACGGATGATCCGCTTTGGCGACCCCTAACGGGCAGCCGAAAGTAGTACTGGTAGATAACTAAAGATTGTGATGCTAGAGAAGAACTAAATATTGAGACCGTTATAAAAAAAAGTAAATCTATTCTCAATTCTTGGTTACAGAAGGATTTATCAATCTTCGGACGTATTTTGATTACTAAAATTCAGGAATCAGGAATCAGGAACAATTTATTGTCATTTCTTAGACGTACTTGCATACACAAAGAAATTGAATTTCGTTTCCCCCAGCCCACAGCAGTGTAACACAAAAAATACACATCCAAAATTGAAATTGAAACATTATCTCGAATTATGTACCCAGCTTTTTCATTAGCCATTCCTAACAATTTAATTAAATAAGTAATCAAACATTATATTAGAAAAAGGGGATGTGGTAAAATCGTTAGAAGGGGGTTTAAATGTTATTGACTATGAGGCAATGAATTGAATTATAAATCTAAAATGGTTAAAACAATTCCTACAAAATAGTAATGGATTCTGGTTTGATATTCCTTCTAAAATATTTAGTAAGTCTGGTGAGATAGATTTTCTGTTAAGATGTGATTTCTGTATTGCTAAACTACATATTAAGCTGTCTATAGTTCATCAGCAGGCTCTGTTATATTGGAAAATGTTTTTTAAGCACAATTGCACTCCACATAGCGCTCCGATTTGGAGTAACAGATGTATCTTGTTTAAAAGAAACTCTTTATTGTTCTTATCATTGGGTGGAGAGAGGTATTTGGTCTATTTTACATTTGATGGATTCAAGAGGAAATCTTCTAGAATGAATTCATTGATAAATTCAATGTGATGTGTACAAAAAACAATACTCAGTGGCTATCAAGGCAATCCCACAAGTAATGGTGAATATGATAAAAGGAATTTTGACTTTTATGATGTGTTAGTACCACAAATGCCTTCACTTTACATAGAAAATCTCGATTTTATGGGAAAAAAAATGCTCAAACAAAATTGTAAGGGGTGCCCTTACATCCGTACTCTTTCCTCTACCATTAAAAATAAAAAATCTATTAAAAAATTATCCTAAGGAGGGAAGAGGCAGAATTAGAACCAGATACCTCACTCTCCCTATTTCACCAAAAGTGAAAGAAACTAATTTTAAAATGACCAATGATATTGATCATTGTAATGAGTTTCTGAGAAAAAGATTTAACACTGAAATTTTTTTTCTTTTTTGTGATTCTTTTTTTTAACAATTTCTTTATGATCAGTAGTTTTTATTTTCCTTTAACACAAATACAGGCCATGACATCACACATGGATTACAGAGATGGAAGGAACAATTTAACAGGGCCTACTAGACAATATCAAGAGACAGACACATTTGGATTAAGGGTGATCATAAGACGAGTCTTAACAGTGTACAAGACAATAGGAACAGCAGATAGAAAGTAAAAAAAATTAAATAAAATAAAAACATAGGTGGCAGATAGAGAGTAGTCTATAAGTAGATGGTAAGACATAGATTAGTTGTCACAGATTACACGGGGCCTTTAATGAAGGAAATATAGTTCGTCTTCTTGGCCTCGTATTTCTCCACCTGGTTGATGAGTCTAATAGTCCATGGGCCAGAGCCCAAAATTTCCTATTTCGGTACACTCAAGGTGGCAAAACTTACTTATAATTTTTGAAAGGATCCATGTCTGTAGGTGATATTTTGGTATGATAACCATTCCTGAGTGGCAGCTGTATCACAGTTATCAGCTCATGAAGTTAACCACCCCCTAAAGTAAATTGCATTTTAGACACTGGTGCATATCCTGGTTTAGCCTCATGGTCAGGACATTTTTCAATGTTCTATAATATTGTCTTTGGTATCATTTTAAAGGGGACCTTCTTAGCTTTCATTCAAGCCCTGTTGTGGATATTTCTCACAAATATAGAGGTCACTTGAGCTCTTCAACCCGTCAATAACACACATCTTTCTGCAATGTTCGCCTAAACTATATACTTTCTTTTAGCCCTGTGGCATCTAGGAATATCAGGGACACAAAACACAAAAACTGGAATACTCACAGGACTGTAAAGACTCAGGAAATGTATAATATACCCATACTATTTCATTGTGTGAGGTGATTGTGAACCTTAAATTAGAAGGGCATTATTACTAAGAAACTAACTAGACCAAAGCCAGTTAGTCCATGGGTCAGACCAGATATCGATATCACCCAAGGTGACACAACTTCACTGGTGCCATTTTATTTGGTACACTAACAGAAGTAAAATAGTACATGATAAACTTTCCAAATGAGCAGCTATTTCATTTTTCTTTCAGGAAACCTGTTTCTGTGCCTCTCACGATTGTGTATTTGCCCAGATTTTTACAAATATAGCATTTCAACACCCCTGGTACTGATTAGCCTAGCTTAAACTCTGGGACAGTTCTTAGTTGGCCAACAACCAAGGATAACCAGTACTGTGTACTTCCATTCATTGTGCTAAGCTAGGCTAACGTGCAGCCAGATAGCTTTCTACTAAACACATATAGAGGAAACTGGTATCTATCTTCTTGTCTCACTCTGGAGAAGATTGTAAGCTAATTTCCCATAATGTTAGCATGTTCTTTTAATGTATATGTTAATATGATTAGTTAAAGTGGCTACGAGGAACTTTCATCTTGTGTTGATTTTAGCGGCCTCATGTGGACAAAATACAGCTGTTGCATAGCAACTAGGTAATGTATCTATTTGTGGCTATGTAAGATAAATAATGGTAATATGACGCTGGTGAAGCAAAGTAAACTTTGTTTTAGTAGTGTTCATACACCTAGGTTACATGTATTTGTTTGTATGTGGCAGGTGAAAACTGACTGAATATGGCCACTGGTGAACAAGCAAGTTTTTACCCAATACCAAAGCGCCCACGGGTGGAGTGCATTATCCACTGTTCTGATGATACAGATAAGCTGGTTTCACTACAAAGTGTCGACTCATGGAGAACTCTGCTCAGGGCAGCTCAGATACGAAATCATGCACCAGTTTTGAAACTGGCAAAAGACATTCCTGATGGACAGATTCCAGCAATTTACTACCACAGAAAGTGTCGCAGTATCTTCACTATGAAGCAAATTCTTGATGGCCTCCTTGCAAAAGAAAAGAAAAGTTGTGTCTCTGCTGAAGAGAAACAATCTAAGAGAGTAGCTCGACATGCTCCAAGTACATCTAGGACTTATGATGCAGAGTGCATATTTTGTCAGAAAAACAGCAAATATTCCAAGAGACAGAATACGAGAGAAGTACTGGTGCAGTGTCGAGAACTGCGAGCTGATGCAAAGATCAGGAGTGCAGCCACAAAGAAAAGGGACAGCAGAATCCTTGCCATTGTGAGTAGAGACCTTGTAGCAGCTGAAGGGCACTACCACAGGTCATGCTATAGACTTTACACCAAAGAAGAGGTTTCCAAAGGAGAGGTTGCCAGCAATGAAGATGATGATGCTGCAGCCCAGTATGAAGCTGCTGTGAATAAGGCATACAATGAGCTGTTCCTCTTCATCAGGATGGAGCTTTTTGGCAATCCTCAAGTGATGACAATGACTGATCTCTCTTCTAGACTGGTAGCTTCAATGAACTCCCAAGGCATTGCCCAAGTCAAGGAATCAACCAAGAAGCACATAAGGCAAAACCTGGAGAGTGAGTTGGCTGGAGCCTTGCAGATATTCCCTGATGAGAAAGGAAAATTCCTCCTCTATCCCGATAACTTGTCCATGAGGGAACTTGCCAAAGAAAATCAGTCTCTCAAAAGGGAGCTGCAGACCCTGAAAAGTGTCAGTGCACAAGATGTTATAGCCAAAGCAGCCATCAAATTGAGAGCAGACATTAAAAGTCAAGATGTTCCTCAAACCTGGCCGCCTGAAGTCAAACCAGAAGCAGAATGTCCTACCATTCCAGAGTCGCTCATTATCTTCCTGTACTCTCTACTCACGGGCTCAAATGATCCTGATCATGCATCCCAGAGAGTGCAGTGCCTTCTGCAGTCATTTGGCCATGACATAGTATATGCAGTGACATGTGGAAATACCAAGCCTTCCAAGCACATTGTTCTGCCATTCAGTGTCAAATCGTTGACAGGAAATGTAGAGTTGATAAACATCCTCAACCGACTTGGTCACAGTGTGTCCTATTCACAGATGGAAGAGATCAACACTGCCCTGTGTCTCCAGAAACTCTCATCATCAGGGAGTGTCATTGCCCTTACAGCTAACATCCATCCTGGCATATTCACAACTTTAGCCTGGGACAATATCGACCGTCTTGAAGAAACGGTCAGTGGTGAGGGAACATCTCACAGAGTCAATGGGATTGCTGTGCAAGCAAAGCCAGTCAACCCACTTCCTGTCCAACCCATGCCCACTGTTCCCAAAACAAAGAAGAGAAGCATTGATGGACCCCCACCAATGTTACCAACTTACAATGCTGGACAACGGGTAGGGCCACCACAAAGCAAAAAGTCAGATGCCGATACTGCAGCCAATACTAAGCTTGCCAGAGAGAAAAACCTTCTTTGGGTCCTAGCACGCATGTCACAACAAGAAGAACAGTCAGTCAGCAGCTGGACAGGCTTCAACATCCTGACTCGAGGAGAGATGACGGTCATCCCCGACAATATAGGCTATCTGCCTACCATCAATGCTCCAGCGACACAAATGTCTACTGTCAACGAGGTGCTTAACCAGTCACTGAGCATCATGCAGTGCTTAGGCCTGAGGAAGATTGTCTGTGTCTTTGACCAAGCCCTGTATGCGAAGGCTGTCGAGATCACATGGAAACACCATGACAAGTTCCATGATACCATCGTTAGGCTTGGGGTATTCCACACCATCTGCACACTGCTGGCAATAATAGGAAAGCGTTTCCAAGATGCTGGACTCAAAGACCTCTGCATTGAGTCTGGCATGATTGCAGAAGGCTCAATTGCTGGTGTTATGGATGGCCGCAAGTACAACAGGGCAGTGCGACTACACAAGCTCCTGTATGAGGCTCTCATGCGACTGACCTTGAATATTTTCCTGTCCTGGTTGGAAGAAACTCACATGAATGACATGGTTCACCTGAATGAGACACTGAAGACCGTTGACAGCCTTGGGAAAGAAGTCTCACAACATGCTTTGAAGGAGGTCCTCGAGAACAGCTCTTGTACACGCATCATGGATCTATTTGAAGTCTGCCGTGAGTTCCTTAGAGGTGGAAACGGCAGCCTCTCGAACTTCTGGATGTCCTATTTGGACATGGTTGAAATCTTGTTGGGGCTCATCCGAGCATCCAGAGAGGGAGACTGGATGCTACACTTGGCTAGCATTCGAGCAATGATCCCGTGGTGCTTTGCTTATGACAAGATGAATTATGCACGCTACCTCCCCTACTACTACACCCAGATGTCTGAGCTGCCCATCACACACCCAGATGTGTACACAGAATTCATGGAAGGAGGCTTCTCAGTCCAACTGGGCTCCACCAATCCCCTTGGCCGAATCCCCGTTGACCAAGCTATAGAAGAAACGGTGAACAAAGACACCCAAACAGCTGGAGGGACAAAGGGATTCAGCTTGAAGCCAGGAGCTGTGACCACAAATTATCTCGCAGCTGAGTATAGAAGCATGTACCTCAGACAGCTGAGAGACCTGACAGGTCAAGGCAGGTGCAAATGGTCTCATCCAGATCTACAGAGTCCAAGGATCAAGAGAGATGAAGCAGATGTCCAGTCTCTCATGGACCTTATGGAGAATAACTGGCTCAATCCTATGTCCCCTGATGAGATTGATTTGGTTAGCCTCTCCACTGGCAACATGGCTCCACCTGATGTGACCATAGATCTCTTGAGAGCTCTTGAGAAAGGAGAAGAGGCCTACCAAGCATTCCAGCAAACAAGGTTAGATGCAGACCCACCACCTGTGAAATTCCACGACAAGACGACCAAGCAAAGTCTGAAAACATTCTCCAATGTCGGCACAAAACAAGCTCATGGAAAGAAAGCACAGGATGTGGTACTGAAGGCAGATAGAAAACTTTTCAGTCACATGATCCTGGTGGCTGAAAGCAGGAAGGTGAATCTGAAGGATGTCCTTGCCTACCCATTGGGCCCACTACCATGGGCACTGGCAAATGCTGATGGGTCCTTACGAAAAACAAACAAGGCTGCACTTGCCAGAGAGCTTGAAAAGAATGTATCTCCTGCAGAAGACATCCCAATCCCATCTACTTCCATCATTGATGGGATGAGCCTGGTCCAAAAAATGAATGGCAACAACAAAACCTTTGCACAGGTGGCAGAGTCAGCCTTGACCCAGGTCCTCCATGAGGGAGCACAGAGTGGGAGGATTGATGTTGTTTTTGATGTCTATCACCAGACTTCGATCAAAGATGCTGAACGACTGAACCGGGGTGGAGACATCACTCTCCAGTACAAGAATCTTGCAGGGGGACACCACGTCCAGCAGTGGAGAAAATTTCTGTGCAGTTCCTCCAACAAGACCAGTCTCATCAAGTTTCTGGTGGAAGAGTGGGAACTCCCACGATACAGAGCTATGCTGCATGGCAAGGTGTTGTACATGACGTGTGAGGAAACCTGCTACAAGTTGACAGAAGATGGGTGTGAGGAAGCAGCAGAACTGCACTCCACACATGAAGAAGCTGACACCCGTCTGCTCCTGCATGCATTGCATGCAGCAAATGCGGGCTCAAAGTCAGTTATCATCACAGCTGAGGACACTGATGTCATGGTGCTTTGTCTTGGCTTCCAGAAGGACATCACCTGTCCCATCTACCAGAAGTGTGGGACTCAGAACCGCACACGGTTTGTCGACATCACCAAACTGGCAAGTTCACTTGGAGACAGCATCTGTGACAGCCTAATGGGCTTACATGCCTTCACAGGTTGCGACACTGTCAGTGCATTCGCTGGTCGAGGGAAGCTGAATGCCCTGAAGATAGTGAGAAAGCACACTTCCTGCCAAGAGACTTTTAGTCAACTGGGACAGACATGGAATGTGAGTGATGAGCTGTTCCAGAAAATTGAGCAGTTCACCTGTCGGATGTATGTTGCTAATAGCAGCACTGCTGAGGTGAACAAACTGCGTTACCAGCTCTTCTGCACCAAAAGGGGAGAGGTTGAGTCCAGCCAGCTGCCACCATGTAGAGACTGTCTCTTTATGCATGTTCAACGAGCCAACTATCAGGCAGCAATATGGAAGTGCTGTCTGCAGGCTAACCCTGTGGTGCCAAGCCCTACTGAGTATGGATGGACAGACGATGAAGGCAAGCTGGCCATTTACTGGATGCGCTCCCCACCTGCACCAGATGTGGTCTTGGAAATGCTAACATGCAAGTGTGTGCATTCATGCAAAATGCCAAGCTGCATGTGCCTGTCAAATGGACTTCCATGCACAGACATGTGCAGGTTACAGACCTGCAGTAACCAAAAACAGCAGGATGGTCCAGAACTGGACTTTGAACTTGGGGAGTCAGATGATGAGAGAAACGAGCAGTTTGATGAATGACCGTGTGATGATTCTGATGGTATTACTGTGGTAGTAGTCTATTGATGCACAGGATGTTGATTCTGGACTTGGTTACCCAGAGCTTGATAACAATAATGTAACCATATTCACATATACCCATTACCCTACCCATTACCATTACATATACCCACTAATGATATGGGATTACATGTATCATTGACTAAGTATATGTAAATGTCAATGTTGTTTAAAATATTAAAATAGTTCATTACCTCACTATGGTATTCCTTTTTATCATGTATTTTGATTGTGTATTTAAACAAATGTATAGAGACCAGTTTGTGACCTAACTGGCTTTGGTCTAGTTCTCATTTAAGGCTCACAATCACCTCACACAATGAAATAGTATGGGTATATTATACATTTTCTGAATCTTTACAGTCCTGTGAGTATTCCAGTTTTTGTGTTTTGTGTCCCTGATATTCCTAGATGCCACAGGGCTAAAAGAAAGTATATAGTTTAGGCGAAAATTGCAGAAAGATGTGTGTTATTGACGGGTTGAAGAGCTCAAGTGACCTCTATATTTGTGAGAGATATCCACAACAGGGCTTGAATGAAAGCTAAGAAGGTCCCCTTTAAAATGATACCAAAGACAATATTATAGAACATTGAAAAATGTCCTGACCATGAGGCTAAACCAGGATATGCACCAGCGTCTAAAATGCAATTTAGTTTAGCGGGTGGTTAACTTCATGAGCTGATAACTGTGATACAGCTGCCACTCAGGAATAGTTATCATACCAAAATATCATCTACAGACATGGATCCTTTCAAAAATTATATGTAAGTTTTGCCACCTTGAGTGTACCGAAATATCGTCTCGCCCATGGACTATAAAGGAGAGTCGCTCGTGTGCTGCCACAATTCCCAGATGGGAGAACCATACATTGGTGTGAGGTAGGGTGGCCGACCTCCACTCTGTTACCATGAGCTTTCTACCCAACATCAGGGCTGTCTGGACCCACTCTGCCCATGCTCGTGGAAGGGCTTTTAAAGGAGTAGGGTCTCCCAGAACAAAGAGGCTTGGAGAAAATTGGATGTCTGTTGTTAGTATAAGTTTGATATTCTCATATATAGCTGTCCAGAATTCTTGTGCAACACGGCAAGACCACAGCATGTGGATAAGCATACCCGGGCCCTCCCCACACCTCCAGCAGTCAGGGCTGTCTCTTAGTTTCACCCTGTATAACCTTGAGGGGGTATACCCTGTTAATTATTTTGAACTGTACTAATCTTGTCCTGAGTTCCCGTGATGTTTTCTTATAATTCCTTAAAATGTTTTCCCACTCCTTACTGGTAAAGGTAAGATTAAGTTCGATCTCCCAGATTAACTTTAAATTGGATCCCAAACCATCAGAGTGTTTAGTCAACAACAAGTAATATTTTGAAGCTTCATGGCCTATGCCAAACACCTTAACTATATCCCACAGTACATCTGAACTAGGCGGTGTTGTGGAGATAGACCCAAAAGTTTGAGACGAGGTGTCTTAGTTGAAGATATCTCCAGAACTGCTGTTGGGGGAGGCCATACTGTTGCACAAGCGCCGTGAATGATTTCATCGTACCACCTTCATCATAAAAATCTCCTATAACCAATATTCCTTTTCCCGCCCATTGTGTCCAAATAAATGGTTTTTTGTCAATCTTCAACTTGGGATTCAACCAGATACTGGCTGCTAAGTTCAGGTGGGGATTGAATTTGAGTCTTATTGAGATTTGTTTCCAAATCCATTGAGTGTTGACAACTATTGGATGGGTCATAGCTTCTGTAGGCAGCGCAGCGGTTATAAGATGGAGGGGAGGGAGAGCATAACAAAGTGTACTTTCGATGCCAAGCCGGGGGGCGCGCTCGGGAGGTAAAGTCCAGTGGGCGAGATGCCTGAGACCAAATGCTTGGTAGTATAACAGTAAGTTTGGGATACCCAGCCCACCCTGGTCCACTGGCCTTTGTAGTTTTTTCAAATTAAGTCGGGGGCGTTTACCATCCCAGAGGAATCTGCTACATAGCTTGTCAAATTGTTTGAAATATTTAAGCGGGATTCTCACTGAGAGTGCTTGGAGAATGTAATTGAACTTCGGTATACAGGTCATTTTCAAAACATTAGCTTTCCCCCATAGTGACAAGTAAAGAGGAGTCCATCTTTCAATGTCTGCACTAAATTGACTCAGTAGAGGTTCAACGTTGACCTTCACTAGATCATCTAATTTAGGGGGGAAAGTCACACCCAGGTATTTAATGCCATTGCTGGGCCAGGAGAATTTACCTCCCTGGTACAAGGTCTTGGGGCAGTGCGAGGTTAAGGGGAGGGCATCTGATTTTTGCCAACTAACTTTGTAACCTGATAAATGAGGGAATCTGTCTAGAATTGTAAGCAGTGCAGGAAGGGAGCGCTCAGGGTCTGAGACTAGAACTAGGATGTCATCCGCGTAAAGAATCAGCTTGTGTATTGATTGACCAATTTGTATCCCTGGGAATGCTGGTTCTAATCGAATGGCCGCCGCCAGTGGTTCCAGAGCAAGTGCAAATAGGCCCGGAGAGATGCCGTCGCCCTGCCTGGTCCCCCTACCTAGCTCAAACAGGGTGAGATCAGGCCATTAGTTTGCACAGCATCTTTGGGATGTGTGTACAGGAGTTGTATCCAGGTGATGAATGCATTGCTAATGTTACACTTTTAAGAATGACGCGATGGCCGGTTCTTGTGTAGCACATTAATTTTTCTTTTTATTCCTGTTGGAACATAAACAAACAACATCAGTCCTGGCGTCTGTGTCTTATTCGTGCGTCTGACGTCTCACTCTACTAGTGACAGGCGTCACATCACCGATACCTTACACCTACAGCTCCCCCTGTTGACCATGTGTTCCAACCATTTAAGACAGAACCAGAAATACTAGAAAATAATAGAAATCACATGAACAACATTGAAGCAGTAATTTTAACATATTTTAAAGTCTTTCGCTTTTTTATAAGGAGTTTTAATTTTAAATGGAGGGCAAGATATTTTAATCTTGTTCATGCCAATGTCTATGAAAACACTCAGTGCCACACTAAAACCAAATGATTCCAGGGTGAGGAATAGGTAAAGCCACTCAACCCTGTCGAACGCCTTTTCTGCATCCAGAGATATGGCCGCTGAGGGGGAGTTCGCATCACGAGTGGCCCACATAATGTCTATCAGGCGTCTGATGTCGTCAGCATAGCTACGTTTGGGGATAAAGCCCACCTGATCAGGGTGGATCAGGGTAGTGTTTACTTTGTTGAGTCTGTTGGCTAGTAGTTTCAATAGCTATTTCCTTCTGGAACCTTTGTTGCTGACAGCATTGAATGATGGAAACTCCGGCTTCCAATAGGTCATCGAATGACAAGGTCTGCCCTCTCAGGGCTCCTTTGGCCTTTTCCATCTCTGCCTCAATGTGACTGGAAGAACCACGTGTATCCTTCTCATGGACCTTAACAGTCTGCAACTCCTTCCTCCTTTGTACCAGCTCCAGAAGAGTCCTCTTCATCTTTAGAAACCATGCCACAGCTGTCTTGAGTTTCTTCCAATCGGAGAAGTAAGACACAAGCTGTTCTGTAGCATTAGGTGTGTCTGTGATGATCGTGTTCACGACAACAGGCTTCTTGACCTCTGGATCATCGCTGGCAACAATGCAGTCTGCTGTATAAGTAGGCCATTCATCCACAGGCTGAGAGAGGAACTTTGGGCCCTCAATCCATCTGTCACCAGTCAGCAGTTCTTCAGCTTTCATACCCCTGGATGCGTCATCAGAGGGGTTGTCTCTGGTGTTGATGTACTTCCATTGAGACACGTCAGTCATTTCTCTAATGGTTGACACCCTGTTTGCGATGAAGGTATGAAAGCGCTTGTCCTCGTTTCTTATGTACTTGATCACTGACATGTTGTCTGTCCAGAATGTTGATTGATCCAACGGCAGCTGAAGCTCAGTCTTCAACATCTGGTCCACTCGGACTGCCAGGACCGCAGCTGTCAGTTCAAGACGGGGAATGGTTATATGTTTCAGAGGTGTGACTCTCGCTTTCCCCAGGAGGAATAAAACATGGATACTGTTCCTGCTGTTCTGCAGCCTAAGGTAGGTAACAGTACCAAATCCATGTTCACTAGCGTCAGAAAAATTATGTAATTCTGCACGAGTGGGGCGTCCAAAGTCTTTAGGCTTAACGCATCTGTTGACTTTGAATGACGTCATTTTTTCCAGTTCCTCCAGCCATCTTGTCCATTGGTGTGCAATGTCATCATCCCAGCTGCACCCTCTTCTACACAGCTCCTGCAGCATGGACTTGGCAGGCAATGTAACTGGGCTAAGGAAGCCCAGGGGATCGTACACTGAACTCACGATGGACAGGATACCTCGCCTGGTATGCGGTTGCTCCTTCTTTACCATCTTGAATTTAAAGGAGTCTGTTTCCAAACACCACAGTAGCCCTAGGGCTCGCTCCATTGGAAGCTCATCTCTGTCCAGATTCAGCTCTTTCGAGTCCCTTGCCCGGTGGTCTTCTGCAACTGACTGCAGCACTGACCGGCTGTTGCTGGTCCACTTGGTCAATGTGAAGCCGCCTCTCTGACAAATCTCTGAAAGAGCTTGGACCATGGCCACTGCTTCCTCCTCTGTGGGTAGGCTCTTTAAACAATCGTCAACATAAAAGTTTCGCTTGACCATGTCAACAATATCAGCAGTAAAGTGATTGCGATTGTCTTCAGCCGTCTTCTCTAGTGCGTAGCTCGCACAACTTGGGGAGGAAACTGCCCCGAACAGGTGCACCGTCATTCGGTGTTCCACAACTTCCAGACTTGTATTGCCCTCAGGCCACCAGAGAAAGCGAAGAAAATCTCTGTGTTCTTCAGGAACTTTGACCTGGTAAAACACTGACTTTATGTCTCCCATGAACGCTACTGGCTCCTGTCTGAATCTTACAAGAACACCAAGCAGCGAACTGGTGAGATTAAGACCTTGTAACAGTTCACTGTTCAGTGAAGTTCCCTGGTATTCAGCACCGCAGTCGAACTCCACCCTTAAGTTGCCCTTTCTTGGATAATGCACATCATGGTGGGGAACATACCAGACTTGCCCAACTCCACGATCCAGCTGATGCTGAGGCACTTCCTCAGCACATCCATTCCTGATAACGTCAGTGAAAAAGCTGGTGTATTCCATGTGAAACGTTTCATCTTTCTTGAACCTCCTCTGTAATCCAAGTAGTCATTGCTTGACCACACAGAGGTTGTTGGGAAGAGCAAGCTGGTCACTTCTGAAGGGCATCTTCACACTATAGTGTCCATCCATAAGCTGTGCTGATCCATCCATGATCTTCAGAAATCGAACATCTTCTCTTGACATTCCCTTTTCTTCTGAATTCCTTTCGTTGAAATCATGGTTATATTTGTTGCATCTCTTCCAGTCTGCTCACAGAAATCCTATTGACATTGGCCACTGGAAGCCCATTTTCAGAACCATTATCTGCTTGAAGGGGCCCGTTGACCACCCAGCCCAGAACAGTTCCTACAGCATACGGACCATTTCCATGGCTGTTGACCACCTCCCAAGGTTCCAATAACCTGGGTGCATTGGTATCAATCAATAAGTCAACATTTGCCTTAATGCTGGGGATTTGGACATCAGACAGGTAAGGCCACTTCACCAAATCTTCCTGGGTGACAATGTTGTCACTGGTCACAGGCATTTTCCTTTGCGAAAGGACTTCTGGGAGACTATAGAAGGTGTCACCACTGAGACCAGACACCTCCAAACCTTTCAGTTAGGTACTTCAGACCACCTTCTCCTGGCCCAAAGTGCGCAGAAGGAAGTTGGTCTGTCGTTCAGTCACATTCAACGCATGCATTAGGTGGTCAGAACAAAATGTTGCAGAACTGCCAGGGTCGAGAAAGGCATACGTTTGCAGTATCTTGTCTCCCTTTGTGGACTTGACTTGGACTGGCAAAATGGACAGCTTACAATCACCTCCACCGGCCCCAGTAAGATCACAAGTTTGCGTTGAAGCTGTAGTGACAACTGGATTGACAGCTGAAGTGACACTAGCAGATTCCTTAGGCTGCTGGTCTGTGCTGGGATAAGGCCTGTCAATATGAAGCATGGTTGGATGATTTTTTCCGCAAACCTTGCAGGTTAGGCGCTTGTCGCAATCACCACTCATGTGACCGGAACACAAACATCCAAAACAAATCCCTTTTTGCTTCAGAAAGAGAATTTTATCCTTGTGCTTTTTACTTTTCAGCCACAGGCACTCCGCCAGAGAGTGACTCCAAAAGCAGCACACACAAGATCCAGATTTCTCCACTTTGGCATCATGCCCCTTCTGGACAGAGCCTGAGTCTGGTTCTTTGGAGTCCAGACGTGTCACAGTTGTAGCAAAGATGTTGGCTTTAGCTCTGCTGTACTTGGACTGAGGCTGGGACTTGCTCCTGTTGCTCAATACTTCTTTGCCAATTGGTCGGTCCTGGATGTCGCCGAAAAGTGGGTCAGAAAGGATCCTAACTTGGCGTTCCACGAATGTGACGAGATCGTTGAAAACAGCTCTGCGATGTCGTCGCTCCAGTAGCTCATGAGCTGTTGTCCTCCATCTTTCCCTAAATCTGTAGGGCAGCTTGGTCATGATCATGCACATGTTGGTAGGCATGTCGAGCTCTTGCATGTGTTGCAGCTCTGTCATCATGTTGCAACAGTTGCGCAGGAACAGAGAATAGGCCTGTAGCGCCTTTACATCCTCAGACTTAACTGTAGGCCAAGCCAAAGCCTTCTCAATGTAAGATGTAGCAATCTTAAACTCATTCCCGAAATGTTCATGCAGGAGATTCTTTGCCATGTCGTAACCACGATCAGGCATCATGTGCTGACACCTCCTTACCAGCTCTCGTGGTTGTCCTTTTGTGAATTGTTCCAAAAAATATAAGCAATCTGCTTTGTTAGCCTTTGATTCAATATTATGCTCAAATGTTCTTATAAAGCTCCTGTATTGAAGCGGATCGCCATCAAATGCAGGGATATCTCTGGATGGTATAGACATTGAGAGCTGTTGTTGCACAAGGGCGTCTGTGATTTCGTTCTGCCGTTGCATGATTGTTCTCAAGTCTTCTTATGGTGGCATTTGAGAAGGTTGATACAATGGTGCAGGTGACCCAGTATGAGCTGGCATAGAATGAAATTGTGGTTGTGCAAAAGCTCCACCTTGTGGTGGCGTTTGGGAGGGCTGCAGTTGTGCAGCAGCTCCATACATTTTAGCCTTTAGTTTGACACCGGAGTCAGGCTGTTGTGGCTGTTGCAGTGAAAGAGTGACTGACTTTGGTTTGCCACTGGGCTGTTGGATTGAAACAGTCGGTTTTGTCTTTGGTTTGACAACGGGCTCTTGCATAGGAAGATTGAATGGCTTTGCTGCTGGATTTAGCACAGTAGAGATTGGTTGAGGAGGTCCAGTGTGATTTTCCACATGCAAGATCCTTCCATTAGAGGTTCGTGACCATCTCCCACTCTCTGATGCAGTGTCCAGAACAGCCAGTTTAGCAGCGGATGCAGCCAATTCAGCATCCATTTCCAGCTGCTGCCTTTTCCTCCTTAACTCTTCCTTATTCCTCCTTAACTCTTCCTCCTGAGCCTCCAGAGCTTGTCTCTCCTTCAAAGATGCTGCTTTCACCAGCAGTGCAGCTCTCTCAGCCACTGCTTTGATACGTTCAGAGGCTGTACTGTTACCACTCCATCTGCTGGTTTGAGAGTGTCTATATTCAACATTTGATGCGCTGTCACATTATCTGGTTGCACATCGTCTGGGTGCACGTCTTCTGGAGGCACATTGACTGGGTGCACATCCTCTGTGGGCACATTATCTGGGTGCACATGGTCTGGGTGCACGTCAACCACATTGCTCACATGACCAATATTTTGCGCCAACCATTGTTCAACTTGAACATGGAAACTCTCCTCAATTGCCATTCTTGACCCAAACCAGGCGTTTTGTTTTTCAATTTCATCCGGGGGCATAGGTAACACCGTCATGACATCATTATGCAGACCTTTGGCTGTCTCGCACAGTCTACCATATTCATCAAATACACCTTGTACCCCTTTCACATCAGTAGCCTGCATAAATACCTCAATCATTTGCTCAGCTTTTTAGCTTTGTTTAGTTTCTCTGATCTTTCATTTTTCAACTTTCCCAACCTTTCACATAAAACCTTATAGGTCGGTTTAATTTCCCTTTTCCCCATTGTGACAACACTGTCCGCAGCCGCCTCGGCCCCCACGGGTTTATCAGCATTACTGTCCTCAGAACCGTCCATGTTGACAATCCGCAATAACTTTATGCGCGCAAGTTGGTTCAATCCAAAGTCAACGATAGGCTAGAACGCCCAGTCATTTAGCTACCAATGCATTGGAATTTACGCTCGCAAACGCAAAGTTGTGTGCACACAATTAAATGACCATTAATGGGTAGCTACCACATACCTCGGCTCAAGGCCTACTGAAGAAGTTGGCAGCTGGCGTTGGATACCGTTGGAGCTCCGGTGCGCTGATCTGACGGTCGGCGTTCTCCGTGCGTCCGCGTTTACATCCACATATCAAAGCGATGCACAAACAAATCCCACGCCGTCCTCAATGGATCAGATCAAAGGCGCAGATCAAACGTGACAACCATCCAACGATGTCCTCAACGAGCAAAGTTTTTGACTTTGTGTAATGGCTTGAATTACTTGGGACAAAAAACAATAAACCTACAAGCCATGAGGAGGCTGAAGCCGGCTAGAACTTACTAATTGACGCGTCCGTGTTGAAGCAGGCCACTTGTCAGATCAATGATTGAATTTCCACAAGGTCCGTTGCAATAATACTCCACAAGTGTATTTATTTACACCACAAAAATATCCGATGCACAATTGCATGAAAGATCTAAAGCAAACGGTACTACCTTGACAAGTGCACAACAGACGACATGACGTGACGGTCAAAAACTTGTTTGCCCTTGCCGGTAACAAACACACCTGAATATCATCAGGACCATACACATTATATAGACAGGTAATGCATTTCCGCTCTGACAGGTAGAGCCACCTACTGGGCAATAAAGGGAACTGCCATCAAGAACCCAGTTTCATACAGAGACATAATGCACAGAATGATATATATTACGTAACAATAGAGAAATGCAAGCAAAATAAATGAAATATGAAATATGGCACTAAACCAGCAAATTGGCTCTTACACTCACCATTTCTTCTCTGCACTTCGAGTCATGCTATGTCGAGTCATGCAGAGTGATCACAGTGAACAACAAATCACAAGGAAGCGACCATATTTACCTCTCATGTTTTGCATCGCCTTTGCTGGACTGGGTTAAGTAGGAGAAGACAGACGGGACAAAGTCAGGACTGTCGAAGTCCTCAGATGCCTCTCCTGTACTAATAAAGTGTATTCCTGTGACTTATAGTAACGTTAACACACCAAAACAGGTCATTGGCCTACCATTACGACGTTAACAGTCACTAGCAACACAACTTCAGCAAAATTGAACCAAGGTACTTTAGCTTCTAAGCTAGTTCAACTCAAACTTGAACATAATTACTCTGTTGCTTGCAAACATTGTTAGTTATATGTGCATAGGACTCAATAATTACGTTATTTAACGTTTGTTGTTCTAAATTAAAACGAGCGATGTAACGTTATGGCTGATTAGCCTGTTAGCTGAGGCCTATTCTAAGTCTGCACTTATTGTAAGTCGCTTTGGATAAAAGCGTCGGCTAAATTACGGTAATGTAATGTAATGTAATTTAATGCCTAATGTTAACTTACCTGTTATGAAGTGATCACTGCAAATGCGGGCTTTTTCTTAATTAGTTCCTCAGTCCAATCACTTCTTCTGATTGCTTGCAACCAAAGACGCCTCCGGTTAGCCTTAAAAGGGGTG
Source organism: Lampris incognitus (assembly GCF_029633865.1). Lineage (NCBI taxonomy): Eukaryota > Metazoa > Chordata > Actinopteri > Lampriformes > Lampridae > Lampris > Lampris incognitus. Next base: position 42,392,517 of record NC_079219.1, read on the forward strand.
TGAGTTGATGGAATTCGGTAAAATTTGAGCGTTTTGTTTGTCAAAACGATTCTGGCAACTGACTGCACAACACGACATGATGATGCCAGCCGCTTCCTTGCTGCAGCCGACATGTGCAGTAGAACCTGTGTGACATTAGAGGGACGTAGGCGGATAATTCCCCTATACAAGCCATGATTTATACTCACAAGGACAGAAAGTGCTCAGACTTTAGTGGGAATCAAAATAATGAAGATGGATGCATAGAAGAGAGGGTAGCTTCAATGAAGTCCTACTTTAAAGTTTGTAAGGTTCCAGAAGAAAATCAAGTTGAACTTGTTAAACAACACTTGAAGGGGGTGGCAAAGCTAACCGTAAGGCTCGTGCTGGAAGGTAGCACCACAGACGTCAAAACGGTCTTTAAGATTCTTAAGGACGTATATGGCTACAAAGCCCCGTGTAGGCGCAAGATTGAGAGTTTTACAACTGCAAGCAGGCGACAGATGTAAAGAAAATTAGATTTGCTTATGACTTCCAAGAAAAAACTTGGCAAACTAAAGCGACGGGACCCAGACTGCTTCCCTGACCCAGATGCAATGTTAAGAGAGCAGTTTGTGCTGGGTTTGTGGGATGACTCCCTGCGCAGAGAGATGAAAATACAAGCAAAAGGCCAGTCTGCACCGAAATTCAGCACACTATTGCAGGCCACGATTGACTGGTCTGAGGAGGAGGAAGCCCCCTTAGCCATTCCAGCCAATGGTCCCAACCGAGGTGCAATCAATGCAGCGGCTGCTGAAGATGCTTCTCTGGCATTATCAATACAGGCACTGCATGATTCGATACAGAAACTTGCCGCTAGTCAAGACGATTTTTTTTTAGAGCATTACAACGGGCAGAGCTATGTGGCACTCCACTGGGAGAGACGAGAAGGCCACCCTTGAGAGATGAAGATGGTAGACTGATTTGCTACACCTGTGGGCAACCTGGGCATACAAGCAGAGTATGCCAGCAGGGCAAGGGAAGGCCACGTAGAGCTAACCCCATGGCCTCAGGACAGGAACAGGCACAGGTGACCATTAGCAAGGCTTCTGTTAAGCCCTCTGCACCACCTCTGGACCCACTGGATGTGGAGCAAAGAGTGGAACCAGTGAGTGCATTTGGGTATTGTTTTACCATAAATGTGCTTATTGATGGTGTGACAACATGCTGCCTCCTGGGTACTGAAGTAATACTTGGGGTAGTATTGGTCGAGGATCAATGACCACACCGGGTTATAGAACTCAGGTTTAATCGTGGCTCAGTAGGCAGACGTAATAACCATACATGGTAGTGGTGTAACCATAATAACAGTCCGGGTAGTACATAACACCTAGTGTAGTTCCAGTGGATATACATAGCATTATATCACTACATCCCCCCTGTTTAGTTTTCAATTTTTACAGTATCAAAATACTCTAGAACATTCGGTTATATAAACCAACATATCACACAATTCCAATGCGGTACAATCATTGATCAGCATTGTACAGTCATTACACAGAGGTTGCCTTCTCTCTCTTTTTTTTTTTTTTTAGACAGCAAACTCAGAATTGTCCATCTCAAAAATCAATAAACATATTCAGAGCCCTCCTTTTGTGTGTGATTGGCATAAGATGGATCGGCATAAGCAGCATGTTGGGAGTGCAAGTCTACATCGTGTCCTTGCCGAGACGAGGAAAGAGGAATAGTATGCGAGCCGTGATGGGAAGATAGGCTGTCAAAGTGGCTGGTAGGCAGGCTGTTGTCATTCCTCCATGCAGTGAAGCTGTCACTGAAGGTCGCTGTTGGGTCCCTCTGTGATTGTCTCTACTCATAGTCCTTGTAGTGAGCTGGTTTGGAAACAGCTCTTCCATATCTTGTGCGTACTGTCTTGTGTGTTTCACAGGTTTGGCTGGAAGAAGTTCCAGCTGCATGAGTGTCCCGTTGAGGTTCTGTGAAGCGGGTTCTTGCGCTCCTCAGTGCATGGGGGTGGTGAATTTCCCGCAGGTGGCTCCTGCCACGTCTGAGTTTGTTCCCGTTTGATGTTTGCACAATGTAGCTCCTTGTCTCATCGCACTTTTGTACGACGGTGGCTGGATACCAAGTCCCTTTTTCCTTGTTTAGGACAGATACGTGCTGTCCGGGACCGAGTGGAGGTAGTTCTCTGCCGCTGCTGCGGTCATGATGTTCCTTCATGTTTGCTGTTCTCTGCTCCAGGTGGAGTCGGTTTTCCTCCTTGCCTGGGTCCCCTCGACTCGGCAGCAGGGTGGTGACTGGCCTTCCGAAGATCAGTTCTGCTGGTGATGTTAGTTTACTGTCGATGGGTGTTGCTCTGACCTGTAGTAAGGCCACTTGTATGTTACCTCCTTGTCTCATGGTTTTCTTCACAATGGATTTGATGTGTCGCACATGCCTCTCAATGAATCCATTGCTTTTTGGATAGTTGGGTGAGCTTGTCACGTGCCTGATTCCCCAGTCAGCCGTGAATTTCTGGAACGCGTGCCCTGTGTACTGGGGTCCATTATCTGTAAGTATCTCGTCAGGCCTTCCAAAAAGAGACATGTACATTTCCATTTTTTGTGCAACTGCCCGGCTGGACACAGGCATGGGCATTTCATCCACTAAAGGGAACTTAGAATATCTGTCCACAATCAGTAAATACTGATGTCCATCGATCTCGAATAGATCAGAAGCCATGGTTTTGACGGTGTGTTGTGTGGGTTGAGAGGTTGCTTTGGATTTGCATCCTGATGTTCCACGCATACGCTACATGACCTGCAGACTCTTTCGATGTCATCGTTCATTCTGATCCAGTAGACACTTTCTTTCGCCAGTTGCCGTGTCTTTTCGATGCCCTGGTGTCCTACATGCAGCTGTTCGAGTATAGAATCAGTCATGGAGTCTGGGATGAGCACCTGCCTGCCTTTGAATATGACTCCTGCTTCAACTGCGAGCTCATCTCTGAATGACCAGTACTCACGTAGTTGTCTTGGTAGAGCTTTGATGTTGTCTGGCCATCCCTGGTGGATCAGCTCTTTCAGTGCATTGAGTCTGGGGTCACTGGTGGTTTCCGTGCGGACTGCGTCCTGTTTCTCGGGAGAGAAGTTTATCATTGCAACAGTGAGCATCTCTGGATCCTCGACTTCTGCCTTTATTCTGTCAATGCGCTCGTCCAGCTCGATGTTGCTGTTGTTCTCAGGGTTGGGTAGTCGGCTGAGTGTGTCTGCCAGGACCATCTGGTTTCCTGGTCGATACGTGACCTCGTAGTTGTATCCTTGTGTTTTTATCAGCATCCGCTGAAGCCGTGGCAGGGCGGCATGCAGTGGTTTTGTGCATATGGTAACGAGGGGTTTGTGCTCTGTAACTACAATGAATGACTTCCCATACAGGTAGGTATGGTATCGCTGCATTCCATAGACTATGGCCAGGATTTCTCGCTCTATGTTGCTGTACCTGGATTGGCAGTCGTCCAGTGTCTTTGAGCCAAAAGCTATGGGTCTTTTGTTCTGCACTAATGCCACGCCCAGTCCTTTCTGTGATGCATCAACCTCAAGTGTCAGAGGTGTGCTTGGATCATAGTACTTCAGGCAGTCATGTTCGTTGATAACTGATTTCAGGTCCTCAAAGCTCTTTTGGTGATCAGTGTCCCATGTCCAAGGCATGTCACTTTTCAGCAGCACCCTCAGTGTGTGTGCTTTGCCTGCAAACTTTGGGATGTAGGGTGACAGGTAAGTCAGCATCCCCAAGAATCTACTCAGTTCATCTTTGTTCTGGGGTGTCGGCATTTTCTGGATGTCCCTGATTTTGGCTGGGTCAGGTTTGATACCTTTGTCTGTGTACAGGTTGCCAAAGAATGAGATGCTTGTCTCTTTGATTGTGCACTTGTCACTGTTGAACACAATACCGATCTTGGCTGCTCTCTCCATCAGGTTGGTCAGGTTCCTGTCATGCTCCTCTTCGCTTGCTCCGTAGACTGCGATATCATCGGCTATGCTGACGACACCGTCGAGCCCCTCCAGGATTTTGTCCATCTTTGCCTGGAAGAGATCTTGAGAGACACTGAGACCAAATGGCAAACGTTTCCAGCAGTATCTACCAAATGGAGTTCGGAATGTGGTTAGCAGTTGTGACTCCTCCTCTAGGTGTATTGACCAATATCCAGCTTTTGCGTCAAGTTTGCTGAATATTTTTGCATTTGCAAACTTCGGGTTCAGTTCCTCCACATTAGGAATCTTGTGTGGGCATCTCCTAAGGCTAGCATTAAGCTTTTGGGGGTCTAAGCATATACGAAGGGAACCGTCTTTCTTTGTGCTGTATGCCAGACTCGAGCACAAGTCTGTGTGCTGTTCTACTTTTCATAACACATCTTGTTCGACTAGGTTACTCAGTTCATCTTTCAGTTTGTCTTTGATGTGAATGCTGCACTTACATGGTGGGTCTATGAATGGTTCAGCATCCTTTTTCAGGAAGAGCTTGGCCTTTCCACTGAAGTTGCCAATTTTGTCAAACTGCTCTGGGTATGCTCTCTTTAGGTCTGCACTGTTAGATATGGTCATTTTGGGTTTTGTCTGTCCTGTGTTGACTTTTTTCTGGTTTGCATTTCCTTTCTCGGTCACTGCATCTACATTGACAGTCACTAGGTTTAATAGTTCACATGTTGGCAGCCCAACTATGGCTGGCCCTGGTACGTCTACAACGTAGAACTTTGCATTGATCCATTTGGATTCTTTGTACTGGCATGGAATGTCAATGGTGCCTAGGCAGGGGATGACGTGACCACTGTATGCAGATAGCCTCCTGTTGGTTTTTTTCAGTCGTTTCTGGGTGCATGCATTTTCACCGTACATCTGCTTGAAGGTACGTAATGGGAGTGTGTTGCCTGATGCACCTGTGTCTATCTTCAAACGTAGTGTGTATCCACGACCAGGTAGGTCAGGTGGTGTCACCTTCAGGACTGTGTATGCCTCCTCTCTGGCCGGCTTGCTGTCTATGCTATGCATGCACTTTTCACTGATAGTTATGGAGTGGAACTGTTTCTGGTAGGTACTTTCGTTCTCACTGTCCGTTTCACTGCTACTCTCTACAGCATGTATGCGAGTCCTGCTCTGTTGCTTTTTGTCTTTATAGGTTTTGTGCTTGTGCTGTTTGTCTTGTGGTGTGTGGGACTTACTTCCCCCGCTCCTGCTCTGGCTGGAGTGTTCCTGGCGCTCTCGTTTGGCCTTCCTGCAGCACCGCTCCCAGTGACCTTTTGCACCACACACATTGCATTCATCATCATATGCAGGACATCGACGTGGTTTGTGGCTTCTCCCACAGTTACGACATATGCAGTCCCTGTCCACAGCGTGGATTCTCTCATTGTGTGACAGGCTAAGTTTGTCTAACTGTTCATTGCCTGCTGTCAGGGCTTCATATTTTCGTCCCTCAGCCAGAACCTCTGCTAAGGAATATCCTTTTGGTTTGCTGTATAGATCATTCCTCAGGGCATCATGGGGAGTGCTCGCAATAATAAGCTCAATCATACGCTCGTTATGCTCTTCGTCTGAAAACTGACATTTCTGTTCTAGTGTTCTGGCTCTGGTCACAAAATCATCAATATTCTCATCTGGTTTCTGTCTGTGTTGCATCAGTTGCAGTCTATGGATTCTGAAATTTACGTTCAACTTTAGCTGTTTTTCAAAGAAGTCCCATAGTTTGGCAGGCTTTTTCTTTTCATCATCGGTGAGCCCACTGGCATTCAGTCTTTTTAATCCTTCATCTCCGATTCCATGACATATTTTCCTAGCTTGTTTAGCTGCGCCATTTATTTCTTCATCTTCTAAATACAGAGTCATTTTCTGTTTATACAGTGAAATTGCCTCACCCAGGTCCGGGTCTGACCAATTCATCGTCGGTAGATGCGATGGCATGACGTCTCCTGTTGCTAGCTAGCTAGTTAGCTTTGCGGCTAGCTCAGCTCCTGGGAACCAGCCAGAGACAGCAATGACTTGCAGCAGGAACAACTCAGCCCACCGGTCGCCACCTCATCGGGCACTCCCACGGAGCCGGACGTGCCAGCAAGGCCCTCTGGGTTCACCATCACCTCCAGTGGCAGAGTTGTAAAACCCCCAAAGCGGTATGATGTTTAGATACTGAGTGAGCAATGGGGCAGAATAATCCCCACACTCTGTCGAAGGGCTGGGCAGTCTACCCCACCCTTCAGGTTAATTTTTGAATTTTGAAGTGCATGTCTTCATTGTTAGCTGGTTATGCTGTTAATTAGCAAATTGCTAGTATGGTATTGCTGTTGCTATGTTTTATAATCTAGCAATGTTATTGTTTCCATTGGAACATACATGTACTTTAAAAGGAGGGAGATGTGATGAGAACTACAGTGCCCAGCATGCTGTGTACGTAAGAGGAGGGGCACGCAACAATATGTTTTAGCGCGGTTCTGTACTGGGGCATTCTGGGGGATTATGCGGGTCGGGGACTGGAAGCAGACGGCTGAATAAAGCACGTTATTAATCGCGACTCCCTTGCCTGTCGTTTATGCACATGACAGGGGTTATAGCTGCCTTTCCCCCCTCTTCTTTTCTTACTTATTTGGACTGGTTTTCATTGAGAAATGATTGGAGGTGTGGTTAAGCAGAGTATATAAGAGGACGTCACCGTGACGTGCATGGGCGTCTCCTGGAGTTTGTTAATGGCGGGAGGTTGCCTAAACGCCTCAGGATACGCCACTTTGAAAACGCGGTACAGGTTCACACCATTCCAGCTTTGAAGGACTTTGAAGAAAACCAAGTCTCGTTTATTTTTTTTGAGGATCCATCCACCATCAACCTAAAATGAACTAAACTACCAAGACGGTGTCCGCCGCTTACGGGAGCTGAGACCCATGCGGCCGAGGCCTTGTCGGAGGGACCTGCTAACTGCTATCCTGCTACCTCGGTAAGCTAGCCCACTTCCGCTAGTTCTCTCGTCTTGGAAATCAGCCCTTCTTCTTGTTTTTTCCTCGTTTCCATCTTTTCTACACATTCCAGGTTAGGTTGCGTGTTTAACCCTTAACCCCTAGACCCGACTAGTCCATAACATAATTTGGGGCGCTCGTCCGTGATTTATTTGAAGATTAAATGCATATTAATGTTTGATAAAACCGGTTAGCGATTAGACGTCAGTAGCGAGTTACATCCAAGCATTCTGTTTGTGAGAAGAGGCACAAATGAGTTGGATTCAGCTCGGGAAAAGCTGTATGTTGCTAGGTTTAGAAGTAAGCCACGGACGTACAGTTACGTCCAGAATAGCTGCACGGTGCTAACTTCTCACTTAAAACAGATGGTTGCGTATTGCATGTAAAACTAAGCTAGCTAGAAGGGAAGTTAGTGAATGCATTTACCATGTGTGTTGAGATTAAAAATGGGGATATAGGTCTACAGGTTGGTTTGGCTTGTTAGCTGATAGCTACTTGACTAATGGTGGCAGATGTTTTGCTGGTGTGTATTGCAGTGTATCGGTTTTGGGTCTTCAGGTAACGTCGTGAGCGCTCTGTGTGCGGTCTGTTCATATCAATTTATGTGAATATTTCGATTTATGAGCTTCTACCTCTCGTTGCAGGTTATATGTTTTGTCAGTAAGGCTATTTGGTAATAGTTACCTTAGAGGTAATTTTGTGAGAGTCTTGTCTCTTTTGGTTAGCCTAACCTTTGAGAGAATTTGATAACGATAACCATGGCAACGTTCAATGTAGAGGAGTTTTGTGGGAGTGATTTTGGGCACAAGGAGTTGCGTAAGCCTAAAAAGGAAGATTTGCTTTCAGTAGCTCAATATTGTGAGGTAGACGTCACTCCAAAGACTAAAAGGCCAACGATTGTAGAGACCCTGATTTCAGTGTTACACCTAAAAGATCACGTACATGAACGAGCAGAGCGAGAGAGAGAGAGAGAGAGAGAGAGAGGGGGAGCGGCTGTTTCAGCTTGAGTTAGCAAAGGTGACATTAGCGCAAGAGAAGCTTAAAGTGAATAACATTGACTTACAACGTAAGCACAAAGCTTGTTTTGATATTTCTAGCTGTTTTGAGACTCATGCCAAAATTTAACAGAGATCATGTGGGCTCTTTGTTTGACACTTTTCAGAAAATTGCCAAAGAGCTAGAATGGCCTGAGAATAGGTGGACGTTGCTTGTCCAGAGTGTGCTTGAGGGCAGAGCCTAGGAAGCTTATGCTGCGTTAGATGCTTCTGAGAGCAGAGACTACGATACTGTGCGGAAGGTGGTTCTGGCAGCCTATGAGGTGGTGCTAGAAGCCTATCGACAGAAGTTCAGGTCTCTGCAGCGTAAATCAAGGGAAACTTTCCTTGATTTGGCTAGGCAACAGGAGGTTGTGTTTGACAGGTGGTTAGCAAGCACTAACACTCACTCCTTTCAAGAGTTGCAGCAACTTACGCTGGTGGAGCAGTTCAAAACCAGTTTACCCTGGCATATGGAGATACATCTAAATGAGATGGGCATTACTGGGCATTAAGAAAAGCTGCTATGGCAGCAGATTCTTATGAGTTAACTCACAGAGAAATGTCATAGAAAGGAAAGTTTGGCAGACAGGATAGGAGACAGGCTGCAACTGACAGGCCTGGTGAGGCTGTCATGACGGAATCTACTCCCACCCTGTTCAGTCTCCAGGGCCAGGGAAAAGATATGAGAAGCCTTATTTTGGATGTGGCTCCGCTGCATCCGGGGTGTGACCTGGAGATGGCCAGCACCTCCTCCACCAGCTGGTCCATGCTAGCACACCTTGTGTTGTGACTGTGTGCTGTGTGTTTTGTTTGCTCACGAGTTGTAGCTGGTTCACCTGCAGGTCGAACGCAGCTACGTTATTTGGCGTGGGTCGCCACAGGATGACCATTTCGTGTGTGCTTTGTTTTGTCTGGTCACGAGTTGTAGCTGGTTCAACTGCGGGTCGAACGCAGCTACATTATTTGCTGTGGGTCGCAACAGGATGACCATTTTGTGTGCTTTGTGTTTTGTGAGGTCATGAGTTGTAGCTGGTTCACCTGCGGGTCGAACGCAGCTATTTTATTTGGTATGGGTCGCCACAGTGACCGTGCTGTGTGTGCTACTTTGTGTTGTCTGTCAGTAACTTGTTGTGGTTGAGGGCCACTTTGTAGGTGACCATGTGTTGGTGGGAAGGTGCTGGCCATTTTTGGTCACATTTTGGATGTAGCGGAGCTACTTGTGGCGATCCATTGTTGTGGCTGAGGTGCTCCACCATTTTGTTTGGTCACATGTTACTGTCATGTTATGTAGCACATTGTCAGTTTTTTTTTTTCTTGTGGGGTTTTTGTTAACAAGCCTGTAGGGGCTTGTTTTTATGGGTGGGGGAGTTACGGCCACGGCCGTGTCCGTATAGTTTTGTTTTGTTCCCTCCTGTATCTAACCCTCACTCTGACTCTACATTCAGGTATCCGCCAGGTGCTCCCCATCACCTAATCAACCGGTCAACAAATCAAGCAATTTCCATTAACTGTACATAGTCTTGTTGTTGTTTTAGGAAATGAGAAAATGATATAAAAAGGATAAAACAAAAAAAAAAAACAAATAGGTTGAAACCAGATGTTGTTTTTTTTTTCTGTAAGGGGGGAGGAATGTGGTGAAGTCCCAGTGAGATTGATGAACCCAAGTCAGGAGCCAATTGTTTTGCCTCCGAGGGCGAGAGACACTGAGCTGTGTAAACCACAGAAGTTGCTGCACAAGGAGTTGGTAGCATTTGGGGAGCTGTGTGTCAAAGCACTTGTAAGGAAGGTTAAAGTTGAGTCCAAGCTGGATGGATCAGGGCCATTATCTGTCCCTGTACAAGCTAATCCCCACGGGCTCACATCAGATTAAGTGCATCAACTTAACCAGCTGCTGAAGAAGCATCACGCTGTATTTTCACAAGACGACTGTGATTATAGCTACACCACTATGGTGACACATTGTATCCCAATGAGCAAGGCGCACCCTATCAAGCAAAGACATCGCAGCACCCCCCCCCCACCCATGTGTTTCAGGAGGTCAAGCAACACGTACAAGACCTGGTTGCACAAGATGTGCTGAAAGAGAGCTGCAGCCCTTGGGCATCACCTGCAGCAGAGACGCCTACCCTCTCCCTAGGGTGGAGTCGCTTGACACCTTTGGTCATGCTCGGTTTTTCTCGTCTTTGGACCTCACTGCAGGACACTTCCTAGTGGCTGTGGCTGAACAAGACCAAGAGAAGACTGCCATAACACACCATTTGGATTGTACCAATGGACCCGCATGCCGTTTGGGCTCTGTGATGCCCCAGCGACATTTCAGCACTTAATGGAGGCGGTCCTGGGCAATCTGGCATTCAAGGTTTTATTGGTTTACTTGGACAATGTCCTTGTATTTTCCAAAGACTTTGAAAGTCCTAGAAGATTGGCTAGTCCCACACTCAGTTAAAGAAGTCTGGCAGGTGGTGGGCTTCATGTTACCGGCAGTTTGTTCCCCATTTTGCTCAGCTAGCAAGGCCCTTGCATGCCCTGGTGGGTAAAGCAAAAAAAGACGGCATTCAGGATCTACCGCAACACTTTGTGTGGCGTGAAGAGTGCCAATAAGTATTTGATAGGCTGAGGAAGTGTCTGATGGGGCCACCCGTACTCGCGTATCCCAACTTTAATCTCCCATTCATTCTAACAATGGATGGGAGTTACCTGGGCCTTGGGGTGGTCCTGAGCCAAAGACAAGAAGGGGTCGAACACGTGATAGCCTTTGCCAGCCGAGGTCTGCATGGGTCCGAGAGGAATGACAAGAATTATAGTGCCTTTAAGTCAGAGCTTTTTGCCCTCAAATGGGCAGTCATTGAAAAATTCAGAGATCTGCTGCTATATTCTAAGTTCACTGTCATTACGGACCATAACCCCTTACGGTACTTGGAGACTGCAAATCTAGGTGTGGTAGAACAAATGTGGATGGTCCAGCTGGCTGAGTTCAACTTTGAAGTGCATTATAAGCCTGGAAGAATGAACCAAAATGTAGACGTGCTGTCCCATGTCCCAGTTTCTTCAGAGTCAGAAATCGAGGACAGAGAGAAAGACTTCTTGGTGATAAAGGAAGATAAAGTGTGCGCCTGTTTGTGGCCTGCCTATATAGTTAGGTTCAAGGAGCTAGTGACACACTCTTTAGTCCAGTCCAGGCTGAAAAGCCAAGTCTGCGAACACAGCTGGAATGAGCTTCAGGAACTTCAGATGCAAGATCCTGACATCAGTCTGGTGTTGACTGCTATTAAGGCGCATGAAAGGCCCAAGAAACAGGAGCTGTGTGTGATGAGCTGGCCACAACAGAAATTGACTGGACAGTGGGAGAGATTGACGTTGTAGCATGGCGTCCTGTTTCAGTCTTATGAGACCCCAGAGATTGTGAGGAAGTGCAACAGCTGGCTGCGCCTGAATCCTTACAAGGGATCATGTATGAGACACAACATGACCATGGTGGGCACTTCAGTGAGAGGGGCTTTGAGGTGAAGCTACTATTGGCCCACTATGGATAAAGATGTACGATATTGTGTACAGCAATGCAAGCGTTTTGCCCTCGCAAGAGATGTGTTCCCAAAGGCACAAACCCCAATGACCTGCACAAATGTCACAGCTCCCCTGGAAGTGCTCACCATGGATTACATCCTTTTCGAAGCATTGGTTGGGGGGTATGAAAATGTCCTGGTGCTTACCAATATGTTTACCAGGTTCACCACTGCAGTGTCAACGAAGGATCAAACTGGACGAACCACAGTGACTGCTAATCAAACATTGGTTCGTATATTATGCCTACCCTGCCTGATTGCATGCCAGCCAAGGCCAGAATTTCGAGGCAAGTGTGATTAAAGAGCTTTGCCATGTTTATGGGATTGCCAAGAGTAGAATGAGTCCGCACCACCCACAGGGCAACGCCTAGTGTGAGCGCTTTAATCACACAATACATGAAATGTCCAGGTCTCTCCCAGCGGAAAAGAAAAGGACGTGGAAGCAGCATCTGCCAGAGTTGGTCATGGCATATAGTAATCGCCATGTCCATTCCGCCACTGGATATGCCCCATTTTACTTACTTTTCAGAGGGGATTCGTGTCTTCCCAGAGACATCCTGGGATGCAAGGATGTGGAAGTTAACAATCTTGACAACATGGATGACTGGGTCCCCAGCCATCATCAACAACTACAGGCAGCAGCCGACGCAGCACAGACAGCATCAAATCAAATCAATTTTATTTGTATAGCCCAATATCACAAATTACAAATTTGCCTCAGTGGGCTTAACAGCTACACAACATCCTGTCACAGGAGGCTTCACATCACAGGAGGCTTCTCTGAAGCGCAAGAGGATATATGACCGTAAGGCATGTGGGGCTCTCGTCAGACCAGGAGACAGAGTCCTTTTGCAAAACCATCAAACAAGGGGCAGGAATAAGATTAAGGATCGGCGGAGTCAGATCCTTATCTCATTGTGTCTCAAAACCATTCTGATATGCCAGTATTCGCAGTTAGGCCTGAGGCTAGTGGCCCTATAGAGTTGTGCACAAGGATCAGATGAAACCTTGTGTCCTTGAAGTCATTAGCTCAAGAACAGTTCCCCATACTCGCAAAAGGGCCCAGTATCAGTCCACATCCGACATCTATGATGTAGTGTATTTGCCCTGTTGTCATCCTCGCACCACTCAGAGTCACCACACACCTACCCACATTACACCACACAGTGACATTCCTGATACAGACAGGGAGGGGGGACAACGTGAGCAGTCAGGGCTGGGTAAAAACCAGATGATCACAAAGGATGAGTCAGAAGGGGGAGCGCCGTCTGAGGATGCAGATGAATCCAGTGCAGATAGTGAGGATATGCCAAGACCTAGTCGGCCTCAGAGAAGTACAAGAGGTTAGCTCCCCATTAGGTTCAAGGACTATATCACAAAATAAACCAGAATATCTTTATTTGGTCTTGCACTATCAATGTTTGTTCGGCTGATGTATGTAATGTAAATGTATACTTTTCATTGTTGGTTGTGAATGCTTTGCCTTAAGTCCTACCAGCTAAACAGTAACGATGTTAAGCAATGGTAAATGAAGGACACTTACTGTTGAGTCCTAGTGCTGTGGAGAAGTCTCTGTTGTGACAGGGTTTGGAAGGGTGGGATGTGGCGAGCCACATGGGACTGACTGGCTTGTAGAGGGTTGAATTGCCTCTGGTGATGGGTGGGCACTTCATTGGCCGATCAGTGATTGCCGGGAACTGTGGGCCTATTGGAAGGAGAGTAACGGTGGCAGAGGGCTGGACTTCTGTGACTATGGGTAGAAGAAGAACATGGCAGCTAACTAAGGAAGATGGTGAAAGTTTGAGTGTGGAGAAGTTAGATGTTTGCTTGGAAGACGGCAAAAGTTTGAATGTGGAGAAGTTGATGTGTGCTTGCTATAACGTAACCAAAAGGTTAGAAGCTGCAAAACGGAGTTGTGGAGTTTGGGTAGGATGTCGAGACACAAGCAAATGGGCAACGGCTGCCATGTTTGAGGTGAACGGACCGTGCTCCAGTAGGAGCGGCATCATCGGCGAACCTGTTCGGCAAGTTTGGATGTTTCTCCTTCCCTTTTCTCCCACCTCCCTACTGTGAGTATCGGTCTTTCGGGCCTGGGCTGTTTCCAAAGGCAACGCGACACCGGACGCCATCTTCCAAGGATCAGAGGCATCGTTTATGAATTAGCTAGCACTTTAGCCATTGACTTAGCCATATATTCGCGTTACATTTGCCTTTACCCTTACCTCACTGAGATGTTTAAAGAAAGATACAAAGATAAGGTGACATACAAGGACAAATTATTTGACAAAATTGAATGCCCTAAATAACGTTGTTCCCTACGAGCTGCCAGTGAAAGAATGGAGCCCCGACCCAGACAAGCATCCTCAACGGACATGGTAAATTACCTCGTCTATTGTATTAGCACTTACACAATGGACCAGTTTAAATCGTTTAAATCTCTCGAAGCACACGGGCAATTGACGAATGGATGGGTTCAAGAGCTCCACAGCTTCAACGCTGTGACAGCATTGTGACCTTTGCAAAGGTAAGAGCTAGCTTTATCTAACTGCCTACATTGAGTATCATAACAGGCTATTGCCTTAACCTAAATGATTGAATCAGTTCGGTCTTTCGGACTTGGGCCGTTTCCAAGGGCAACGCGATGCCATCGTCCAAGGATCAGAGGCATTGTGACATCACGACTGAAAGACCGATTCCCTGCCACATGGCTTTGTTCACTTTAGCACCGGGCTTAAGGAGGAATTCGTCTTTAGAACAAAGTCTTCTGCTATTGTTCGGCGTGCGTCGAGGTGCTGCGCTGTCGTTCTTAATCCAGCAGAGCGGACACTGTTGACGGTTTAAATGAGTAGAAATTTACAAATTTATACGAACGATTAGTAGTTTCTTTTGTTATTTATTCTGGAAACTAACTTCTGTGTTTAGTTTAAATAAAATCTGTTATTGTTCCAGTTCACCATTCTACCAACTTTGTCTGCTAGCTAGAGAGAGAGGGTGAGAAGCTGTAAGGTGGGTACATTCACTTAGGCCTATACTAGCACACAAAATGCAACACCCCACTATATCAGTATAGTTTACCCGTTATACTTTGCCTTTGCCACCTCTCTCTTCGCTTTACGCTGCATCTCCTTGTACTTCTGTCTACTTTCTTCATCTCTCTGACTATCCCACTTCTTCTTTGCCAACCTCTTCCTCTGTATGCTTTGCTGTACTTCCTCGTTCCACCACCAAGTCTCCTTTTCTCCCTTCCTCTGTTTGATGTCACACAAAGTACCTTCCTAGCTGTCTCCCTCACTATTTCTGCAGTGGTAACCCAGCCATGCAACGCCTCACTACCACCCACTGTCTTTTTTAACTCCTCCCTGAACTCCACACAATAGTTTTCCTTCTTCACCTTACAGCATTTGATCCTTGACTCTGCCTTCACTCTCTTCCTCTTCTTCGTCTCCAAAGTCACCCTACCACAATCCGATGCTGCCTACGCTCTCCCCTGTCACCACCTTGCAGTCTCCAATCCCTTTCAGATCGCGCCTTCTACATGAGATATAGTCCACGTGTGCGCTTTCCTCCACTCATACGTCACCCTTTGTTCCTTCGTCTTCTTGAAAAATGTATTCACCACAGCCATTTCCGTCCTTTTCACAAAATCCACCATCTCTCTCCTTGACCCCATACCTACCCATCACCTCTTCATCACCTCTGTTCCCTTCACCAACATGCCCATTGAAGTACGCTCCAATCACCACTCTCTCCCCCTTGGGTACACTCTCCACCACTTCATCCAACTCACTCCAGAATTCTTCTTCCTCTTCCATTTTACACCCAACTTGTTGGGCATATGCACTGATAACGTTCATCAACACACCGTCGATGTCCAGCTTCATACTCATCACTCTGTCTGGCACGGTCTCCACCTCCAGCAGACTCTTGACATACTCTTCCTTCAGAATTACCCCTACCCCATTTCTTCTCCCATTCACACCATAGTAGAAGAGTTTGAACCCACCTCCGATGCTCCTGGCATTACTCCCCTTCTACCTGGCCTCTTGCACACACAGTATACCTACCTTTCTTCTTTCCATCATATCAGCTAGGTCTCCCCCTTTACCAGTCATAGTGCCAACATTCAAAGTTGCGACTCTCACCTCCACACTCTTACCCTTCCTCCTCTCCCGCTGCTTCTGGACATGCCTTCCCCCCTCTCCTTCTCCTTCGCCCAACTGTAGCATAGTTTCCACTGGCTGCTGGCCAACAGTGCCGGTGGCAGTCGTTGGTAACCCGGGACTTGACCAATCCATTATGTAAATCTGATTTATGATCCGCATATTTGATTTGGCAAAGATTTTACGTCAGATGCCCTTCCGGATGCAATGCTCCCCATTTATCCGGGCTTGGGTTCTAGAGTTCTAGAGCACATGTGTTTGCTAATTGCTCTTTTCTTCTGTAGTATTTCAGAGTCATTCAGAAAGCTTGCCTTTAGTATACAATACCTGATCATATTTTGATTGTATACACCAAAGCAGTTTCTTTCCTCAAATTACTGGTCACAAGCAGGGCGGATCTACAGGGTGGCAAAGGGTGGCAGCTGCCACCTCTGGGACACAGTCTTGCCACCCCTGTTGCCACCCCATTTATAAATCAGATAATATGTTTTTAAAGTATATTTTATGTACATGCATGGTGAAGGTCAATGAGACCCGCACCAAACTCATCTCAAACAGAAGTCGCCGATTTAGAATCCCCCTCCCCCTCACAGGCACGGATCTACAGGGTGGCAAAGGGTGGCAGCTGCCACCTCTGGGACACAGTCTTGCCACCCCTTTGCCACCCCAGGAAAAAATCTCTAGATCCACCACTGGTCACAAGGAACACAAATGAAATAAGATAGTTTCACAATGAGTGCGTTGCTGGACCCGATAGGACATGTCACATGATTCACTTGCATTTAGCCAAAGACTGTGATTATGTTAATTGTTGTACTTTTTTTCCTACAATTTAAACCTGGGGATAAAAATGTGTCTTATTTGAGAATAACATGACATATTAAATAATGTATTTTAAGTATTTCAAATACACAAATACAGCCTCGTAAAGTATTTTGTTATAAATTACATCTTTATTTCTGTCCAGCAAAATACAAATAACAAAATACTCAATAGTAATTAAATGCGTATTTTAAATATATTTAATAGAACTAGTGCCCATAAATAAATTATTATCGCTGCCTGTATATAAATGTAGCCCTAGGGTACACCCAAGCATAAAAGTGAAGGTTTTTAACAGTATCCTGCTCCTACAATTAGTAGTACATTAACTAGAATGAGCACTATCTATGAGTATTATTTATTTAATATTCGTATTAACACCTGAAATCTCTCTCAGGTATAATTGAGCTGTTTAGAGGCATTGGTTAATTTACATGCATGCTTTTCTAACCAGTGAACATGCGTCTAACGTGGCTAAGCACAACCTGTCGGTGGGCAGTAACTTAACTAAAACAAGGTAACATTCTCATGTTTAGGTGAAACGTACAGTATTGGTTTGCACATGGAGAATACTTCCCATCTTTGTTTCATTTTCTCAGAGGTACATGTCCACGTCTTTTGTTACAATTCTCATTGGTTTGGGGTAGGAACTAGCAAGAGTAGCTGGCTGCAGACAAAATGGCGGACCTCCGCAAGAGGCACCTCCGCAGTTGACAGGACCATCACATGACCTCCGCAGTTGCCAGGAGCATGCGCAAGAGGCAGTTGACAGGAGCATGCGCAGGAGGCACCTCCGCAGTTGACAGGAGCATGCACAAGAGACACTTGACAGGAGCATGCGCAGGAGGCACAACAATAGCGATACGTTAGCTAGATAATGTTAGCCAACAATGTTAGCAATTGCGTTACGTTAGCTAGATGTCTAACAACACTAGCGAATGCCAGCTAATGTTTGCTATGGATGGTTAGAATGTGGGCTATTTTTCTAACGACTCGACCCTCATTAATCAGTTATTATCAGATACAGAAAGTTACTGCCCGAGTGTGTAACAATTATGGTAAGATCTACAGAAGCCCATCGAGGGCAAAATAACCTAGACTCAATGGCAAACAGATGCCCCTTTGAGCAAACACTGTGAGCACAAAATGCACAGGCTCTGATAACATGGTCCCTTATCTAACCACAGTTTAAACACACCCATAAAACCTTCCATTATCTACTACTGGGACAAATGAGACTGAAGGGGCTATCTACCGAAACTTACAAACACACACAAACTCACTTTGTACTATAGGGCCCAGGTGAAATAGTAGTTAAGTCAACATAGGCTTTTAGTATTCAATGTCTAAACGTAAAATATCTTCAAAACCTATCAAGCCGATCCCTAATGTGATGTGTACTCAATTGAGAAATTTGGCATTTCCTCTCATACAGTCAAATCTTACAATTACCAGTGCAGTTGTGCACACAGTCAAAGATACATATGACAATGAGACTATTTGTTTTAGCCATAAAAACAGTGGGATATCCCACTCTATTAAGGGTTAATATGCATGTACAAACAGAATAAATTGGGTTAAATATAACAATAATCTTTATTAATGTGACATTGTGCGCAACATTTGACATCTTCACATGGCAAACATCTGTGACCAGGGGCTTGGTGGGGGTCCCCGGGGTGGAGGGCCCCAAAGGCAGACGCAGATTTCTTTTCTTCTTTTTTTTTTCTTAAGTATTTTATTATTTTTCAGTGTTATCATCGGGTTCAGCATTTTAAAGAATGTGGTTGAGGTTTTACATAATAATAACAATAATAATAATAATAAACAAAAACATCAAAACAAAATAAATAAAATAAAGTTAAAATAAAATAGAAATAAAAATATTAATGCTCGGCCTCGATCTACTGCCTCTTCTGCATCTTGATAATATCATTAAATTCTTGCACTTCACTAAAGAATACATTGGGAAAAGAAAAGAGACAGAGAAAAGGAGAGATAAGAAATACAATCGATCGGACATGAGAACTCATGGTATATCATGAATATTAACACAGCTAGGGGATGTTAGGCACAAAGTGGTAGACTGATTTCAGACATTTGTACCTTTCATCATACAATGGTCCCGCGTTAAATCTTCTCTTTGCCTCAGCTAGAGAGAGGTTGTCCACTGCCACAAGAGCGTGGACAATGGCCTGGTAGAGATAGATAACCTCCAGTTAAAAGGGGTCCCATATTTACAACACAATACAAATTAGTGGTGGGGCGAGCATAACTAAGATTAGATGGTTGAGTTAAACCTCACCTCAGGCATCAGCACATCCCACACGAAGCTGACTCTCTGGAACTCTGTCGTTGGGACATAAGGTGCACATTTTGTGGCTCCTTTGAGGACCAAGTTGATGTGCTTAAAAACTTCATCAATTTGGTCGTCTTCTTCCAGGTAGGTGAAGACCCTGTCTGGTTTCGTAGACCTGAAATTCACCAGCCACTTGGAGTTGCCTTCACCTGTGATTATTTCCTATAGAAACAAAGACCATGTCAAATAAATGCACTGCAGAAGATCAGGCTTTGATCATCTTTTTTGCAATTAGAAGTGTTTTTATGTATAAGCATTATTATTATTGGTATCATACCAGTAGCCGTTTGTCCGACCCCTTCAGCTTCGTGATGAAGTCCACCAATCTTTCATTGGCAGACCTGCGAGCTTCTCTTGCATGTTTTGCCATCTTTGCTGTAGTGGGTGTAGTGGTCATCAAGTAGTGTAGAGGAACCTCTAGGGATGTGTGGCAAAGGACAACTTGTGAATTCTAAACCAACCCAGAGTAATTCATCAAATATCGTAAAAACACAACACGCAATGACAATGTATGGTAATTTTTTGTTGTGGCTGTCCTGTAAAGTTTGTCAAATGTCACTTACCCCCATCTGGTTTCTAAGCCCTTGTTATGTTCCTGTAATGTAAGAGAGCAACAAGACAGATGATGACTGAAAAATATATTTATTTAACAATGCACTTTTCAACATTAGTTAATGAAGTGTTTGAAGCACCTGAATGTATTAGTTATTAATGGTTCTGATTATACCAGTAGTTAAATTGAATTTCAATCTGACCTGGACGACTTCCGAAAACGTCCGTTTCGGGAGTCTTGGGAGCCTGAAGACAGGAGGCAGGTCACCTCTCAGTAGAGCTTTGGACTGCTCTGTCCAGTGGGCAAAAACCTTGCCATGCCTTGAAAAGATGAAAACATGAAATCTGAAAAGCCAATTAGACCCTATTCTAGTTCGATGTCTGCAATGGGACCTTTTCATACTCCGTGTTGAGTACTTTGCTGCTTTTCCTCGTCTCCCTCCCAATCCATGGTGCCCAATTGTCATATGCCGGTTGGACAACAAATAGATTCTGTGAAGAGTCTGCATCAAAAACATAATTTCAAAAATATTGAAATATCTAATACAGTTCATTCCGGGGAGACGCAGTCACATCCGATGGGACCTGGTGTATTTTACTCTTTTGACAAACTATATACACTGTGGCACCCGCCCGATCTCCCATCGGCGCTCCACTGGACTGCTGACCCACCTTCGGCACCATGGAGAGCGACCTGACCTGGCCTCACAACACTCAGCATCAAAAAATCCTCTGCTTATCATGTGTAGATGGACGGATTCCCAAAATACCTCTATGTTGTGTTCACCTTGGAAGACATCACTCAGTTGTATCAGCTCACTAACTGCAATCACCAAATACAACATAAGACACAAAATATCATTTGAGGATGAGTAGCAAGTACATTGTAGTTTATGTGGCACCAACAAAACGGTAGTTAAAAAGCGATTTACCTAAATAGCACTTTTAGGAAAAACTTACCCTCAAAGTTGAACACTGCTTTTCTGTGGAGGTCCATAACCACCACAGGGGGTAGAACCCACAGTTTACACATGAGTATGTGTATTCTCTGTTGCAAAGTGCCTCAAAGTGGCAGTATGCTTGAAAAATTAAGTTGGTGGCTGGAAACCGTTCTTCACACAAAGCCTCCAGAGAGCTGATGACTCTAGACACTGACACATGATTCTATGGTAAAAAATAAGACAGGAAAAGGTTTGAAATGGAAGGTATGAATATGCTGAAAACTCAGTACTACTGTAACTAGTAACATCATTCCCTGCAATCACTGTACCTGGTAATGTATTTATTTTAAAAATGGGCAAATAAATTGCAGATGTGGAATAGGCTGCCAATTTAACTTTGATTAGTGCTGCAGAAACCACAGTACTAGCAGAAAAGGGGCTACACAGAATTTGGAAAATCTTGCGACAATAGTTAGTTGAACAATTTTCAATTGATGAAATCTTTCTGGGTCAATATGGAATAAATGAAGGTCATAACACCTTGTGTTGTCTGTCATTAACACTGTTTTACACACTTGAAGATTGTGCCTTAGGTAAAGGCAAAGCTGCAGTGTCAGAATGACATGGTCATTAAAATTAAGCAGACCATCTGTCCATTCCTGATAACGGTAGATCATGTGGCATTCAGTACACCTTCTATTGTAAGTAGAGATGTCTGTAATGGACATAAGGCTATAAAGTAGGACATTAAATCAGCTGTATATGGTTAATCAAACGATTAATGTCCATGCACACTGTCCTTTTATAAACTAAATAAACTAAACTAAAGGATGCATTTAACTTACTTTGGATTACACCATTCATGCCAACTATTCTGGCTTTGTCTGTGATGTGCGAGATTTCTTCCAATTTGGGATTGCCTGAACAGAGCTTGCATGTCGTTTCAGTTGGAATCAACTTTGAAGGGTAATCCGTCGAACCTCAAACAGTATCCATTTTAAACTCAATTGAACTAATTCATTTACACAAATATTTTAATAAGTGCTTACCTAGCTACATGGCCTGCAACAACTACGCAACGAAACATCGCTGGCTAACGTTAGCTAAATGCTTAGAGCCACTTGACATTTCGAATGTATTGTCTCCATTATCGGTAACAGTTATACCCACGCTCGCTGGATTCTTCGATACATTAAGTTTGATAGACAACATTGAATAAAACCTTAAAAAAGACAACTAACCTTTTAAAGTATCTTCTTACCGCTGTCGCAGTATCTTCTAATTCTTCTTTTCGTTTTATGGCGGATTGCAATCTTAAAAACAACACGAAGAAGACCAACGTCCGGTTTTCTGTCAACCGCGGTCACGTGATGGTCCTGTCAACTGCGGAGGTCCCTCTTGCGGAGGTCCGCCATCTTGTCTGCAGCCAGCTTACTCTTTCAGTATTCCCCGCTAGTTCCGCTAGTAGAGCTTTTGGTGGCTGATGTTCCCACTTCTGACATTTTGCTGGGATATGATTTCCTGTCTAAATATGGGGCTGTTGTTGATGTGGGTAACCGATGCTGCCACCTGCTGGGGAGAAACTTTTCTTTGATTCCTGCCTCTGACGCAATCTCACCCCAAGTTGTCACTGTTCATACAGATGTCATTGTGCCACCCCGAAGTGAGTTTATTGTCCTAGGGGCTGTTGAGGGGTTACAAGGGGGATGTACAACTGGCATGATGGAGCCCCTGGGCTCTTTGTCTAAGCATTGTGACGTGTTTGTGGCTAGAGTCATCTGTAATGTCAACCAGGGTAGAGTGCCTGTTAGAGTTATTAATGTCACTGAAGACCCTCTAATTTTGAAACAGGGCATGAAAGTCGGCACACTGTTCAGGGACATTACGGTCATGGATGACGCAGCTGACAGTGGGGAGGAGCTCTCAGAAACACGCCCATGGTCAGGTGATTCCTTGTTAAAAGTGTTTGGTTTGGACGAGAAGGGCCTCTCCTCTGTGCAGCTTCAGTCAGTTCGTGACCTCCTACATAGACATGCTTCAGTTTTTAGCACCAGTGACATGGACCTAGGGAGAACTCACCTTGCCACACACAGCATTGATACTGGTGATGCAAAGCCCATTAAGATGGTTCCCCGTAGAGTTCCCCTGCATCTCCAGCAGGAAGTTGCAGATCACATAAAACAGATGCAAGAAAATGGGATCATACGGCCTTCATGTAGCCCATGGGCTGCACCAATTGTGCCAGTGCGGATGAAGGGAGGCAAATTGAGATTCTGTGTAGATTATAGAAAACTTCATGATGTCACTACAAAAGACGCATACCCTCTCCCCAGGATTGATGATGCCCTGGATAGCTTAGCTATCGCCACCTTGTTTTCTACCCTTGACCTTGCCAGTGGTTACTGGCAGGTCGAGGTTGATCCCAAGGACAGGCCCAAAACAGCTTTTGCAACCAGACAGGGACTCTTTGAGTTGAATGTTCTGAGCTTTGGTTTGTGTAATGCCCCCAGTACCTTCCAAAGGCTCATGGACCTGGTGTTGGCAGATCTACAATGGACCACATGTTTGGTCTTTTTAGACGATATTATTGTCTTTGGCCGTACATTTCCAGAACATCTCAGCCGTTTGGACAAGGTGTTGTCCAGGTTGTGTGCAGCTAACTTAAAAGTCAAGCCATCTAAATGTGACCTTTTTTTCCACTCAAGTAAAATATCTGGGTCATATTATTTCAGCAGAGGGAATTAGGGCAGACCCTGCCAAGGTTGAAAGTGTGCGTGGGTGGCCGGTACCAAAAAAACCAGACTGAGGTTAAAAGCTTTGTTGGGCTAGCCTCCTATTATAGGCGGTTTGTAAAGGGGTTTGCAGACATAGCCCATCCCTTGCACAGATTGACAGAGAAGGGGAGGAGATTCAAGTGGGGAGATGATTGTCAGCAGGCCTTTATGCAGTTGAAGTCCAGTCTGATTACAGCCCCAGTGTTGGCATACCCCGACCCCCAAAAGAGATTTATTCTGGATACTGATGCCAGTGATGTGGGAGTTGGCGCAGTATTGTCCCAGGAGGAGGGGGGTGCTGAGTGTGTAGTGGCCTATGCCAGCAGGGCTCTAACTAAGGAGGAATGTAGGTATGCCACCACAAAAAAAGAGCTATTGGCCATGGTAACATTTACCAAGTTCTTTAAACATTTTTTGTTGAGGAAGCAGTTTGTTTTGCGTACCGACCATGGCTCTTTAGGGTGGTTGCATAACTTTCGGGATTTAGAGGGGCAGCTAGCTCGGTGGGTGGAGCAATTGGCAAATTTCAAGTACAAAATAGTGCACCGCCCTGGAAAACAGCATGCTAACGCAGATGTTTTGTCCTGGTTGCCGGCCTTTGTTGAAGGCCACCCTCCCATTCTGATGCCGCATCTAGAATGCAAGTTATGTTGCCTAGGTCTATGGTCCCTACTGTGTTGGCTTCATTGCACAATACTATCACTGGAGGTCACCTGGGGATCCAGAAATTGCAGGCTAAAGTAAAAGACCGGTTCTACTGGCCGGGTTGGTTTGGGGATGTGAAGCAGTGGTGCAGGGAGTGTGTGGATTGCGCATCCCGTAAAGTTCAGGGGCGGCCTCCTTGCGCCCCACTGGCTCAGTCGGTCCCCTCTCGGCCTTATGAACGTATTGCACTTGATGTTCTGGGCCCCTTGCCAGAAACTCAACAAAAAAAATAAGTATATCCTTGTGATCGGTGATTATTTTTCGAAGTGGACTGAAGCCTTCCCCATGCCCAACCAAGAAGCCCACACTATTGCTCGCATTTTAGCAGAGGAATGGGTGTGTCGGTTCGGTGCCCCCCCCCCCCCGTAGCATTCATTCTGATCAGGGGAGACATTTTGAGTCCAATCTGTTTAAGGAGCTGTGTAGGTTGTTTGATATTAACAAAACCCGCACATCTCCTTATCACCCACAGTCTGACAGTTTGATTGAGAGGTTTAATTGTACATTGCTAACTAGGTTGTCCCTGTTTATAGACAACAACCAGCTGAATTGGGACTTATTGTTGCCCTATGTCATGATGGCTTACAGAAGTAGTATCCACGCTAGTACTGGCTTTACAAAGTCCTTTTCGGGCAAGAGATAGTTCTGCCTGTTGATGTTGTGCTGGGAGTGGCCCCCAAAGATAAGTTCACTTCTGTTAGTGACTATGTGACCAAAACAGCAGATACCCTCTCTACTGTGGTGGAGGCAGTAAAACGCCACCAGGCCAGAGCCTCGAAGCAGCAAAAGGCTACACTTGATTTTCGTGTTAATTTCCAATATTATTCAGCGGGGGAGCTGGTATGGGTACAAAACAAGACTAGAAAACGAGGTCTGTGCCCTAAATTGCAAAGGCGATACAAAAAACCGTATAAAGTCCTAGAGAGGGTAACAGACGTGTTATACCGTCTGGCACTGGAAGAAGAGGGGCACGATTTTGTAATTCACTTCAACAGACTTAAACCTTTTGTTTCGGGTTCACACTCAGACTACAGAAGCATCGGCCAGGCCGGGCAGAGGTCCCCTACTCGGAGGCTCTACCGAGGTACCCCTGAGTGGCAG
The DNA here is from genome assembly GCF_029633865.1 of Lampris incognitus. Taxonomy (NCBI): domain Eukaryota; kingdom Metazoa; phylum Chordata; class Actinopteri; order Lampriformes; family Lampridae; genus Lampris; species Lampris incognitus. The sequence continues at coordinate 42,417,477 of NC_079219.1, forward strand.
TTGGGTCCATCATCGGTGGACGGGACCATCGGGAAGCTACACAGGGGGAGCGAGACAAGGGCCCCCTTCGACGCCAAAGTCCCCGGGAGAGGTCCAGCCACCGCCGCCAGCAGTAGCAGCTGCTCGCGCCATGTCGGGGGGAGTTGGAGAGGGGCCCGTTGGGTGCCCGCGGAGGACACTTAGAGAGCCGGATGCTGGGGCAACACTCACTCCCTTCCGAGGAGGGTGCATCCGAGGTTTCAGTTTGCCAGGGGCCATATCCCAGCCGCATAAGGAGACCGCCTTCATGGTCCAGAGACTATGAGATGTCCCGTTCCTAACTCGGGGATGAGTTTTTTCTTTATGGGGGGGGGAGTGTAGTAAACCTGCGGCGGGAGGTGATTGACATGAGACGTGGCTCCTTAATGAACTGATTGCTTGCAGCCGCGCAACTAGACTGGAGGAGACGCAAGTTAAAAGAGAGGGCTAAGCAGTCCCTCGGGGTTGCTGGAGAGAGCTGACTTGTTTGGTTTGCGAATACACTCATTGGGGGGAGGCGGTGTTCGCAGTTTATGGTATTGCCGGCGCTGAAGACAGAAAGGTAGGGGAGCTGTTCCAGATTAGGAGGGGAAGCTAGTTGCCTCCTTTAGTTGGAGAGGGCCGGGAACGCTTAGGAGTGTTTTCGTGGACCTCCGCTCTCCAGCCCTGGTTCCAGTGGTCGGCACGCCGCTGCCTGTACCGCCGACTGAACGCGATTGTTTCCCCGGCTGTCGGACGGTGCCAATAAAGCTCAGACCCTGGGGGAGGGTCTCGCCAGCCGAGCGAGCTAAGTTTTAACTCTTGCTATTTCCCTATTCCTTTTGTACTATGTTTTATATATGTATTCACTGAGTTTCATTGTGCCGGTTTTTTATAGAGAAGCAGAGGGCTAGTGGGCGGCTCAAGTTACCCGGGTGGTCGGGACGTTTACTGTTCTTATTTGTAGTGTTTGAGCAGGCGTTATAGCCCCCGTTTGCTCCTTGAGTGGAGGTGTAGCCTAGCGTTTCATTCCCCGTGTGCAGTGTCTCCAGTGTGCGGAGCGTAAAGGATGTGGTGTTTGCATTCATGCGTGCCGTGCCTGATCTTAAAGTGTGCCCTATTCCATGTGCGTGGTTTGTACTACAGTAAACAGACTTTACTTACCTGTGAGTAGTCGCCGGTCCTCAGGTCTATCTGTTCAACTCTGTATGCCTTTTAATATAATTTGTGATGAAATAAAGGTTTATCTACTTTTCCATATTCCTCGACTGGGGTTGTGTGTCTTTTAGGTCTCTGACAAAGCCCATATCGGGCTTGTTTATTACAGTATTTATGGCTCTGTGGCTAACTAGCAGCTAATGTTAGCCATCATCAGCATATTTTTATGTCTACAGCAGCATCTAGTTGTAGCCGGGTGGTAAATCTGTTAAATATGTTAAATGATTTTCCACTTAAATTTAGTATAGTTTAACTGTTAATATATGTAACTGTTACACTGTCAAGCCATGTAAAATGTCATTTGATGTAGTTAAATTGTGAAGCAGATTGTGAGTGTATTTTTATAGTTTTGGTTGTCGTTGCATGTTTTGACCAGTAAGTGGCAGTGTTGCGGACTTTTATTGTAACTCCGTGCAAGTTATCCAAGTGCATCTTGGGTATTCTTTTTTTTTTTTCTTGTGTGGAGCACCTGAAGATTGCGGCGTGACGGTGCTCTGACTCCGCAACGCTACTGGAGTTGATGTTCGGTGATTTTGGACGCGAGCCGTCGACCACTGTTCGCCATTGCAGGCATGACAAGGTAACTGACAGAGTGAGAAGTTGCGCGATCTTCAGGAAGTTCCACATGTCTTTGTTAAACCCTGTTTAACATACATAGTCCACTGCCGTATTTTGCACTGTATGTTGTATTTATTTTCCTTTTAAAATCTTTTCTGTTAAACTTGCCACATCTGTGAACATTTATGAGCTGTTTGCTCGAAAGACACAGGAATTTATGCACTCAGTAAAACGATCTGCATTCGAAGGTTCAAACAATAAAACTAAAGCTACAAGAACCCCGGAAGTAATTGTGTCCTGTGTGGTATCTAATTCCACGGGCTACATAATTTTGGTACCAGGAGTGGGGTGTAGCTAAAACTTTTTTTTTAAATTGGCAACAGAGTGGCTTATTTTTACTTTAAAAAAAAATATGGCAGTGGTGAAGATTGCTGGTGACGTCCGTTGGTGTTGAGTCTGAAGCCATCCTGCTGTGGAGGTGGTGACCAGCGAGAGACGACGTGAGGGGCTCTACGAGGTTCTGGTGCTTCCTGTGTCACACGACTCAGCCGTACCAGCGCAGAGGACTCCAGCGCTAACTTCATCTACAAAGACCAAGATTCAGCAAGGCTCCAAGTTAAAGACTGTCCTTGTAGTATCCTTGAACCAGGTTTTGAACTAAATATCCTCATTTATACTGGACTGAGTAAAGATTAATATATCATTATGTCTAGTGATTCTGGTGATGAAGGGAGTTCACGTAATGATAATGGCCACACCTCAGGTGGCATAACGGGTATAGGTGAAGGTGCTACAAAAGAAATGCAGACCACCATGCAAGAGCTCGCCAGACTGCGAGATGAGCTCACCAGGTTAAATGGTGAAGCAAGGGATCAGAGAGCAAGTGATAACAGTGCACCCACACGTTCATACATCTACGTTCCAAGAGAACGCCAGATCCAAGCATTTAGTGGGGAGTGTGGTACAGACAGGAGATCTGTCGAAGAGTTTATTGAAGAGGTTGAAAGGGTTTTAAGATACAGAGAGCAAACAACAGAAGAACAATGTGACTATATACTATCTCTATTGCGTGGCCCTGCATTGGAAGAGGTGCGACTATGCATTAGGGGTCAGTCAGTGGGGCCCAGTGATTTATACTCTTACCTGAGCAATGCATTTGGGGAAAAGCGCAGTTCCACACTGCTTTTGCAGACCTTTTACAACCGTAACCAAACTGATGGAGAAGACCTCCGTGACTACTCCCATGCACTATCCCAGATTTTGAGCTCTGTAGTTAAACAGTCCACAGATGTAATACCTAATGAGAAAACTGTGCTCAGAGACCGGTTTTTTGAGGGTTTAAGAGAAGCAGCACTCAGGCGTGAACTCAGGAAAATGGTTAGGGACAAACCAGAGAGCAGTCTTCTAGATGTGAGGAACGAGGCCCTCCTGTGGGAGATGGAGGACAGCAGGTCTCATCGTCCCAGGGTCATAAAGAGCAACCAAGTTACATCAGAGGTTCCGGAAACCCAGTGCTCTATTATTAAAACAAACAATGACCAAGGTACTGCATTAAATGATGTTCGGAGAGCAGTAGCCCATCAGGAAAAACAGCTAGCAGAGTTAGGCAAAACACTTGCTGATCTAGCCTTTGCTGTAGGTGAACTGAGTAAGCGCAGCACTCAACAGACATTCCTAGAGCCCAAGCCACGACCTAGACCCCAGCCAAAGTTCACACCAGATGGTCAGCCTATCTGTTTCAAGTGTAGAGGCATAGGTCACATTGCAAGAAAATGCTCACAGGCCAGAGGGGGTCAAGGGGACGCAACACCTAGTTCTTATGTAGGGCAGGAAAACTCGCACCCTCAGTTGTCATGAGCCACACAACTCGGGAGGAAGCTGGCTCACCAAAAGAGACTCCAGACAGAAGCAGGATCTTAGAGCGTGCAGTCGGAGAATGTAAAACTGTTGAGGTGAAACTACGAGGTGTTACAGTGTCCTGCTTACTTGACACAGGTAGCCAGGTCAGTACAATTTCTGAGTTTTTTCAGAGAACACCTGTCAGTGAAAGGCGAAGACATTCACCCGGCATTTGAGTGGTTAAAGATCACTGCAGCTAATGGATTAGACATACCCTATATGGGCTATGTGGAGCTTGATGTAGAAGCCATGGGTCTGACTATCCCAGAGCGAGGTTTTCTGATAGTTAAAGATTCTGAACAGTCTTCCTCTGTTCCAGGTCTAATAGGGATGAACATTGTCAAAAAATGCAGAGAGCTAGTACACACTGAGTTTGACACCACACTGCAGGAGAGGTTTGACTCAAACTGGAGAGAGGCTTTTAATCATCATCATGCAGTACATGCAACAGACAGACTCTCTTTCGCTAGGGTAGCTGGTAAGGATGTAGTCCATATACCTGCTTCATCTGCTGCTACAGTTATGGCTAGGGGACTCAGGACCGTGAGTGAGGATGGTTCTTTTTTGTTGCTGGAGTCTGTGGGTGTCCCCGTTCCTGGAGGTTTGGTTGTTGTGCCTACTTTGGTTTCATCGGGCAATCACATTTTTCCAGTCCGAGTCATGAACATGTCTGATGAAGATATCTGGCTAGGGCCACGGACTAGGCTAGGGGTTTTGACTCAGGTAGACTGTGTGAAAAGTGATGAGCTTTGTAAGGTACAGTTCCAGCGAATCTCAGCAGACACTGAACAAGTGAGTATCAGTGAACACCCCGAAACACCGACAGATGTGCAGGGAATTCTCGGCAAGCTCAATTTTTGTGGTAGCCCAGAACAGCAAGCACAGCTGACTTTGTTACTGGAGAAGTACTCTTTTGTGTTTGCAACAGAAGATGAAGATCTAGGCCACACTGACAAAGTACAACATGAGATCCATCTGACAGATGACATACCTGTAACACAGCCATACAGACGAATCCCACCCACACAGTACAGTGAAGTCAGGGAACATATTGGCAAGCTGCTTAAAAAAGGTGTCATTCAAGAAAGCTCTAGTGCTTATGCTTCGCCCATAGTACTAGTGAGAAAGGCAGATGGTAGTCTGAGGCTATGTGTCGATTACAGGAAACTCAACTCAAAGACAAGACGTGATGCATTCCCGCTCCCGAAAATTGATGAGAGTTTTGATGCGCTGAGAGGGGCAAAGTTCTTTTCGACCATAGATCTGGCGAGCGGATACCACCAGGTAGCTATGCATGAGAGAGATCGGACTAAGACTGCATTTACTACACCGTTTGGTCTGTATGAGTACGTGAGAATGCCTTTTGGTGTTTGTAACGGTCCAGCTACATTTCAGAGACTTATGCAAGTTACTATGAATGATCTAATTTTTCAGATACTCCTGGTCTACATAGATGACATCTTGGTTTTTTCAGAGACATTTGAGCAGCATTTGGAGAGACTTGAGACTGTGTTTAAGAGACTGGCAGAGACGGGCCTTAAGGTGAAGTTGCAGAAGTGTGCTTTTCTACAACAGTCAGTAACGTTTTTGGGTCATCAGGTGTCAGCAGAAGGTATAGGAACTGACCCCTCCAAGGTCTCTGCTGTTAAGAACTGGAAGGTCCCAACCACTGCCAAAGAGCTGCAGTCGTTCTTGGGTTTCTGTAGTTACTACAGGAGATTCATTCGAGGCTTCTCACAGATTGCCGGGCCACTGCATGACCTAGTCAACAAATGTTCAGGTGTGAAAAAAACAGGGAAAGTAGGTCACCAGTTTTGTAATATGTGGACACCAGAGTGTGACTCTTCCTTTGAGCAGTTAAAGGAAAAACTTACCTCTGCTCCCATTTTGGGTTTTGCCGATTTCACACAACCATTTGTAGTTGAGACAGATGCTAGTCAGCATGGATTAGGCGCTGTATTGTGTCAGCAGCAAGGTGACACCAGACGTGTCCTAGCATATGCTAGCCGCAGACTACGCCAGGCTGAGAAGAATGACCGAAATTATAGTAGCATGAAATTGGAGTTGCTTGCCTTAAAATGGGCAGTTGCTGAAAAATTCAGGGGTTACTTGCTTGGTTCAAAGTTTGTTGTCCTGACTGATAACAATCCCCTCTGCCACCTCAAGACAGCCAAGTTAGGTGCTATAGAGCAGAGGTGGGTAGCGCAACTGTCTGTTTTTGATTTCGAGGTTAAGTACCGTCCTGGTTGCAGTAATGCCGCCGCAGATGCTCTCTCTAGGCTGGAGTTTGCAGGGGAGCCTGAAACAGACCCTGACTCGGATTTTGACGACTGTATCACTGTGTGTAACCTGATTGAGCGAGGAACAGTTCTGGATCCTGGTCTTGTCTCTAGAGGTCTGGAGTGTTACAAAGTGAGACAGATCCGTGCTGGGGAGTCGAGGTCTGGTGAGACAGGTACTAAACAGGGCAACACCCCCACACTGCCAGGTTATACCAGAGAGGAGCTGGTAGGTTTTCAGGCCGGTGACCCCACCATAAAAGAGTTTAGGGCATTTTGGGATCGGGGGAGGAGGCCATGTCCCAGAGAGAGAGCAGCCCTGTCTAGTCAAGTGAAAAGATTGTTGAAACAATGGAGATGCATACAACAACGAGAAGGGTTGTTGTACAGGGTTATCACAGACCCACGTCATGGAGAAGTGTGGCAGTTACTCGTGCCTAGTTGTTTGAGGGACCAAGTTCTAGAAAATGTACATAACAACATGGGACATCAGGGCATAGAGCGCACTGTAAACTTGCTAAGAGGGAGGTGTTTTTGGGTAGGGCTATGCGAGGATGTTGAAAGCTGGGTTAAAAACTGCGAGCGGTGCATTTTGACCAAGATGCCTCAGCCAAAAATCCATGCTCCAGTTCAGGCATTCCTGGCCTCCCGACCTCTAGAAGTGGTGGCTGTTGATTTTACAGTGTTGGAGGCAGCTTCAGATGGCCGTGAAAATGTCCTTGTTGTGACCGATGTGTTTACAAAGTTCACACAAGCGTATGCTACCAAAGACCAGAAGGCTGACACTACAGCTAAAGTTTTGCTCAGGGAGTGGTTCATGAAATATGGGGTCCCAGAGAGACTGCACTCAGACCAAGGTCGAAATTTCGAGAGTGAAATTATAGCAGAGCTGTGCAAACTCTATGGGGTTAAAAAGACATGGACAACTCCCTACAGGCCACAGGGAAACGGTCAGTGTGAAAGATACAATCGCACACTCCATGACTTGTTAAGGACACTCCCGCCAGAGAAAAAAAAGTGTTGGCCAGAGCATCTGTCTGAAGTAGTATATGCCTATAATGTCACTCCTCATTCCACCACAGGGTACTCGCCTTATTATTTGCTTTTCGGGGTACAGCCACATCTCCCAGTAAATGCTTTATTAGGGCGTGAGTGTGTGTCAGACAGAAAACAGGATTGGTTGTCTGTTCATCAGGAGAGACTCCGACAGGCACACGAGAGAGCCAGAGAGTACTCAGAGCAGAAGGCAGCTGAGAGGATCTCACTGCAAAATGAGAAGGTGTATTGTCCTCCTCAGTTGGTTTTCCTACGTCACAGACCCCCAGGTAGACATAAGATTCAGGACACATGGACCTCAACAGTCTACGAGGTAGTTGACATCCAGGGTACCACACACACTGTTGAACCTTTTGAGGGAGGTCCCATTAAAAGAGTTCATAGGTCAGAGTTGCGACCTTGTGCAAAACCAGTTCCCAAACCAAGAACTAGAACTAGGTTACAGACCACTACACAGCCTGTAGCTGAGGATGAGCGTGAGTCACCTGAGGCTGATTTTGTTATTGTTGAGGAAGTCATCCCTCGCCGGCTTGTGCAAGTACCTAACCTGCCTCTTGCAGCAGAAAGTGTTAGTTTACATGTGACAGCACCCACAGATGAGAGTGACGGTGAAGGACCTGAGGAAGGTTATTCAGATATGAGAAATTGTGGCACAGAAACAGAATGTGTTAATGATGTGCATCCAGACGTTAGCGACAGTGACTTGCCCATTATTGAAAACAGGGACAGGCCCGCACTAACAGATGATGCTGGTGGAGCAGGACGTAGAACCTATGCACCTAAACCTGCCATTAGGAAAAACAAGCGGGAAATGGCTGGATCTCATTCAAACCCATTTCATCTGCCAAAGTCAGCCTGTAATGCAGTCTCAGTCAGCACAGACATGGTCTCTAAGGTTTTGACAAGCCTGGGTGCTGCTCTCTTTGAAAAGGCCTTGCAGGGAGTATTTGAGTCAGTTCATGTTTCGTAGTCACCGAGGACGTTGACTATATTTGCAGGGGAGTATGTAGCCGGGTGGTAAATCTGTTAAATATGTTAAATGATTTTCCACTTAAATTTAGTATAGTTTAACTGTTAATATATGTAATTGTTACACTGTCAAGCCATGTAAAATGTCATTTGATGTAGTTAAATTGTGAAGCAGATTGTGAGTGTATTTTTATAGTTTTGGTTGTCATTGCATGTTTTGACCAGTAAGTGGCAGTGTTGCGGACTTTTATTGTAACTCCGTGCAAGTTATCCAAGTGCATCTTGGGTATTCTTTCTTTTTTTTTCTTGTGTGGAGCACCTGAAGATTGCAGTGTGACGGTGCTCTGACTCCGCAACGCTACTGGAGTTGATGTTCGGTGATTTTGGGCGCGAGCCGTCGACCACTGTTCGCCATTGCAAGCATGACAAGGTAACTGACAGAGTGAGAAGTTGCGCGATCTTCAGGAAGTTCCACATGTCTTTGTTAAACCCTGTTTAACATACATAGTACACTGCCGTATTTTGCACCGTATGTTGTATGTTGTATTTATTTTCCTTTTAAAATCTTTTCTGTTAAACTTGCCACATCTGTGAACATTTATGAGCTGTTTGCTCGAAAGACACAGGAATTTATGCACTCAGTAAAACGATCTGCATTCGAAGGTTCAAACAATAAAACTAAAGCTACAAGAACCCCGGAAGTAATTGTGTCCTGTGTGGTATCTAATTCCACGGGCTACATAGTAGTAAGCTAATTAGCTACCTACAGAATAATCTACATTAGCCACCCCTGCTTTCCGCCAAGAAGCAGCAGTGTGGTGTCTCCCGGCTACGTAGGCGAACTCATGTTATGGTCTGAGTCAGAGCCCTAGAAAGAGAGAGTTACGTCAACTCTGTAGACGTCAATGGGCCACAGCAATGGCGGATCATGGGAGCCCCGGGTAGTTCCAAACAGTGCGCATAGAATGTGTCACGTTGGAATATATCTATATATAAATGTAAAAATCTGAAAATATTGGTTAGTAGTTACCAGAAATCGCGGCTAGGCAGTTCATTTAAATGACCCGCCAAGCTTCGTTTGGAACTATTCGGCGGCTACATGAACCACGTGACCCTCTCGCGTTCTGACCCCTCATTGACGTAACGCTCTCTTTCTAGGGCTCTGGTCTGAGTGTTTATTTTCCCCTCTTCTCTCTGAGTACCTGCAGGATGGGCTGCGACATGGAGGCGTGGCTGACCTACTTCTGGGCTGAGTGCAGCGAGGCACACCTGAGCCCCATGTGCGATTACTCACCTCTCCTCCATAAAAGCCTGATTCAGTCTTTACCGCTTTGACAGATAATTCCGTCTCATCGGTAGTGCCTGCGTACCCTATCCAGAAGAAGTTGCCCCGAGAAAGCGTTCTCGCCGTTTGTTTGTTTCTTGACCAAACTCTCTCCCTTGCCATTTCCAGATCCAGGACCTCGTTGCTATAGCCCAGATCCAGGGAAGGCACCAAGCCTGCCTTCAGTCACCGCCTCCTGCCTTTTTCTGTTGCCGACCTTTTGGCTAAGACGAAAAAAAACCCGTTTTAGCACCACAGCACTGTCTCCTGCCTCCTTGGGTCCCCGCGTTCGCCCAGGCCCTAACAACTCACCCAGGATTCGGGACATCGCCGGTGTAGGCAGTACTTTCCTGCAAGTCGGACATGAGTTCACGGAGGCTCATCACACATGTATTAAGCGAACCTTACCAACGTCAATACCTCGTTCGACCCCCAGATAGCCCCGGTGTGGACGCGCGTTAGGGAGCCTTCTGTCAAAGTGGGATTTCATCGGTTAGCTTACTCCGGCAAGAACTCTACAAAGTAACACAGCTAAGTGATACTTTTGTATGTTTGGCATTTTCTAAATACCATGGCATGTGACTATTCATTTTTTTCCCCACATGTTCATAAGACTTACTCTCGGATTGTTTACTTTTTGCTAGGTGATCAACTGCTCTCATTGGTTCAAAAATGCATTTATCGGGCTGTTGTAATCTCAGATCACACCCAATTGACTCTTGAGCTAACTTTACCAAACCAACCCTTATCCCCCGACTGTGGCGCTTTAACTCTCTCCTTCTTTCTGACGAAGTTTTCATCACATTTCTGTCGAATCACATTATTTAATTTCTCTAAATAAATCGAACCCCAGACATATCCATGGCAACTTTATGGGAGATATTAAAAGTTTATATGAGGGCTCAAATTATGTCTTACTCTGCCTACGCCCAAACATGTAAAATGCAACGTTCCTGCGTATTATAATTTTTATGCTTCTGGCACCCCTGAAGATGTTATTAATAGATATTTTTCCCCAAAAACTTGACCTCCCCTCCATTGATGTGAAAGTTAAAGATGAGCTTGAGGAGCCTATCTCTGAAATTGAAATAATGCAAGCAATTGGAACCATACAGAGGGGCAAGTCTCCGGGACCAGACATTTTTCCAACTGAATTTTATAAGACCTTTTCAAAGCTTATTTCCTTCGTGTCGAAACGGGCAAGTTAAGGTGGTTCAGGCATCTGATTAGGATGCCTCCTGGGCGCCTTCTTTTGGAGGTTCTCCAGGCACGTCCAACTGGGAGGAGACCCCGGGGTAGACCCAGAACTTGCTGGAGGGACTACATGTCCAATCTGGCCTGCAAACGCCTTGGGGTCTCCCAGGAGGAGCAAGGGGGAGGGGGGATGTTGCTGGGGAGAGGGACGTCTGGATGCCCTATTTAGCTTGCTGCCACTGCGACCTGACCCCAAAGAAGCGGCTGATGAGATAATCAGATTTGGTGGCCCCATTAACCAACAGCCCAGTCTGACTCACAGGAAGTAGGCTGTGAGTATAAGCCTGCCATTGGGCAATTTTTCAGTCGGAATTCTCCTCCCCTTCCGCTATCTGCGTGTTACCATTTTCATAGGTGCTGTTGTATTTAGAAATCACGTCAGGACACAGCGCTGTCGCTCTGTAGGAATTATATTCCCTTCTCGAACAGCAAAGACCACAAAAACCGGATTATAAAACGAAGCTTCTTTATATGAAAATGGTTGCAGACATACATTCGACAAAGCTAATGGTAACGTTTTTCTTGCTAATCTCTGAGCGCACTGCTCTCGCACGAGTCTCGACCGTCAACCGAATCAACTTCCTGTTTCCTTGTCGCTAAGCCTGCTGGGAGTTTGAGTTTTACATTACGAAATACAGTAGGCTTTTCTAATATGAACTGTGCGATCTGAACATTCTATCTATTCTGTTTAACATCACAAATAATATTTCTGTAATCATGTATCACATATAGTAATCAATCATATCTCTAATCATGTATTCAATAGAATAATCAATCAATCAAATAAATAATATAATTCACTTGTTTTCATTAACTAATTATTGAACTACTACTCAATCATGTGACCAAATAAGTCACAACATTCTCCCCCCCGATGAACTACTAAGTTCATCTAAATCTCCAGACTATACAGTAACTGGATAGGTCTCCTCCACAAAGTCCCTGAAGTAGTGTGCACCATGCACGACCAGACCATCACGGCCTGGAAACAGTTCCTCGATTCTCCCCAGTTTCCAGGTTTGTTTGGGGGTGTTGTCTTCTCCAATCAGCACAACGTCACCCACTGTCAGAGGGGTGGGCGGCGGTGTGTCACAGCGGTGTGCGGACTTCAGATCTAGTAGGTAGTCCCTTCGCCAGCTGTTCCAGAAGCTGGTAGTGAGTCTTTGTTGGTACTTCCATCTTCGGGTGATCTCCTCCCTCTTAGCATTAGGATGCTGTGTGTCGGCGGTGAATGGTTTGGGGGGTAGAGATGTCAGTCGTTTACCCACCAGGAAGTGGGCGGGGGTCAGCGGTTGTGGTTCATCCACTTCGTTGTGCACAAAGGTCAAAGGTCGAGAGTTCAGGATAGCCTCAACCTCTGTCAGGGCGGTGCACATTTCCTCGTAGTTGAGTGAAGCTCTCCCGAAAACTTTCTTCAGGCATGTTTTTACTGATCTGACAAGCCTCTCCCAGAATCCACCCCACCAAGCTGCTCGCTCGGCAATGAACCTCCAGGTGATACCTCGTTCTGAGAAGAAGTCCAGCAGCTGTGGGTCCTTGATGGCCTTCCACAGCTCCCTCGAATCCTGGTTGGCTCTCTTGAAAGTTTTCGCATTGTCTGAGTAGATCACCTTACACAATCCTCTTCTTGAGATGAATCTCTTCAGAGCTAACAGGAATGTCTCTGTTGACTGATCTGAGACCAGTTCCAGGTGCACTGCTCTTGTTACAGCACAGGTAAACAGAGCGATGTATGACTTCTTCACAGAACCACCCACTTTCACATAGAGCGGTCCTGCAAAATCCACACCTATGACTTCGAATGGTGGGGACTCGGTTATTCGGTCCCTTGGGAGAGGCGCTGTGACTTGCTTTCCGGCCTGTGCCTTGAATCTCTTGCATACTGCGCATCTTGCCACAACTCTCTTGACGAGCTGTCGGGCGCGCAAGATCCAGTACCTCTCTCTCACTTGTACTGTAGTATCCCTCACTCCTGAATGCATCACCTTCTCATGGCTGTCACGTATCAACATGTCTGAGTATCTGTGTTTGTTGGGCAGGATCCATGGGTACTGCTCACTGTAGGTGAAGTCGGACTGCTGCAGCCTTCCTCCCACGCTGAGTAGTTTGTGATCATCCAGGAATGGTTTGAGTTCTTTGATTTTACTGTCCTTGTGGAGATCTTTTCCTTCTTTCAGTAGTTCGATCTCCTGATTGAAGCTCTGTTCTTGTTACTTTAATCCAGTATTTTTCTGCCTCGAAGAGCTCATCAGCAGTCAGCCCTCCTTGTGTCTTTGTTCTTGTACGAGCATTGGCTATAAACCTCTTCATCCAGGCGGTCACTCTGAATACTCTTCTCAGGTTGCTGTATTTTTCCAGCTCCAGCACGGGTTCAGTGAGCGCTGTGTCGTTTGCTGTGAGCTGTAGGGTGACCTGCTGACTGGACTTGAGTTCTGTGTTCACCTCTTCTGGAACCTGGCCCTCGTCAGTCTCCTGTAGCTGACCAGGTGACGTCAGAAAACCAGGCCCGCTCCACCATAGCTGGCTCTGTGTCAGGTTTCGAACAGTCTGTCCGTGGGTCGGGAGGTCGGCTTGATTCATCTTCCCTGCGACGTGTGACCATGACTCTGGGTTGGTCAAGGACTGGATCTCGGTCACTCTGTTTGCAACAAACTGTTTCCACTTCTGAGCTGAGCTGCAGATCCAGTGCAGCGTTATCATGGAATCTGTCCACATTCTGACCTGTTTCTGTTCCATGTTCAGTGTGGTCATCAGGTGGCAGGCTAGTCTCGCTCCAATCACAGCTCCCATGAGCTCCAGGCATGGCAGCGTCATCTTCTTGAGAGGGGCTACCCTGGATTTGGATGCGACCAAGCTCGAGATAAGTTCTCCGTCTTGTGTTGTACCTTGCAGGTAAGCTACAGCGCTGTAAGCCTTTTCACTGGCATCACAGAACACATGTAGTTTCACGATGTCGCTGTTCTGCGGATGCACGTCTATTCTGTACTACCGTGGAATGGTGAGCAGATGAAGCTGAGGTAGCTCTAAACACCACTGCTGCCATTCTCGAGTCAGGTCCGGCGGTAGCTCCTCGTCCCAGGAGAGTCTTCTTTCCCACATTTCTTGAAAGATGCACTTGACTCTGACTGTGAAGGGAGTCAGGAACCCTAGCGGGTAATAGATGCGAGCAGACGACTGCAGAACACTCCTCTTCGTATTCTCTTTTCGTTTCAGAATGTCCACCAGAGGCTGTGGGTCGAACGTGAAGTCATCAGTCTCTGGTCTCCATACCAAGCCCAACATCTTCAGCACGGCTGCATGCTCCCCTGGCGCCATCGCGTGGCCAGTTTCGTTCTCGGAGTACTGCATGGTGAGGTAAGTAGTATTTCACATTGTGTGTTGTGTCGTCCTTTGGCACGTCCTCCGCCATGTCCTGTTGTAAGTAGTCCTCCACTACTTCGTTGTACCTGCTGTACAATGTCACGTCCTTCTTTAGTCTTTTCTTCAGGCCTTCAAACCTTTTCTTGGCGATTCTGTAGTTGTCCTGGAGTTCTGTGCTTTCTTGTTTCCATGGCAACTCCACCTGGTATCGCCCCTGTTTGAAGGTTGTTGTTCTCTCAAACATCTGTAGAGCCTCTTCTTCTTCTGGGTTCTGTTGTTTCTCGCTTGCGATACCCAGAGACTCCATTTCCCAGAATGCCTTCAGCTGCGTGGAGACAAGTGTGTCTTCATCTGTGTGGATGAACATGGATGTTGCCTCGGAGATGCTCGACATCGACACTGGTCCCTGGACAGACCATCCAAAGGTGCTCTCCAGAGCAACCAAAGTCTCCGTCAGTCTCTCCACTCGTCCCGATACTATTTGCCAGGAGTAATCTGCTCCTATGAGGATGGAGAGCTCAGGACCATCTTCATTTTCTGGGAAGTCTGCTAGTTTCAGTCCCTTTCTCTCCAGTTGCTGTTGGATATGATCTCCCGGAACCTTCATCACTGCTGAGCACAACTGGGGTGTTTCGATGGCCTCAATTTCAATTTTCTGCTGGCTGTCCCAGACGTTCCTCAAGATGACTTTCACTGTGTTGCGTTGTGACATGGTTGGGGCAGACGAGCCAAACGTGTGAAGGGTTAGTGTCTCTTGTCTGATTACTGGTAACCAGTGTCTCATGTATGAAGCTTCTCTGACTGCCCCCGTCTAGTAAGCAACGAGCTATCTTCTTGCCCCCTCGGCCTTCCACCCATGCTTTAGCTGTTTGCAGAAGCACAGTGTTCTGTCCATCTGGTTTTATCTTCTCTGACAGGAATGACTGAGCAGGCAGAGGCTAGAGTGCCTCCAGAGGTAGCGGTGGGCTGCACCGCTGCCCCCACATCTTCTTTCTTGCCCAGGCATACAGCAATGTGATGTCTTCTCCCACACGTTGCACATGACACATCCTTCTCCTTATAGTTCTTAGCGATGTGTTTCTGTCCCAAGCATACAAAGCATCTTCCCATTTTCTTGATCTTTTCTTTTCTTTCCGCAACGTTGTGGTCTGGGCACTGTTCTGATCTATGTTCTGCACTGTCACAGAATAAACAGTTGGGTGTCTTCTGACTGGCTGTGTGCAGAGCAGCGGCGGACTGCATGCTGGGTCTCTTCACTTTGGCCTCGCTGGATGAACATGCTTGCTTCCATGGCTTGCTCTCTGATTTCTGTGGGCTGGGCGTCGTTGACTTTGTCATCTGTAGTGCTCGTTCTCTGCTCTGAACCTCCTTCTGTAGGAATGTCACTATTTCAGAGACCTTCCATTCATCATCCACTCCCCTCTGACGACTATATTCAAGAGCTACGTCATCTGGAAACATCTGTAGCAGGATTGGGCATAGCAGGCTTCCGTAGGTTTCTGACACTACACCCAGTGACTCCAAGCTCCTTATTTTAATGTTACATTCATCATATAGCTGCCTCATTGCATTCACGTCGGAGGATTTCTTCACAGAGTTAGATTCAGGAGCTTTGACATGTGAGCGCTGATCACTAGATCTCTTCTTCCAAATCTGCTTTGTAGCAAGGTGACTGCGGCATCATAATTGTCATTTGTTAAAGTCAGTCCTGCTATTGCCTTTGCAGCTGGTTCTGTGAGGTAAGTTTTCAGGTAGGTAAACTTCTCTTGTTTGCAAAGTGCATCATTGTTGTGAATAGCAGTCTCATACTGGCTCCAGAACTCTTGCCACATGCTAACATCTCCATTGTATCTTTCAATGACCAGCCTCGGTAGTTTTACTGATTGTCTCTGTGAGGATCTGGCTGAGTCATTTGAGTTAGCATCACTCACCTGCTGTGGTCTTGCTGCTTGGTTCTGTTCATTTTTTCTTATCATCCGTTGCGCGCGGCTTCTTGTCATGACCACGCGCTCTCTGTACTGCTCCACAGTTTCAATCTCAGCCTCCAAGTCGTCCATCTCTGTTAGCTGTTCTATTCCTCTGTCCAGTTCGAACAAACTGTCTTCTTTAACGCCCATAACATCCAATAAAGTTGTCAAGTGATCAATGTCTGGGTCTTCTTTTACCATTTCCTTGTCAATCTGGTTCAGAATTCTTGAAGCACCACCTCGTATGGTACCGCGCTTTCGTTTCATTCTTTCCATATCGCTCCGGAGTTCTTGGTCCGCCATTTCAGCAGCCTGAGCTGCGTTCTCGTCGGGGTTCTCAATGTCAATATCTCCCGGGTTTCGGCACCAAAACATGTAGGAATTATATTCCCTTCTCGAACAGCAAAGACCACAAAAACCGGATTATAAAACGAAGCTTCTTTATATGAAAATGGTTGCAGACATACATTCGACAAAGCCAATGGTAACGTTTTTCTTGCTAATCTCTGAGCGCACTGCTCTCGCACGAGTCTCGACCGTCAACCGAATCAACTTCCTGTTTCCTTGTCGCTAAGCCTGCTGGGAGTTTGAGTTTTACATTACGAAATACAGTAGGCTTTTCTAATATGAACTGTGCGATCTGAAGATTCGATCTATTCTTAACATCACAAATATTTCTGTAATCATGTATCACATATAGTAATCAATCATATCTCTAATTATGTATTCAATAGAATAATCAATCAATCAAATAAACAATATAATTCACTTGTTTTCATGAACTAATTATTGAACTACTATTCAACTCAATCATGTGACCAAATAAGTCACAACACGCTCGACACAACCTCTACGTTGCATTCTTTATTTAGACTAATACAGCATCACAGGCAGACCCGAGCAAACAAACCAGAGCCCACAGGCATCACCAATCGATCCCAGCACAATAGAACCGCACCAAATCAAATGCAGCACTGCCGATGTGTGCAGACATAACATCCCCCCCCCCCCCCGGCAGGATTTCAAACATGAAAGGTTGACACAAAGTCCTCTAGGTGGCCAGGGCATAAACGTGTGCGAACAGGTTTGCAAGGCGGCCTGAGGCAGGGCTGGCCGAGGTGGGGAGGGGGAAGGCAGGGGAAGCTGAGGCCCAGGAATGTCTGGGGCCCGTGTAGGAGCTGCATGAAGCCCCGGGGCGTCTCGCCATGCTGAGGGAATGGCTGAGGTTGTGTCACCAGCTGTGTGTGGCGGAGCTGACACCTTCCGTAGACGACTGGAGTGCTACCGAGTGCCATCGCTGAGGAGGTAGGTGGCTGGGCCCAGCTGACGGGTGACTTGGAGAGGAGAGGACCAGTATGAAGCCATTTTATTGTCCCTGTGGGGCCTGCGGACCCTGACCCAGTCTGACACATTGATGTCTGGCACCCTGGTTCGTTTTGACTGGTCAAACCGTTGCTTCATCCGCGTCTGCTGACGAGTGACTGAGGCTCTGACCCCAGAGGGAGGTGCCTGGGGTGTGGAGGGGCGGAGCCTGTCAAGGGGCATGCACAGTTCCCGGCCTAGCATGAGAGAGGCTGAGGAGACGCCTGTGGTCGAGTGCTGTGTGGCCCGATAGTGCAGCAGAGTGTGATGGATGGCCTGCATGAAAGAGCACCCTTGGGCCATGTGTGCTCTGAGGCCGTTCTTCAGTGACTGCTGAAAACGTTCAACACCGCCATTGGCCTGGGGGTGGTAGTACGCAGTGCGTATATGACGGATGCCCTTGTTTTCGAGATAAGCAGTGAACTCAGCAGAGACCAGCTGAGGGCCGTTGTCAGTGGTGATGGTCTTTGGGAGGCCCCAGCGAGAGAAGAGAGAGTCCAGGAAGTCGATGATGATCTGTGAGGTCACAGTGCCGGAAGTGGTGAGTTCAGGCCATTTTGAGTGTAGATCGTAGGCGACCACCATGAAGCGTTGGTGGAGGGGAACTCCATGGATCTCACCACAAATGTCCAACTGCAGGTGTTCCCAGGGCTGAGAGGGCCAGGCGAGAGGTTGCAGGGGTGGGGGAGCCTGGTGGCCAGTCTTGCCACTCACAAGGCAGGCAGAACAGTCCTTCACCAGAGCCTCAATATCTCTGTCTATCCCCGGCCACCACACCAGGTCTCGGCAGCGCTGTTTCACAATGCCCAGGTGGCCTTCATGCGCCATATTCAAAACACGCGCACGGAGAGCAGCTGGGACCACTGTGCAAAACCCATGTGCCACGCAGGTGTCGTTCCAGCAGGAGAGCTCCTGTCTGACTCGGGCGAACGCAGCCAGCTCCTCTGGGACCTTGTGAGGCCAGCCGTTCTGGATGTAGGTGCAGAGCTGGGAGAGGACAGGGTCCTGTTTGGAGGCTGCCCTCAGCTTCTGCAGAGAGACAGTGGCCTGAAGGGGTATGTGTAGCATTTGGACAATGTCCTTTTCCACACAGTCAGTGTCCGTCTGTGGAGCTGGGGTGGAGACAGCGAGAGAGCATGTCGGCGACAACATTGTCTCTGCCTGGGGTGAACTGCAGGCTGAAGTTGTACTGGCGGAGACGGTCAGACCAGCGGTGCAGCCTCAGGGGTTTGTGGCCTGTCCCAGATGTGGACAGCAGCGCTGTCAGGGCCTGGTGATCTGTCCTCAGGGTGAAGGAGCGGCCATAGAGGTAGAGGTGCCACCTTTCACAAGCCCAGATACAGGCTAACGCCTCACGCTCACCCACGGAGTACCGCTGCTCGGTCAGGTTGAGGGCACGGGAGGCGAAGGCGATGAGCTTCTCCACACCGTTCTGGGTTTGAGACAGCACAGCCCCTATCGCTGTGGCTGACGCGTCACAGGTCACAAAGGTGGAGCTGGAGATGTCGAAGTGAGCCAACACTGGTGGTGAAGTCAGTTGAGTCTTGAGATCACGCACAGTGTCACTGCATGCCTTTGACCACACCCATGGCTCGTCCTTACACAGCAGCTGGCGCAGGGGGGCTGTGGGGAAGAAACCTGCGGTAGTAACTTGTCATACCCAGGAAGGAGGCGACCTGGGCGGCCGAGCTGGGCTCAGGGATGGCCTGAATGGCGTCCACGTTGGATTGTAGTGGAATTACACCGCTCGCTGACAGCCGGAACCCCACGAACTCGATGGCTGGCACAGAGAGGACACATTTCTCAGCATTGAGAGTTAGCTTGTGCTTGGACAGGGCTGCGAAGACCATGTTGAGGCGCTTGTCGTGAATTTCACTGGTGGGCCCGTGTACCACTATATCGTCCAGATAAATGGCCACGCCCATTATGCCAGCCAGCACGGAGACCATGATTTTCTGGAAGCAGCTAGGGGCGGAGCTGAGACCGAAAGGCATCCTGGTGTAGCGAAACACTCCTGCATGTGTCACAAAGGCTGTGAGGTTTCGGCTGCTGGGGTGGAGGGGCACCTGTAAGTACCCCTGTCTGAGGTCGAGCTTGTAGAACACCTCAGACCCATAGAACTGAGCAGTGAGTTCTTCTGAGGTGGGCAATTGATACTTATCAGGGACCACTGCCTTATTTACTGCACATAGATCGACGCAGACACGCAGGCCCCCCGACTTCTTCTTAGCCACCACGAGGTTTGAGACCCAAGGTGACGCGTCCACTGGTTCAATGATGCCAGCTTCCAGCAGTTGTTGCAGCTCGGCGGAGACCCCATCACAGAGAGCCAACGGGATGCGGCGCAGTGGTTGGATGACAGATTTCATAGCAGGGTTGAGGAGAGGTTGATGGGCGAAGGCGGAGAGGCAGCCCGGCCCCATAAACAGCGATGGCCACTTCTGCTGCCAAGGCGTGGCAACAGTCAGGATTGCTGCCCCCCTTGTGTCTAAGAGGGGGAACCCCAGAGCGGAGAACAGGTCCAGGCCCATCAGGTTGGCCCAACGGCGTGCCACATGAAAAACTGCATTGGGCACCAGCTTGGTTCCATAGCGGACAGTCCCTTGGAGAGAGCCAACCAGATCGACTTTGGAGTCACCATACCCGCAGAGGACAGCTGAGGGTGCGGACAGTGGCAGTGAACCGAAAAATTGACTGTAGGTATCAACATTCAGGAGAGACACACCTGCACCAGTGTCCAACAGCAGGGGGATGCACACATCATTAATGTTGACTGTGCATGACTTGAATGACACTGGCCCAGAGCTCACCTTGTGAATGATGGCGGTTGAAGACTGGGGGGTGTGGCCCTCTGACCCAGCCGGGGAAGATCGATAGACGTTGGCAAAGTGATTTTGCTTACCGCAGCTACGGCATGTCTGGCCACGGGCAGGGCAGTTCTGAGCCCTTGAAACATGAGACCGAGATCCACAGTTATTACAGGACTGTTGAGGGCGGGGCCGAGAACGCTTTCATTGCAGTTGCAAGACGTCCCCAGTGGAGTCGGCGCCCGCCTCGCTCTGGCTGGGTTGCGTCCCGAGGGGCAGCCGTGATATAGAGGGAGAAATCGTTGGCAGCTTGACTGGAGGTGGCCACTTGCTGTGTATTTAGCATAGCAGCACACTCAGCTGCTCTCTCAACTTGTAGTACGATGGTAATTGCTCTGGACAGCAGCAGATCGTCGTTTTCCAGCAGGAGAGTCTCACGCACCTTTGCGTTGTTGGTGTGTTCGATAACCATCTCGGCCTGAAGCGCGCCAAACTTGCATGAGCTAGCTAGCCCTCGCAAATTAGCTACATACTGCTGCACAGACTCACCAGGCAGTTGGTGTCGCTGACGGAATATAAATCGCCGAAGGAGGGCACTCTGTGGAGCTGCGAAATGGGTGCTCATAAGTCCCACAGCTTCGTCAAAGTTTGTGACGTTCCCCAGAGTCCCGAGCACACGATGACCCTCTGCTCCCAAGCAGTGTAGCAACAGAGCCGTCTTCCTAGCCTGGCTCACGTCGTCGAGCCCTGAGGCGATGATGTAATTTTCAAAACCATGTAGCCAGCGAGTTCATGGTACCGGAGGCTCGCCAGGTAATGCCAGGAAGGGGGCAGGTGGTGGGGGAGAGATAGCAGCCATCATCGTCGCCAATATTGTATTTAGAAATCACGTCAGGACACAGCGCTGTCGCTCGACACAACCTCTACGTTGCATTCTTTATTTAGACTAACACAGCATCACAGGCTGACCCGATCAAACAACCCAGAGCCCGCAGGCATCACCAATCGATCCCAGCACAATAGAACAGCACCAAATCAAATGCAGCACTGCCGATGTGTGCAGACATAACTGGTGCATCCTGGGTTTCGCACCGCCCAAAACAAATGTGATTGATTTGAAGAAACAGAGACAAGCCAGAATCCCCCCCCCCCCATACCAGAATGATAATGGGTTCAGTTCAGCCAGAACTTCTCCAGCGCTGGCACAGAGCTTGAACAAAGTGTGGAAATAGGTCTGACTCTGGGTATGCGAGACTACCAATAGCCTGAATTTGCTCAGTAGACAAAATAAACTGGAGTCGTAACCAGGCGCGTCGGAATCATTTCAGGTGTGTGTGTGTGTGGGGGGGGGACAATGATATATATGCGTGTGAAGGGGTTTACTGTGTAGTGCTGTAAGAGCGCAGCTCCGTTTTAATACAATAAAGCACGTTATTGAAGACACATGTCCGCCCCATCTTTTTAATTGTCACAGTTAGGCAATCTCAGTGTGACATTCTGTGTTGAGCTTGAGCACTTAAGTCATACATTGTATTCAGTTTTGAAATCCCACTCTTTCTGCTGCCTGCCCACAGGGTAGCGGTATAATTCAAACATAAACCAGCTAGTGCATGTGGGATTAGAGACAAACATTTCTTGTATAATAAACTACGAGTTTACAAGACAGTAACACTGTAGTAGCAAGCAATAGCAACGGTAATGTTGCCATGTGTTCAGCAGCGCACATCTATCCCAAAGCCATATTTAACAAAAAATCAGAAAAACAGCTTACTGCTTCATCGTCTCATTGGCCAATCAACCTAGCAGTCTCCTTTTTGTCAATAATTAGCTGTGCAGCTTTACCCGTCTCTGTCTTGACAACAATTCTCCACGCAGTCTGTGCTAGCACTAGCCTGTTTTGGTTCTATGCTGGCGGTTTCAATAGTTTCAGCAGTCCCGGTCCTGGAGCTGCTGCTTCGGGGTTCTGGCTGCGCTGGTTCTCGATTTGGGGGGGGCCAGGCTCCAATGGAGTTGTGGGCGGTGGGGGTGTAACATTACTGTTAAAGTTTAGTTTTATTTGGCTGTATTTTACTTTCTTATGCACTGGTTCTTTTGACATTTTTGCAGAAGCATGTGTTCGCAATATTGATAGCTAGCAGAGCTGATGTTAGCTAAGTTAACGCTTCAAACAGACAACAATGCAAACACATCATTTTATTGGTTGCCGTGTAGGCTACAATGCATTTGATGTGTTGCAATGTACCCTTTGATTGGATTAAAATGTGAATATTTTTCCTGATTTATGTCTGCGTGCTTTATCTGACCTAATTTCTTAGAGTGGACGGGAATGATTGAAACCTCTTTTTACCCTAAGTGTTGCAATATAGGGCCATTAGTGGAGATGCAGGGATTCCTGACTTTAAAAAATGTGGAAAGAGGGTAAAAGTGGGGGGGGGGGTTAATGGCCCCCTGCCCCCCACTTCCGGCGCCCCTGGTCATAACAAAATCACCGTGGGTCCAGACATCCAGGCTAACAGCATTTATTTCTGACCAGAAATTTTCCAGTAATAACCCGTATGAAAATAATCGGACTAGCATTTCTCCACATACTATGGCTGAAATAGTTCACCTACTTTAACATTAGTTGTTAATTGCTGTAATTGTTGGCACAGCTCATGTCAGAGTTGTGTAGTAGGTTTTTGCCCTCCTTTGGGGGTGTTGACGTTGTCATCTCTGAGGGCAGGAATACTGGCTCAACTAGACTCATTTCACGGAGAAAAATCACGCGTGCGCTTCATCGGTGTTGCTGTAACCGGAATGGTTTATTTTGCGCATGCTCTTTTATAGACCACCGGTCAACACAACAGCGCCCTTTAGTGGCGACATCAGTATAAGAGCACATACACATAACATTGGTTTAGCCAATATTGTAACAGGGGGTCATTATTTGTGAAATGATCTTGTCATCAGCATTGTTAATAAGTTAAACTTATAAAGTGCATTTCTAACACTCAAAGTCGCTTTACAATAAACTGTTGTTGTTTATGGATCGAATTGAGGATTTCTGACGACTTCTACCCACTGGCTGCATAACACTGGATCAGCTCCAGGCAGGGCCGTAATCCTTGGGCCCATCAGACGCAGCAGACCAGGCTCACTCAGCCGATCCAGCGCTAGCTCTCCAGCCAGACACCTTCGACACACTTCCCGATGCAGACGATGCAGACAAAAACATTGCACATTCGATGCTAGGCGAGATCACCACCAGACCACCTCGGTGTTGCCTCGGGCAGGGTCGTGGGCTAGCAGTTAGCTTACCCTGCCACGTCCTGTCGGACCGCCGCCCCGTGTTCCCTCTTCAGGTGCCGCTCCGGGCAGGGCTGTGGTCCTAGGGCCCAAAGGACGCAGCAGACCTAGCTCTCTCAGCCGATCCAATGCCAGTTCTCCCAGCCAAGTGAAATCGACGATCAAAATAAAACTTCACACAATGACACAAACTTAGACGTGGACAGAAAGATTTTTTTTCCTGTTTAAATCTAACTCCTCCCTTGTGTCCACTGTCTGCATTTGGGTTCACCACTTCAAACCGTTACAATTTTGGTAACGATTAACACCTTAAACGGTAATACATGTAAGGTTGGCTAGTGAAAAAACTATGTAGTACCCCTAGGGGTACGCCACAATTTTGGAGTAGGTGCTGCAGGGGAATGGATTGGTCTTATTATCTTTTGCTGATTTTTGTTCCCACAGGAAAACAACCATAGTCAGTAAGTTATTCTCCCCTTTAATAATAATGATAATAAATCAAACTTATATAGCAGTTTTCTAACGCTCAAAGTTGCTTTAAAGTAAACGGCGATAAATAAACGGCAACAAACCTTTCTGATGCATTCCCAAAGAATCTACCTGAGCTGTGTGCATTTGCTTGATCGAGTTAATCTAATTGGCAGTGTCACAGGGATGGACCCCTGGATAGAGCAGAAGTTCCCAACTGTGCGTGATGTCATCTGTTTTGGTTGCTAAGCTAGCAGTAGACCCGCCTTAAAGTGCTTTCTAGCATGTTCGGGGATCAAAAAGCATTCCCACTAAAGCAGCAGTAATCACTTCTGCCGGCAGCAGGACTCTGTGTGTGTGTGTGTGTGTGTGTGTGTGTGTGTGTGTGTGTGTGTGTGTGTGTGTGTGTGTGTGTGTGTGTGTGTGTTTGATGGGGTGGGAGTGGAAATGTATTTGTTAGGTGCAGATATACAAAGGGTTGCTGGCATTTCCAAAGATAGCCAGGCTGACATTTCTATTGACTTTGATGTCAGTAATCCCTCACAAGTTCCCAAAGCCATCAGATACTTTGTGTGTGTGTGCGTATTGGTATTTGTGAATGTTTGTGGGCACATTTGCACAGCCACAAAGTATGCAAACACACTAGAACATGGTTAGATCAATGTAGCGCTCCCCTCAACAGTTATATTAATAAGGGCAGGGCTTTTGGGTTCTTTTAATAAATTTTAACCCTGATTAACTCAGTTTTAATTATTGTCCTGGATCCCTTTTTACAGTACACACCTGCAGTTTTTTTTAAACCTACCTATTATGAAATTACCTTTAAAGCTACCTTTAAAGTTATGGTTTTAATAAAGATTTCTAACCAAATGTGTCTGTATGTCTCCTTCAATATGATATCATTCCCTCTAAGCAGGTAAGTATAATAAAAATCACACAACTCAGGTTTTATAGAAAAATAAGTCTCAATTATTTACTGAACTAAAGAATGAGTTTTGATTTAAAATGAAAAAAGAAAATAATAATAGGAATGTTCTTCAAACTGAAATTTCCCTTTCGTCAGGAAACCCCTCTTAAGGTTTTTCAACACTAAGTGCATAACAAAACACTACAGTTTAACACCAAAATGGATTCTCCTAGAAAATCACAATTAACCAATCTCAATGTCACTTAAATTCAACCAATATAATTCGTGGGCACACACACACACACACACACACACACACACACACACACACACACACACACACACCTGGACACTGTCCCCTAAAGCCGGCAAAACCAAAATTATGTTAAAACAAAATATAAAGCTGCAGGCCTGGTTCAGTGCTTGTGATCGTTGTGGCCCAAAACTTAATGGCACCTTCGCTCCTCCGTGAGCAAAGGAACAAGTGTGGTACCTGAGACAATGTTGCCGGTTTGTCTTTCTTCAGCCGTCACGGTTGCAGGTTTAGCAGCAGGTTGGCATCTCGCACAGTCACCGTCTGATGTCTGTCCTCTCTCCCGCGTCGCCACAAACACGCTGAGTGAAGCCCTGGTTGCTCCAAACTTGGTCCCAGGTCTCTGCTCTGCCCTCTGGTGGTTGGAAGCAGCAGCTCACCCCTCCAACAGTTCAACTGAGCTAGTTAAACTTAAGCTAGCAAATGTCCGTTCGCGGGTAATGAACAGACTCTATGCTACACGTCGAGCGCTTAGCAGTAGCAGTAGCACACACCTAAACGCTCCTTGAATTTCGGGTAGAAATTCCTCACGTTCCGCCAATATGTAATTTATACTCTCACCCCGACTGTTGTGTAAACAATCCTAAGATATAAATTACACAATAGTTTGTGCACTCTAAACTGAACGTACAACAAAGAAGTTATCTGTATCGCGCTCCCTCGCCGCTCCCTTCCGGCTCCGTCGTCCACCGTCCCTCCCCTCTCTCGTCCGTGCTGAAACACCTCCCCGACCGGTACTCCTGCAGCATGTCATTAACCCCCGTAAATGTTGGTTTAGACAGTTTCCAGGAAAACATTATACTCTTTAATAAACAAAAACACATCACACTTTTAAAAATGATTTTAACCTTCTTAAACCCTTTTAAACTAAACCTTATTTAAATGTTTTAACACTATTTATACTATAGCATCCCCCCTTATAACCACATGTTTTAACTGGGTTACATCAATATCAAAGCTTTCTGACATGTTTAATTATAAACGGGTTCGACATTGGAAAGAGTAACATTAGCATCAAATTATTTTCCCTACAGTCACTGCTTTCTCAACGAACAAATTACCTTCCAGTTTGGACGGTACACGCTGCTGTTGTTAGATAATAATGTGGTCTCCTCCTGTAATGTCCGTAGACGCCTTATCTTACTGACATAAGATTAATTCAAGAATGAGCCGACTTCGTAAGTTCTTAACTGTATAGCTTTTACTAGCGTTCGTTCAACATACAACCTTGATAACATGAGCGGCTAACCTCCTGTATACGTCACACGCACTGCACGTACACCCGTGAGTAGGTCAAGTTAAACAAGTGACAGAACCTTCAAAATAATAACATCTTTCATTTATTACATCTCCCCCTCTAAGATGATTTTCTAAACATTTCTCTGAACATTTACTGCCAACAATTTTTACTCCAGTTTAGCAACTCCTGACTTTAACCGTAGCTTTATTTGACAAATAAAATAATACCATTTTCTTTCTTTCAGCAACTGTAAAACAGAAAGAGCAAAGACGTCAAACATCTTTGATTTACAGTGTCCAACATTTTACTGACAGGCCTGGGGTGTAAGCTTTAAAGAGTCCATAACTCAACTGAAATATTTATATTTTAATTCCAACCTGTATATCACCCCCCTTTTCACAAAAAAAAAAATCAAAAAAATCTCCCACAGTCCATACACCTCACAAATCCAGCCAGATTGCTGGCTTGCTCACCCTGCCAGAGCGAGTAACATGCGGTGTGGAAGTTGGCATTTCTGCTGCTCGGGACTCATCCGTGTTTCCACTCTCCCCTGGAGTGACATGGTCAGGATCCCTGCTGACAAAGGTGAGTGTTTTGGGTGTGGCCAACAGGTGGCGCCTGTTCCTTCTGTAATGTTCACCTTGAGCTGTCTCCACTATGTAGGATCTGGGAGTGGAGCTCTGACTGTGAACAACTGCTGGCATTGTCCATGTTTTCTGTCCAAGTTTGGTGAGTACTGCGTCACCCGAGTTCAGTGGGCGCAGTGTCCACACGCCGTTCCTGCGGTTGTAGTAGAAAGCCTGCCTCGATTTGGCTGCGGCGTCAGCGGTTTTGATCAGTTCCTCTTTAGGCCAGGCTGGTTTCAGGTTATGCTGCAATGTGGGTAAGATGGTTCTGATTCTCCTACCCATGAGCAATTCCGCTGGACTGGCTCCAGTGGAAGAAGAGGGTGTAGCTCTGTATGTCAACAGGGCAAGGAGAGGGTCTTCCTGTCTTAATATGCTTTTGGCTATCTGAACAGCCCTCTCTGCCTGTCCATTACTTTGGGGGTAGTGTGGGCTTGAAGTCACATGGATGAAATCCTAATCCTCACTGAACCTCCTCATCTCTTCTGAAACTAACTGTGGCCCATAACTACAATTTCAGGGATACCAAAACGTGCAAATGTAGCCTTCAGCCTAGCTACAACCTGACTGCTAGTAGTTGTTGGTAGATTTAGGATCTCCAAAAACCTGGAATAATAGTCAGACACTATCAAGTAGTTTTGCTTTTTGTACTCACACAGGTCTATGCCAACTTTCTGCCATGGTCTGGATGGGAGCTCACTTGACATTAAAGGCTCTTTTCTCTGTGTGTTCTTGTGTTCTCTGCAGAATTGACATTGCTGTGTCTTTGTTGTAATGTGCTCCGTCATTTTGGGCCACCACACTGATTGGCTGGCTCTCTCTCTGCACTTAACTATCCCCTGGTGCCCGTCGTGTATTCTCTCTAAGATCACCTCCCTCATTTCTGTGGGAATGACGATACGACTGCCTCTGATGACTAAACCATCTACCTCAGATAACTCCCCTCTCACCTGATAAAAGTCTCTGACTGTCTCCGGCACTTTATCGACATACTCAGGCCAGCCGTGTCTGATGAAGCCCAACACTGTCTGGAGCTGCAGATCCCCATCCGTGCTCTGTTTTATCTCCTGCATCCTTTGAGGTGTGGCAGGCACCTGGCACACGATGGCATCAATGTGCGCTGCAACATCATCATGAGAAGCACCATCTCCGTAGGGCTGCTCTGGGCCTCTGGAGAGTGCATCAGCCACAGCTAAAGTTTTGCCTGGTGCGTATTCAGCCACTGCATTGAAACGCATCAGCCTCATTAACAGTCTCTGGCACCTAATGGGCACATTATCCAAGTCTTTGCTGTTCATGAGAGGCACTAGTGGTTTATGATCGGTGACAAGTCTGAAATTGTCAAGCCCAAACAAGTACTTCTCGAACCTTTCACATGCCCAGACGCTGGCTAAGCACTCTTTCTCGATCTGTGCGTACCTTGTCTCTGCGTCACTCAGCCGTCGGGAGCAGTAGGCCACGGGCTTCC
The DNA here is from genome assembly GCF_029633865.1 of Lampris incognitus. Taxonomy (NCBI): domain Eukaryota; kingdom Metazoa; phylum Chordata; class Actinopteri; order Lampriformes; family Lampridae; genus Lampris; species Lampris incognitus. The sequence goes on from NC_079219.1 coordinate 42,445,834, forward strand.
AGTGTTCCCCGTGCTGCTGGAGCAGAACGCCTCCCAGCCCGTAGCTGCTGGCATCTGCTGACACCACCGTAGCCTTAGTGACGTCGTAAAAGGTGAGTACCGGGGCGGTGGCGAGTGCTGCTTTAAGGTCTTGGAATGCTGTGTTCTGTGCAGGTCCCCACAGCCACTCTGTCGTTGCTTTAAGCAGTCCATAAAGCGGCTGACCTACAGTGGACAGCTCTGGGACGTATTTTGCCAAATAGTTCACCATCCCGAGGAACCTCTTGAGTTCCGTCACGTTCTGGGGCTGAGGAAAGTTCTCTATTCCGGCCACTTTGTCCGGGTCAGGTCTGATGCCTGCCTCGTTGATGATATGACCAAGGAAGCGGACTTGTTTCTGTTTGAACTTGCATTTCGCTTGGTTCAGTTTGAGACCTGCTGTTTCAATGACCCCCAGCGCCTCTGCTAGGCGCCGGTCATGGATTTCCTCAGTCTCTCCATGTATAAGGATGTCATCCATGTACACCTCTGTGCCCTCTAGCCCGGTCAGAGTTTCCGCCATCTTTCTCTGGAAAATCTCTGGAGCACTCGTTATACCAAATGGAAGGCGGCAGAAAGCATACCTCCCAAATGGGGTGATGAAAGTGGTGAGCCCCCTGCTGTCTTCATGCAAGGGGATCTGGTAAAACCCACTTGCTGCATCCAACGTTGTGAAGAACTTTGACCCTGCGAGCCTTGGCATTATTTCCTCCATAGTGGGCAGCACGTGTTTCTCACGTTTCACCGCTCGATTCAGCCTCCTGAGGTCAGCGCAGCAGCGAACCTCTTTCTTGTTTCAGCACCGGCACCATAGCGGCGCACCATTCTGTGGGCTGAGTCACTTTTTCAATAATGCCCTCATTTTCCATGCGCTGCAGTTCTTTCTTAACCAGTGGTACAAGTGGCAGCGGTATCCGTCTGGCTGTATGCACCGCATATGGCTGGGCACCCTCCACCAGAGCTATTTTCACTGGGTCTGTTTTCAGCAGTCCACTTGAGCCGAAAACTCCACTGACCTCATCCATCCGCTTCACTAGACCCATCTCCACTGCCTCTGGACGACTCAGCAGACAGCTGCCTCTCCCCTTGATCACATACACTGGAAAGGAGTATTGTTTCTCCTTGTAGTTGGTTGTGGCTTGAAACTGTCCTATGCAGCTGATGTTTCCACCTGGGCTTATGAAGCATGTGTCAGGAGGTCCCAGTTTTATGTTTGGCTTCAGCTTTTTAAATGTCCCTTGGTTGATAACAGTAGCGTCAGCCCCCGTGTCAATTTTAAAGGTTATTGGTACATCACTTATTGTTAAACTAACAGTCCAATCTTCCTGACTGCTCTCTTTGCCAACTTCTCCCAGAAAGTACAGCTGTTTAACCTCTTCAGTGACTTCTCTCACCGCTTTAGAGTGACATACACGCTCCCAATGTCCCTTTTTATGACACTTGTTGCACTTACTGTTCGTTGCAGGACACTTCCGCTCATCGGTGTGCTGCGTCTTGCCGCACCTCCCGCATTCGTCTACTTTGTTGGTTGCCGGACTGCCGCCACCATGACGCTGTCCGCCCTTTTTGTTTTGGCGTTCGTCCCGCCATCGGACAACATTGACGTTAGCCAGCAGGGCCTCTGGTTGGTTAGCTTGGAGGCTGAGCTGCTTTGTTATTGCCTCCGCCTGGCGCACTTGTTCAATGACTTTCACCAGAGTAAGGTCCGCTGTGAGCTGGAACTGACGGGAGAGCACTTTGTCTTTTATACCCACTACCAGACGATCTCTGATATGTTCATCCCTCTTGTCCCCAAACTCACAGTGTTCAGACAGCTCATACAATGCCCGGATGTACATCTCCGCTGTCTCTCCTGGCTCCTGGCTACGTTGATAGAAGCACGCCCTCTCATGTATGATGTTACGGCGGGGAATAAAGTAGCCGTCGAACCTTTTCAGTACGATATCATAGTCCACTTTATCACCCTCCGCCGCGAAGTCAAACGAGCTGAATATCTTTTCAGCCTCGCTGCCCATTGCATAAATCAGCGAACTCACTTGAATCTCCCCGTCGTCTTTATCCAGCTTTGTCGCGAGCCTGAAGCGCGAAAACCGTTGTCTCCACTCCGGCCATTCAACGGGGCAGTCAAACTTGAATTCACTCGGCGGATTAAACTTCGGCATGACCGCTCGTGTTCAGATACACAGACTATTCTGACACCATGTAATGTCCGTAGACGCCTTGTCTTACTGACATAAGAATAATTCAAGAACGAGCCGACTTCGTAGGTTCTTAACTGTGTAGCTTTTACTAGCGTTCATCCGACATACAACCTTCATAACATGCCCTTCTAACTTCCTGTATACGTCACACGCACTGCACGTACACCCGTGAGTAGGTCAAGTTAAACACGTGACCTTTCATTCATTACAGCGGTAACCCAAGAAGTCAATCACCGGTATAGTCCATGGGCCAGAGCCCAAAATTTCCTATTTCGGTACACTCAAGGTGGCAAAACTTACTTATAATTTTTGAAAGGATCCATGTCTGTAGATGATATTTTGGTATGATAACCATTCCTGAGTGGCAGCTGTATCACAGTTATCAGCTCATGAAGTTAACCACCCCCTAAAGTAAATTGCATTTTAGACGCTGGTGCATATCCTGGTTTAGCCTCATGGTCAGGACATTTTTCAATGTTCTATAATATTGTCTTTGGTATCATTTTAAAGGGGACCTTCTTAGCTTTCATTCAAGCCCTGTTGTGGATATTTCTCACAAATATAGAGGTCACTTGAGCTCTTCAACCCGTCAATAACACACATCTTTCTGCAATGTTCGCCTAAACTATATACTTTCTTTTAGCCCTGTGGCATCTAGGAATATCAGGGACACAAAACACAAAAACTGGAATACTCACAGGACTGTAAAGACTCAGGAAATGTATAATATACCCATACTATTTCATTGTGTGAGGTGATTGTGAACCTTAAAATAGAAGGGCATTATTACTAAGAAACTAACTAGACCAAAGCCAGTTAGTCCATGGGTCAGACCAGATATCGATATCACCCAAGGTAACACAACTTCACTGGTGCCATTTTATTTGGTACACTAACAGAAGTAAAATAATACATGATAAACTTTCCAAATGAGCAGCTATTTCATTTTTCTTTCAGGAAACCTGTTTCTGTGCCTCTCACGATTGTGTATTTGCCCAGATTTTTACAAATATAGCATTTCAACACCCCTGGTACTGATTAGCCTAGCTTAAACTCTGGGACAGTTCTTAGTTGGCCAACAACCAAGGATAACCAGTACTGTGTACTTCCATTCATTGTGCTAAGCTAGGCTAACGTGCAGCCAGATAGCTTTCTACTAAACACATATAGAGGAAACTGGTATCTATCTTCTTGTCTCACTCTGGAGAAGATTGTAAGCTAATTTCCCATAATGTTAGCATGTTCTTTTAATGTATATGTTAATATGATTAGTTAAAGTGGCTACGAGGAACTTTTATCTTGTGTTGATTTTAGCGGCCTCATGTGGACAAAATACAGCTGTTGCATAGCAACTAGGTAATGTATGAATTTGTGGCTATGTAAGATAAATAATGGTAATATGACGCTGATGAAGCAAAGTAAACTTTGTTTTAGTAGTGTTCATACACCTAGGTTACATGTATTTGTTTGTATGTGGCAGGTGAAAACTGACTGAATATGGCCACTGGTGAACAAGCAAGTTTTTACCCAATACCAAAGCGCCCACGGGTGGAGTGCATTATCCACTGTTCTGATGATACAGATAAGCTGGTTTCACTACAAAGTGTCGACTCATGGAGAACTCTGCTCAGGGCAGCTCAGATACGAAATCATGCACCAGTTTTGAAACTGGCAAAAGACATTCCTGAGGGACAGATTCCAGCAATTTACTACCACAGAAAGTGTCGCAGTATCTTCACTATGAAGCAAATTCTTGATGGCCTCCTTGCAAAAGAAAAGAAAAGTTGTGTCTCTGCTGAAGAGAAACAATCTAAGAGAGTAGCTCGACATGCTCCAAGTACATCTAGGACTTATGATGCAGAGTGCATATTTTGTCAGAAAAACAGCAAATATTCCAAGAGACAGAATACGAGAGAAGTACTGGTGCAGTGTCGAGAACTGCGAGCTGATGCAAAGATCAGGAGTGCAGCCACAAAGAAAAGGGACAGCAGAATCCTTGCCATTGTGAGTAGAGACCTTGTAGCAGCTGAAGGGCACTACCACAGGTCATGCTATAGACTTTACACCAAAGAAGAGGTTTCCAAAGGAGAGGTTGCCAGCAATGAAGATGATGATGCTGCAGCCCAGTATGAAGCTGCTGTGAATAAGGCATACAATGAGCTGTTCCTCTTCATCAGGATGGAGCTTTTTGGCAATCCTCAAGTGATGACAATGACTGATCTCTCTTCTAGACTGGTAGCTTCAATGAACTCCCAAGGCATTGCCCAAGTCAAGGAATCAACCAAGAAGCACATAAGGCAAAACCTGGAGAGTGAGTTGGCTGGAGCCTTGCAGATATTCCCTGATGAGAAAGGAAAATTCCTCCTCTATCCCGGTAACTTGTCCATGAGGGAACTTGCCAAAGAAAATCAGTCTCTCAAAAGGGAGCTGCAGACCCTGAAAAGTGTCAGTGCACAAGATGTTATAGCCAAAGCAGCCATCAAATTGAGAGCAGACATTAAAAGTCAAGATGTTCCTCAAACCTGGCCGCCTGAAGTCAAACCAGAAGCAGAATGTCCTACCATTCCAGAGTCGCTCATTATCTTCCTGTACTCTCTACTCACGGGCTCAAATGATCCTGATCATGCATCCCAGAGAGTGCAGTGCCTTCTGCAGTCATTTGGCCATGACATAGTATATGCAGTGACATGTGGAAATACCAAGCCTTCCAAGCACATTGTTCTGCCATTCAGTGTCAAATCGTTGACAGGAAATGTAGAGTTGATAAACATCCTCAACCGACTTGGTCACAGTGTGTCCTATTCACAGATGGAAGAGATCAACACTGCCCTGTGTCTCCAGAAACTCTCATCATCAGGGAGTGGCATTGCCCTTACAGCTAACATCCATCCTGGCATATTCACAACTTTAGCCTGGGACAATATCGACCGTCTTGAAGAAACGGTCAGTGGTGAGGGAACATCTCACAGAGTCAATGGGATTGCTGTGCAAGCAAAGCCAGTCAACCCACTTCCTGTCCAACCCATGCCCACTGTTCCCAAAACAAAGAAGAGAAGCATTGATGGACCCCCACCAATGTTACCAACTTACAATGCTGGACAACGGGTAGGGCCACCACAAAGCAAAAAGTCAGATGCCGATACTGCAGCCAATACTAAGCTTGCCAGAGAGAAAAACCTTCTTTGGGTCCTAGCACGCATGTCACAACAAGAAGAACAGTCAGTCAGCAGCTGGACAGGCTTCAACATCCTGACTCGAGGAGAGATGACGGTCATCCCCGACAATATAGGCTATCTGCCTACCATCAATGCTCCAGCGACACAAATGTCTACTGTCAACGAGGTGCTTAACCAGTCACTGAGCATCATGCAGTGCTTAGGCCTGAGGAAGATTGTCTGTGTCTTTGACCAAGCCCTGTATGCGAAGGCTGTCGAGATCACATGGAAACACCATGACAAGTTCCATGATATCATCATTAGGCTTGGGGTATTCCACACCATCTGCACACTGCTGGCAATAATAGGAAAGCGTTTCCAAGATGCTGGACTCAAAGACCTCTGCATTGAGTCTGTCATGATTGCAGAAGGCTCAATTGCTGGTGTTATGGATGGCTGCAAGTACAACAGGGCATTGCGACTACACAAGCTCCTGTATGAGGCTCTCATGCGACTGACCTTGAATGGTTTCCTGTCCTGGTTGGAAGAAACTCACAGGAATGACATGGTTCACCTGAATGAGACACTGAAGACCATTGACAGCCTTGGGAAAGAAGTCTCACAACATGCTTTGAAGGAGGTCCTCGAGAACAGCTCTTGTACACGCATCATGGATCTATTTGAAGTCTACCGTGAGTTCCTTAGAGGTGGAAACGGCAGCCTCTCGAACTTCTGGATGTCCTATTTGGACATTGTTGAAATCTTGTTGGGGCTCATCCGAGCATCCAGAGAGGGAGACTGGATGCTACACTTGGCTAGCATTCGAGCAATGATCCCATGGTGCTTTGCTTGTGACAGGATGAATTATGCACGCTACCTCCCCTACCACTACGCCCAGATGTCTGAGCTGCCCATCACACATCCAGATGTGTACACAGAATTCATGGAAGGAGGCTTCTCAGTCCAACTGGGCTCCACCAATCCCTTTGGCCGAATCCCTGTTGACCAAGCTATAGAAGAAACGGTGAACAAAGACACCCAAACAGCTGGAGGGACAAAGGGATTCAGCTTGAAGCCAGGAGCTGTGACCAAATATTATCTCGCAGCTGAGTATAGAAGCATGTACCTCAGACAGCTGAGAGACCTGACAGGTCAAGGCAGGTGCAAATGGTCTCATCCAGATCTACAGAGTCCAAGGATCAAGAGAGATGAAGCAGATGTCCAGTCTCTCATGGACCTTATGGAGAATAACTGGCTCAATCCTATGTCCCCTGATGAGATTGATTTGGTTAGCCTCTCCACTGGCAACATGGCTCCACCTGATGTGACCATAGATCTCTTGAGAGCTCTTGAGAAAGGAGAAGAGGCCTACCAAGCATTCCAGCAAACAAGGTTAGATGCAGACCCACCACCTGTGAAATTCCACGACAAGATGACCAAGCAAAGTCTGAAAACATTCTCCAATGTCAGCACAAAACAAGCTCATGGAAAGAAAGCACAGGATGTGGTTCTGAAGGCAGATATAAACCTTTTCAGTCACATGATCCTGGTGGCTGAAAGCAGGAAGGTGAATCTGAAGGATGTCCTTGCCTACCCATTGGGCCCACTACCATGGGCACTGGCAAATGCTGATGGGTCCTTACGAAAAACAAACAAGGCTGCACTTGCCAGAGAGCTTGAAAAGAATGTATCTCCTGCAGAAGACATCCCAATCCCATCTACTTCCATCATTGATGGGATGAGCCTGGTCCAAAAAATGAATGGCAACAACAAAACCTTTGCACAAGTGGCAGAGTCAGCCTTGACCCAGGTCCTCCATGAGGGAGCACAGAGTGGGAGGATTGATGTTGTTTTTGATGTCTATCACCAGACTTCGATCAAAGATGCTGAACGACTGAACGGGGTGGAGACATCACTCTCCAGTACAAGAATCTTGCAGGGGGACACCACGTCCAGCAGTGGAGAAAATTTCTGTGCAGTTCCTCCAACAAGACCAGTCTCATCAAGTTTCTGGTGGAAGAGTGGAAACTCCCACGATACAGAGCTATGCTGCATGGCAAGGTGTTGTACATGACGTGTGAGGAAACCTGCTACAAGTTGACAGAAGATGGGTGTGAGGAAGCAGCAGAACTGCACTCCACACATGAAGAAGCTGACACCCGTCTGCTCCTGCATGCATTGCATGCAGCAAATGCGGGCTCAAAGTCAGTTATCATCACAGCTGAGGACACTGATGTCATGGTGCTTTGTCTTGGCTTCCAGAAGGACATCACCTGTCCTATCTACCAGAAGTGTGGGACTCAGAACCGCACACGGTTTGTCGACATCACCAAACTGGCAAGTTCACTTGGAGACAGCATCTGTGACAGCCTAATTGGCTTACATGCCTTCACAGGCTGCGACACTGTCAGTGCATTCGCTGGTCGAGGGAAGCTGAATGCCCTGAAGATAGTGAGAAAGCACACTTCCTGCCAAGAGACTTTTAGTCAACTGGGACAGACATGGAATGTGAGTGATGAGCTGTTCCAGAAAATTGAGCAGTTCACCTGTCGGATGTATGTTGCTAATAGCAGCACTGCTGAGGTGAACAAACTGCGTTACCAGCTCTTCTGCACCAAAAGGGGAGAGGTTGAGTCCAGCCAGCTGCCACCATGTAGAGACTGTCTCTTTATGCATGTTCAACGAGCCAACTATCAGGCAGCAATATGGAAGTGCTGTCTGCAGGCTAACCCTGTGGTGCCAAGCCCTACTGAGTATGGATGGACAGACGATGAAGGCAAGCTGGCCATTTACTGGATGCGCTCCCCACCTGCACCAGATGTGGTCTTGGAAATGCTAACATGCAAGTGTGTGCATTCATGCAAAATGCCAAGCTGCATGTGCCTGTCAAATGGACTTCCATGCACAGACATGTGCAGGTTACAGACCTGCAGTAACCAAAAACAGCAGGATGGTCCAGAACTGGACTTTGAACTTGGGGAGTCAGATGATGAGAGAAACGAGCAGTTTGATGAATGACAGTGTGATGATTCTGATGGTATTACTGTGGTAGTAGTCTGTTGATGCACAGGATGTTGATTCTGGACTTGGTTACCCAGAGCTTGATAACAATAATGTAACCATATTCACATATACCCATTACCCTACCCATTACCATTACATATACCCACTAATGATATGGGATTACATGTATCATTGACTAAGTATATGTAAATGTCAATGTCGTTTAAAATATTAAAATAGTTCATTACGTCACTATGGTATTCCTTTTTATCATGTATTTTGATTGTGTATTTAAACAAATGTATAGAGACCAGTTTGTGACCTAACTGGCTTTGGTCTAGTTCTCATTTAAGGCTCACAATCACCTCACACAATGAAATAGTATGGGTATATTATACATTTTCTGAGTCTTTACAGTCCTGTGAGTATTCCAGTTTTTGTGTTTTGTGTCCCTGATATTCCTAGATGCCACAGGGCTAAAAGAAAGTATATAGTTTAGGCGAACATTGCAGAAAGATGTGTGTTATTGACGGGTTGAAGAGCTCAAGTGACCTCTATATTTGTGAGAAATATCCACAACAGGGCTTGAATGAAAGCTAAGAAGGTCCCCTTTAAAATGATACCAAAGACAATATTATAGAACATTGAAAAATGTCCTGACCATGAGGCTAAACCAGGATATGCACCAGCGTCTAAAATGCAATTTAGTTTAGCGGGTGGTTAACTTCATGAGCTGATAACTGTGATACAGCTGCCACTCAGGAATGGTTATCATACCAAAATATCATCTACAGACATGGATCCTTTCAAAAATTATAAGTAAGTTTTGCCACCTTGAGTGTACCGAAATATCGTCTGGCCCATGGACTAGTAGTCCAAACTGACACTTGGCCGGGTTGACTATCAGGCCGTGTTCGTCCAGACGACGGAAAACCTGTTCCAGGTGCGCCAGGTGCTCTTCAGCTGACGGACTGGCCACTAATATGTCGTCGAGATAAACGAACACGAAATCAAGGTCACGCAACACCGAGTCCATCAGCCTCTGAAAGGTTTGCGCTGCCCCCTTCAAGCCAAAAGGCATGCGCATGAACTCAAAAAGCCCAAACGGGGTGATCACTGCGGTCTTGGGCACGTCCTCTGCGCGCACGGGAACCTGATGATAGCCGCGCACCAGGTCCACCTTAGAGAAAATGGTACCTGCCAGGCGTATGGAAAAGTCCTGTATGTGTGGGATGGGATAGCGGTCATTGGCGGTGACGTTGTTCAGGCGGCGAAAATCGCCGCAAGGCCGCCACGACCCATCCGCCTTGGCACCATGTGAAGCGGCGAGGCCCATGGGCTGTTGGAACGCCTCACTATACCCAGACGCTCCATGATGGCGAACTCCTCCTTAGCTATAGCCAATTTTACCGCGTCGAGGCACCGCGTGCGCGCAAAAACTGGCGGTCCCAGAGTGGGAATGAAATGTTCTACCCCGTGTTTAGTAACCGCGGTGGAAAAGGCAGGTGTAGTCACCGATGGAAAATCCGCCAGCAAACGCTGAAAAACATCCCCTAATCCTAAAAAGTTAGCGTGTGTTACCGGCCCGGCTCCCCCTGTCACGCACGGAACAGTGGCGAAAGACACAGCATCAATTAAACGGCGGTTTGCAACATCAACCAGCAGACCATTAGCACACAGAAAATCCGCGCCGATAATAGGAACAGTAATGGCGGCCACTACAAAGTCCCACTCAAAATGGCTCCCGTGGAAGCAAACCGTCACCAACCTTGTGCCAAACGTCGCAATGGACGAACCGTTAGCTGCACTTAACTGTGGGCCGCCGCCTTCGGCCGACCTGTCTGTCTTAGCAGGAGGGAGTAGGCTCTTTTGCTAGCCTGAGTCCACCAGAAACCGTCTTCCTGACATCGTGTCCTTAATGAAGAGCAGCTCACTACGTCCGCCAGCGCCCACAGCTGCTACTGAGCACTGAGCGCTGGCCCTGGAGTTTCCCGCCGCCTCAAACGTGCACGGAGGGACGCAGCGCCTCGCTTTGCCGCCGAACCGCTGGTGGAAGAAACAGAGGCCTCTCCCGCGCTGTCTCCGGGCAGTCACTTCAGCCACCACTGCCTCCGACGTCGGCTGCAGAGGCTCCGATGCCACACTCTGCATAGAGAACCGTCTGGTAGCCAGCAGCACCCGATCGGCCTCCTCAGCCAGACCTCGGCAGTCACCAGCGGCCAGACACGGGGAGTTAGCCAAAGCCGCACGCACAGGAGACGGGAGCTGGCGCAGGAAAATGTGCGGGAAAAGGAACCCACCTTCGTCTGAGCCTAGCAGCGACAGCATATTGTCCATGAGATCCACAGCCGTCCCGTCGCCCAAACAGGATAGGGAAAGGATTTTATCTGCCCTCTCTGCGGTAGATAGGCTGTACCTCCGGAGCAGAAGATGTTTGAGGGCGACGTATTTATCGTGTTGCGGAGGGACGCGCAACAGCTGCATGGCATGGCGTGTGGACTGCTGGTCCAGCGCAGCGACGACCAAATAGTATCTGGAGTCGTCCACGGAGATTCCACGCAGGTGGAACAGCGCCTCGACATGCTGGAACCACGAGGCCGGGTCGCTCTGCCAGAACTCTGGGAGTTTCACAGCCGCGGCGAAACGGCCGGCTGTGAGAGTTGGGGCGGCGTGGCCGAAGTGGATTCACACTCATCTTCTGCTCTAAACATGTTCAATTCGGGGTCACCAATGTGGCAGGAATGAGGAAAAACACAGGAGACCAAGGCGAGTTTGATGTTTATTCCTCAACTCCAAAAACCAACTGCAGCAGGTACAACCCTGCACCGGCGAGCCCGGGAACGTAAACCACGCCCCCAGCCCACAGTCCTGCTGGGTGAGAGGCATAGCCCCTAGTGTCCGCCACAATATATATATGATTCTTTGTATGATTCTTTGTCGAACCACCTTAGCAGCTGATGAGTGCGAGACGCACGAAACAGGCCTGTACTGCTACGCATTAAAACTTTTTTTCCTGCATTTGTATTGATATTCTGCTCCTCATTAGTTGAGCACTTATAACACCATTGACGGTTTCGAAAAAAACGCTATATATAAATATATGCAGAACTCGCAATTATCGCTTAGGCTATGAGTATTGATATATACGTATATAGTGTGTGTATATACATGTATATACATAGTGTGTGTGTGTGTATGTATATGTAGCCGGGTGGTAAATCTGTTAAATATGTTAAATGATTTTCCACTTAAATTTAGTATAGTTTAACTGTTAATATATGTAATTGTTACACTGTCAAGCCATGTAAAATGTCATTTGATGTAGTTAAATTGTGAAGCAGATTGTGAGTGTATTTTTATAGTTTTGGTTGTCATTGCATGTTTTGACCAGTAAGTGGCAGTGTTGCGGACTTTTATTGTAACTCCGTGCAAGTTATCCAAGTGCATCTTGGGTATTCTTTCTTTTTTTTTCTTGTGTGGAGCACCTGAAGATTGCGGTGTGACGGTGCTCTGACTCCGCAGTAAGTAAGGGTAAATATCTTGTGAAATATACCTGTAACATTATTCCAAACAATATTGTATGTCGGTAATTTGACAAGATGGTTGGATTTAGACGCTACTGGAGTTGATGTTCAGTGATTTTGGGCGCGAGCCGTCGACCACTGTTCGCCATTGCAGGCATGACAAGGTAATGTTGGCGTGAATAAAGCCACACCATGCCATTGTATTTGGGATGTAAAGGTTTTATATGCATTTTAATTCTGTTTAAAGGTAACTGACAGAGTGAGAAGTTGCGCAATCTTCAGGAAGTTCCACATGTCTTTGTTAAACCCTGTTTAACATACATAGTCCACTGCCGTATTTTGCACCGTATGTTGTATGTTGTATTTATTTTCCTTTTAAAATCTTTTCTGTTAAACTTGCCACATCTGTGAACATTTATGAGCTGTTTGCTCGAAAGACACAGGAATTTATGCACTCAGTAAAACGATCTGCATTCGAAGGTTCAAACAATAAAATTAAAGCTACAAGAACCCCGGAAGTAATTGTGTCCTGTGTGGTATCTAATTCCACGGGCTACATAATTTTGGTACCAGGAGTGGGGTGTAGCTAAAACATTTTTTTTAAATTGGCAACAGAGTGGCTTATTTTTACTTAAAAAAAAATACGGCAGTGGTGAAGATTGCTGGTGACGTCCGTTGGTGTTGAGTCTGAAGCCATCCTGCTGTGGAGGTGGTGACCAGCGAGAGACGACGTGAGGGGCTCTACGAGGTTCTGGTGCTTCCTGTGTCACACGACTCAGCCGTACCAGCGCAGAAGACTCCAGCGCTAACTTCAGCTTCAGACCAAGATTCAGCAAGGCTCCAAGTTAAAGACTGTCCTTGTAGTATCCTTGAACCAGGTTTTGAACTAAATATCCTCATTTATACTGGACTGAGTAAAGATTAATATATCATTATGTCTAGTGATTCTGGTGATGAAGGGAGTTCACGTAATGATAATGGCCACACCTCAGGTGGCATAACGGGTATAGGTGAAGGTGCTACAAAAGAAATGCAGACCACCATGCAAGAGCTCGCCAGACTGCGAGATGAGCTCACCAGGTTAAATGGTGAAGCAAGGGCTCAGAGAGCAAGTGATAACAGTGCACCCACACGTTCATACATCTACGTTCCAAGAGAACGCCAGATCCAAGCATTTAGTGGGGAGTGTGGTACAGACAGGATATCTGTCGAAGAGTTTATTGAAGAGGTTGAAAGGGTTTTAAGATACAGAGAGCAAACAACAGAAGAACAATGTGACTATATACTATCTCTATTGCGTGGCCCTGCATTGGAAGAGGTGCGACTATGCATTAGGGGTCAGTCAGTGGGGCCCAGTGATTTATACTCTTACCTGAGCAATGCATTTGGGGAAAAGCGCAGTTCCACACAGCTTTTGCAGACCTTTTACAACCGTAACCAAATTGATGGAGAAGACCTCCGTGACTACTCCCATGCACTATCCCAGATTTTGAGCTCTGTAGTGAAACAGTCCACAGATGCAATACCTAATGAGAAAACTGTGCTCAGAGACCGGTTTTTTGAGGGTTTAAGAGAAGCAGCACTCAGGCGTGAACTCAGGAAAATGGTTAGGGACAAACCAGAGAGCAGTCTTCTAGATGTGAGGAACGAGGCCCTCCTGTGGGAGATGGAGGACAGCAGGTCTCATCGTCCCAGGGTCATAAAGAGCAACCAAGTTACATCAGAGGTTCCGGAAACCCAGTGCTCTATTATTAAAACAAACAATGACCAAGGTACTGCATTAAATGATGTTCGGAGAGCAGTAGCCCATCAGGAAAAACAGCTAGCAGAGTTAGGCAAAACACTTGCTGATCTAGCCTTTGCTGTAGGTGAACTGAGTAAGCGCAGCACTCAACAGACATTCCTAGAGCCCAAGCCACGACCTAGACCCCAGCCAAAGTTCACACCAGATGGTCAGCCTATCTGTTTCAAGTGTAGAGGCATAGGTGACATTGCAAGAAAATGCTCACAGGCCAGAGGGGGTCAAGGGGACGCAACACCTAGTTCTTATGTAGTGCAGGAAAACTCGCACCCTCAGTTGTCATGAGCCACACAACTCGAGGGGAGGAAGCTGGCTCACCAAAAGAGACTCCAGACAGAAGCAGGATCTTAGAGCGTGCAGTCGGAGAATGTAAAACTGTTGAGGTGAAACTACGAGGTGTTACAGTGTCCTGCTTACTTGACACTGGTAGCCAGGTCAGTACAATTTCTGAGAGTTTTTTCAGAGAACACCTGTCAGTGAAAGGCGAAGACATTCACCCGGCATTTGAGTGGTTAAAGATCACTGCAGCTAATGGATTAGACATACCCTATATGGGCTATGTGGAGCTTGATGTAGAAGCCATGGGTCTGACTATCCCAGAGCGAGGTTTTCTGATAGTTAAAGATTCTGAACACTCTTCCTCTGTTCCAGGTCTAATGGGGATGAACATTGTCAAAAGATGCAGAGAGCTAGTACACACTGAGTTTGACACCACACTGCAGGAGACGTTTGACTCAAACTGGAGAGAGGCTTTTACTCATCTTCATGCAGTACATGCAACAGACAGACTCTCTTTCGCTAGGGTAGCTGGTAAGGATGTAGTCCATATACCTGCTTCATCCGCTGCTACAGTTATGGCTAGGGGACTCAGGACCGTGAGTGAGGATGGTTCTTTTTTGTTGCTGGAGTCTCTGGGTGTCCCCGTTCCTGGAGGTTTGGTTGTTGTGCCTACTTTGGTTTCATCGGGCAATCACAGTTTTCCAGTCCGAGTCATGAACATGTCTGATGAAGATATCTGGCTAGGGCCACGGACTAGGCTAGGGGTTTTGACTCAGGTAGACTGTGTGAAAAGTGATGAGCTTTGTGAGGTACAGTTCCAGAGAATCTCAGCAGACACTGAACAAGTGAGTATCAGTGAACACCCCGAAACACCGACAGATGTGCAGGAAATTCTCGGCAAGCTCAATTTTTGTGGTAGCCCAGAACAGCAAGCACAGCTGACTTTGTTACTGGAGAAGTACTCTTTTGTGTTTGCAACAGAAGATGAAGATCTAGGCCACACTGACAAAGTACAACATGAGATTCATCTGACAGATGACATACCTGTAACACAGCCATACAGACGAATCCCACCCACACAGTACAGTGAAGTCAGGGAACATATTGGCAAGCTGCTTAAAAAAGGTGTCATTCAAGAAAGCTCTAGTGCTTATGCTTCGCCCATAGTACTAGTGAGAAAGGCAGATGGTTGTCTGAGGCTATGTGTCGATTACAGGAAACTCAACTCAAAGACAAGACGTGATGCATTCCCGCTCCCGAGAATTGATGAGAGTTTTGATGCGCTGAGAGGGGCAAAGTTCTTTTCGACCATAGATCTGGCGAGCGGATACCACCAGGTAGCTATGCATGAGAGAGATCGGACTAAGACTGCATTTACTACACCGTTTGGTCTGTATGAGTACGTGAGAATGCCTTTTGGTGTTTGTAACGGTCCAGCTACATTTCAGAGACTTATGCAAGTTACTATGAATGATCTCATTTTTCAGATACTCCTGGTCTACCTAGATGACATCTTGGTTTTTTCAGAGACATTTGAGCAGCATTTGGAGAGACTTGAGACTGTGTTTAAGAGACTGGCAGAGACGGGCCTTAAGGTGAAGTTGCAGAAGTGTGCTTTTCTACAACAGTCAGTAACGTTTTTGGGTCATCAGGTGTCAGCAGAAGGTATAGGAACTGACCCCTCCAAGGTCTCTGCTGTTAAGAACTGGAAGGTCCCAACCACTGCCAAAGAGCTGCAGTCGTTCTTGGGTTTCTGTAGTTACTACAGGAGATTCATTCGAGGCTTCTCACAGATTGCCGGGCCACTGCGTGACCTAGTCAACAAATGTTCAGGTGTGAAAAAAAACAGGGAAAGTAGGTCACCAGTTTTGTAATATGTGGACACCAGAGTGTGACTCTTCCTTTGAGCAGTTAAAGGAAAAACTTACCTCTGCTCCCATTTTGGGTTTTGCCGATTTCACACAACCATTTGTAGTTGAGACAGATGCTAGTCAGCATGGATTAGGCGCTGTATTGTGTCAGCAGCAAGGTGACACCAGACGTGTCCTAGCATATGCTAGCCGCAGACTACGCCAGGCTGAGAAGAATGACCGAAATTATAGTAGCATGAAATTGGAGTTGCTTGCCTTAAAATGGGCAGTTGCTGAAAAATTCAGGGGTTACTTGCTTGGTTCAAAGTTTGTTGTCCTGACTGATAACAATCCCCTCTGCCACCTCAAGACAGCCAAGTTAGGTGCTATAGAGCAGAGGTGGGTAGCGCAACTGTCTGTTTTTGATTTTGAGGTTAAGTACCGTCCTGGTTGCAGTAATGCCGCCGCAGATGCTCTCTCTAGGCTGGAGTTTGCAGGGGAGCCTGAAACAGACCCTGACTCGGATTTTGACGACTGTATCACTGTGTGTAACCTGATTGAGCGAGGAACAGTTCTGGATCCTGGTCTTGTCTCTAGAGGTCTGGAGTGTTACAAAGTGAGACAGATCCGTGCTGGGGAGTCGAGGTCTGGTGAGACAGGTACTAAACAGGGCAACACCCCCACACTGCCAGGTTATACCAAAGAGGAGCTGATAGGTTTTCAGGCCGGTGACCCCACCATAAAAGAGTTTAGGGCATTTTGGGATCGGGGGAGGAGGCCATGTCCCAGAGAGAGAGCAGCCCTGTCTAGTCAAGTGAAAAGATTGTTGAAACAATGGAGATGCATACAACAACGAGAAGGGTTGTTGTACAGGGTTATCACAGACCCACGTCATGGAGAAGTGTGGCAGTTACTCGTGCCTAGTTGTTTGAGGGACCAAGTTCTAGAAAATGTACATAACAACATGGGACATCAGGGCATAGAGCGCACTGTAAACTTGCTAAGAGGGAGGTGTTTTTGGGTAGGGCTATGCGAGGATGTTGAAAGCTGGGTTAAAAACTGCGAGCGGTGCATTTTGACCAAGATGCCTTAGCCAAAAATCCATGCTCCAGTTCAGGCATTCCTGGCCTCCCGACCTCTAGAAGTGGTGGCTGTTGATTTTACAGTGTTGGAGGCAGCTTCAGATGGCCGTGAAAATGTCCTTGTTGTGACCGATGTGTTTACAAAGTTCACACAAGCGTATGCTACCAAAGACCAGAAGGCTGACACTACAGCTAAAGTTTTGCTCAGGGAGTGGTTCATGAAATATGGGGTCCCAGAGAGACTGCACTCAGACCAAGGTCGAAATTTCGAGAGTGAAATTATAGCAGAGCTGTGCAAACTCTATGGGGTTAAAAAGACACGGACAACTCCCTACAGGCCACAGGGAAACGGTCAGTGTGAAAGATACAATCGCACACTCCATGACTTGTTAAGGACACTCCCACCAGAGAAAAAAAAGCGTTGGCCAGAGCATCTGTCTGAAGTAGTATATGCCTATAATGTCACTCCTCATTCCACCACAGGGTACTCGCCTTATTATTTGCTTTTCGGGGTACAGCCACATCTCCCAGTAGATGCTTTATTAGGGCGTGAGTGTGTGTCAGACAGAAAACAGGATTGGTTGTCTGTTCATCAGGAGAGACTCCGACAGGCACACGAGAGAGCCAGAGAGTACTCAGAGCAGAAGGCAGCTGAGAGGATCTCACTGCAAAATGAGAAGGTGTATTGTCCTCCTGTGGACATTGGTCAGTTGGTTTTCCTACGTCACAGACCCCCAGGTAGACATAAGATTCAGGACACATGGACCTCAACAGTCTACAAGGTAGTTGACATCCAGGGTACCACACACACTGTTGAACCTTTTGAGGGAGGTCCCATTAAAAGAGTTCATAGGTCAGAGTTGCGACCTTGTGCAAAACCAGTTCCCAAACCAAGAACTAGAACTAGGTTACAGACCACTACACAGCCTGTAGCTGAGGATGAGGCTGATTTTGTTATTGTTGAGGAAGTCATCCCTCGCCGGCTTGTGCAAGTACCTAACCTGCCTCTTGCAGCAGAAAGTGTTAGTTTACATGTGACAGCACCCACAGATGAGAGTGACGGTGAAGGACCTGAGGAAGGTTATTCAGATATGAGAAATTGTGGCACAGAAACAGAATGTGTTAATGATGTGCATCCAGACGTTAGCGGCAGTGACTTGCCCATTATTGAAAACAGGGACAGGCCCGCACTAACAGATGATGCTGGTGGAGCAGGACGTAGAACCTATGCACCTAAACCTGCCATTAGGAAAAGCAAGCGGGAAATGGCTGGATCTCATTCAAACCCATTTCATCTGCCAAAGTCAGCCTGTAATGCAGTCTCAGTCAGCACAGACATGGTCTCTAAGGTTTTGACAAGCCTGGGTGCTGCTCTCTTTGAAAAGGCCTTGCAGGGAGTATTTGAGTCAGTTCATGTTTCGTAGTCACCGAGGACGTTGACTATATTTTCAGGGGAGTATGTAGCCGGGTGGTAAATCTGTTAAATATGTTAAATGATTTTTCACTTAAATTTAGTATAGTTTAACTGTTAATATATGTAATTGTTACACTGTCAAGCCATGTAAAATGTCATTTGATGTAGTTAAATTGTGAAGCAGATTGTGAGTGTATTTTTATAGTTTTGGTTGTCATTGCATGTTTTGACCAGTAAGTGGCAGTGTTGCGGACTTTTATTGTAACTCCGTGCAAGTTATCCAAGTGCATCTTGGGTATTCTTTCTTTTTTTTCTTGTGTGGAGCACCTGAAGATTGCGGTGTGACGGTGCTCTGACTCCGCAGTAAGTAAGGGTAAATATCTTGTGAAATATACCTGTAACATTATTCCAAACAATATTGTATGTCGGTAATTTGACAAGATGGTTGGATTTAGACGCTACTGGAGTTGATGTTCGGTGATTTTGGGCGCGAGCCGTCGACCACTGTTCGCCATTGCAGGCATGACAAGGTAATGTTGGCGTGAATAAAGCCACACCATGCCATTGTATTTGGGATGTAAAGGTTTTATATGCATTTTAATTCTGTTTAAAGGTAACTGACAGAGTGAGAAGTTGCGCGATCTTCAGGAAGTTCCACATGTCTTTGTTAAACCCTGTTTAACATACATAGTCCACTGCCGTATTTTGCACCGTATGTTGTATGTTGTATTTATTTTCCTTTTAAAATCTTTTCTGTTAAACTTGCCACATCTGTGAACATTTATGAGCTGTTTGCTCGAAAGACACAGGAATTTATGCACTCAGTAAAACGATCTGCATTCGAAGGTTCAAACAATAAAATTAAAGCTACAAAACCCCGGAAGTAATTGTGTCCTGTGTGGTATCTAATTCCACGGGCTACATATATTAATACTGATACAGGAAAAAAAAGTTTAATACATTGCAGTACAGGCCTGTTTCGTGCGTCGCACACTCATCAGCTGCTAATGTGGTTCAACAAAGAATCATACAGTTATTTATATATATATATATATATATATATATATATATATATATATATATATATATATATATATATATATATATATATATATGGGCATTCAAATCACTCGACGACCAGAGTCAAGGCTGACTTACAGATGGAGTCACTTGCCAGACAGTACAAATGAACATGTTATCTAGTTATCTATACATATTCCAGTGTCTATCTATCTTCTTGCCCAGATCTTTTTTTTTTACCACTATTGACAGTATAATGTCTTCATTCATCTGGGCCAGTAAACATCCAAGAGCTGGTAGAACACTACTGCAGAGGAACAGGTCCCTGAGCAGACTTGAATTGCCCAGCCTCATAGGCTACTACTGGGCCACTAACACCCACAAGATCATGCTCTGGTTCACTTCACCTCAAAGCAGCTGCTGTAAGATTGAGGCAAAGTCATGCTCCCCTTCTTTACTCCAAGCTCCTGCATTCAGCACCCTACCCCTTTCCCCCTCACAATTCACCTCTAACTCCATTGTATTAGGCACTTTAAAGACCTGGGTACAGGTCAGGTGTCATTTTGGTTGCGACTCTGGTGTGTAACAATCCCTTGCTTATGCCAGCCAAGATTCATCTTCGGTATTCCACACTAGAAAAGAGGGGCCTCTGCTGCCTGGGAGACCTGTATTTAGTAGATGGTCTATTTGCCAGTTTCGATCAACTGCGTATGTCTTGGAGCCTTATGATTTTTTCAGATACCTGCAGCTAAGAAACTTCTGTAAAGCTTACTACCCCCTCTTACCTCAATTCCCCCCTCCCAGAAGCATAAACTTTTTACTCAAATCAGGAACCTTGTCCAAAGGTCATGTCTCCTATTCCTATGACCTTTTATCCCCAGCAGATGAGTCAGTTGTTAATGAAATTAGAGTTTGATGGGAAAAAGAACTGCAGACCACTTTGTCAGATGATTTCTGGAAAAAGCTCGGGAAGCTGCCAACTCCATTATAGCAAGGCTCAATTCTCCAAACTTTACGCAAGCAAAGTGGAGGAAAATTGTGAAAGTCCTTGGAATTTTTTTTTTGAATCGTCATCACCTTTTTCTCCCCAATTGTACTTGGCCAATGACCCCACTCTTCTGAGCCGTCCCGGTCGCTGCTCCACCCCTTCTGCCGACTGACCGACCAGAGGAGCTGCTTGTGCAGGGACCAGGACACATACCCGCATCTGGCTTCCCACCCGCAGACATGGCCAATTGTGTCTGTAGGGATGCTCGACCAAGCCGGAGGTAACACAGGGATTCGAACCGGCGATCCCTGTGTTGGTAGGCAATGGAATAGACCGCTACGCTACCCGGACGCCCCCTCCCCTCAAATGATTTGGTTATGTCCTAAACCGGTTTCTGGTATTCATTTTTTAACATGATTTCAGACATTTTGAAGTTGAGAATCTGTCCGTCCCCTCACATAGCAATCTCTGGTAGACCCCCTCCCCGCCATGAAATCACTACGATGGCTATCCAATCTAATGTTATTGCCTTTGCCTCTTTAATAGGCCATAGAAACATCCTTCTTCTTTGGGAATCATCTCAGCCAGCTTCTATGAAAGCCTTGCTACAGCATATTTTGTTTCTACTTAAACTGAAAAAATAAAGTTTACACTGAGGGGCTCCTCTGATAGGTTTTATTCTCACTGGAAGCCATTGATTGAATTTGTTCACAGCCTTCCTCCTGGCGAGATGGTGCCATAGAAATCAGGCTTAAGCCCGCCTGAGGTGAACCAAGTACCTTCTGGCCTGCCCACTTCATACACAACCAACTGTTACCCAACCTCATTCATCATCAGCCGCTTCTCCGGGGTCGGGTCGCGGTGGCAGCAAGCTAAGTAAGCCACTCCAGGCGTCCCTTTCCCCAGCAAAGCCCATTACCCAACCTCACAAAGCACAAAAAGATGGCTCCGATGCCAGTGGATGGAATGAAGTAGTTACTCATGTGTTTACTTACTCACTTTTTATTGTTTTATGTTTTTACTTATCTAACTGCTTAATTTTATTTTCTATTTATTTATTTATTTATTTATTTATTTTTCTTGTTTTTGCGATCATTTGGTGTGGTCGGGCGTCCCTACAGACACAATGGGCCGTGTCTGTGGGTGGCAAGTCGGATGTGGGTACTGCACTCGCGCCTCCTTTGGTCGGTCGGGGCACCTGTTCGGGGGGGGGACTGGGGGGAATAGCGTTATCCTCCCATGTGCTACGTCCCCCTGGCTGTCCCCCAGCCCTCCCCGTATTGGCAGAGGGGGTGGAGCAGCAACCGGGATGGCTCGGAAGAGTGGGGTAATTGACTGGATAAAATAGGGGAGAAAAGGGGGGGGTCCAAAAAAAAAAGTAACTGCAGGAATTTCTGGCAAGTACTGGTTGCTCCCTACATATGGCAACAATCTTCCGTATTTATTATTTGTCTGGGCCATTGGGTAGTGTGGCAAGACGGAAGCCTTTTCACTCCCACTTCTACCGCTATTTACAGATTAGGCCTTTTGTTCAGAAGGGTTTCCATCCTTTCCTTGAGATACCTCTGACAACATCAATCGATACATGTTTTTTTTTATCACTTTAGTTTTTATTGAAGTTTTTAGGTCAATACAAACATGGCATCCGTATTCAGAAGTAAACATTGAATTATCTACATTTACTTGCACACAAGCCCAACAGGGCAACTCAAAACAAACAAACAAAAAAACACACAAAAAAATGAACTACATGAGCTTCCTGTGGGTCTAACTTTCCAGTCTTAAGTGTTGTCATGAATTATGTTGTCGCGGGTTTGCTCCTTAAACCATGTCCATTTCTTCCACTGGTCTTCCATCCGAGGTACTGTAAGTCTCAATCGATGAGTCAGGTTTTCCATTGTATGAATGTCTTCAACTATTTCCATCCATTGTCCTTGTGTGGGGGCGTCCACCTGGCACCATTTTCTTGTGATTGCCTTCTTAGCCGCAATCGGCAGTATCTTAACCAAACATCTATCACTTGACCCTATATCGTCGTTTTTAAAATTACAGAAATAGAGGGTCATATAGCTCTTAGGGAAGTCATATCCAAGTACCTTTTGTATTACATCATGAACCATCTCCCAAAACATCGCTAGCTTATTACATTTCCAAAATATATGCGCGTGGTCTACATCCTCTGTTCCACATTTCCTCCAGCATGACAGTTTGGTGCTGGAGTATCTATTTTTGATTTTTGGTGTAGTAAAAAAACGTATCAGATTTTTCCAGGAGAATTCCCTCCATATCCGCGAACTAGTGGAGGATTGATGAACTTTCCACATATTCTGCCAGTCCTCCTCTGTAATTTCTGTGCCAAATTCTAATTCCCATTTTTCTTTTATATATGTAGTTGAGTGTTTATTAGTTGTGAGAGCTTGATATAGTACAGATATAGTCCTAGATTTTCTCCCTTTATATGCGTTGATTATAATTTGAATCACACTGTTCACCTCCATGGAGGGTCCTCTCCTGATACGTTTGTTGTAATAATCCCTTAATTGTAAATATCTAAAGAAGTCGTGATTCTCCAAATCAGACTTGTCTTTCATACCCTGAAAACTCTCCATCTCCCCTTTTTCCTCTAGAGTGCACCATGCTGTGATTCCCCAGTTAACCCACAGTTTAAAAACTGTGTCATGCCTCGCTGGAGTAAAGTCTCTATCATAGGCTACCCATCTCAATAACTGTACCTCATCTTGTAATTTGTTGATTTTAATCAATTTAAACCATAACTCCAGTGTAAATAATGTGACTGAATCCATGTGGGTTTTTGTTTTCTTGTATACTTCTTTATCCCCTAAAATATTCTGGATAGGGTACCCACCATATTCCCTTTCCATGACTTTCCACTTGGCCATGTAATCTTGCCTACACCAGTCAACAGCATATCTCAGCTGGGCAGCTTTGAAATATTCTTTTAGATTTGGTAAACCCATACCTCCCTTTTCCTTTGAGAGTTGGAGAGTTTCATACCTTACTCTGGGCTTCTTCCCTCCCCAAATAAATCTAGATATTGTCCTATCCCACCTATCAAATTGAGCTTGAGTCACCTCTACAGGCAACGATTGGAATAGATAAAGAAGCCTTGGTAGAATATTCATTCTAACTGTCTCAATTCTTGAGCTGAAGTCAAGTGGCAGAGTGGACCATCTATCAATATCCTTTTGCATCACATCGTTGATCTTGCCGTAATTTGCTTTATGTAATTTAGACAATTCCTTGGTAATGTAAATTCCCAAATATTTGATTTTGTTTAGATTCCAATTAAAGTCAAATTTTCCCTTGAATTCTGTGGTTGGAGTATAATTGAGAACTAGCACCTGTGTTTTTGAGATGTTCATTTTATATCCAGATAAATGACCATATAGTTCTAGTAGCTTCATTAGTTGAGGGAGTGATGTATGTGGTTGCTCAAGATAGGCTATGACATCATCCGCAAATAGCCCCACCTTGTGGACAGTGCCATTCACTGTCACTCCATTAATTCCTTCATTTTGGCGAATGGCCTCCGCTAAAGGCTCAATGAATAACGCGAACAGTGTCGGAGACAAACAGCATCCTTGTCTTGTCGACCTCTGCAAAATGAACTTGTTCGTTAAACTCCCGTTTATTTTAATCCGAGCATTAGGTTGTTGATATAATGTTTTAATACACTGGATTGACTTATTGCTGAACCCTAGTCGTTCCAATACTGCATACAAAAAATTCCAAGACACCCGATCGAATGCTTTTTCTGCATCTAAACTTACTAATAGTGTAGCTTGTTTTCTCTTACTCGCTTGATCAACAATATGCAATGTCCTTCTGATATTATCATGCGTTTGTCTTTCTCTCATGAATCCTGTTTGATCTTCATCTATCAAATCACCTATGAATGAGTTTAACCTTTTGGAGATAATTGTCGTATATATTTTATAATCTACATTTAATAATGAAATAGGTCTGTAGTTCCCACAATATTCTTTATCCTTTTCCGGTTTTGGAATGACTGTGATTATTGCCTCTGACCATGATGGTGGTATCTTATTATTGTGAAGTGTCCAATTGAAGGATCTCAGAAGTATCGGTGCCAGCTCTTCCCTAAACACTTTGTACCATTCTGCAGGGTATCCATCGCCGCCCGGGCTTCTATTGTTTTTCAAAGAATTTATTGCATCTATCACCTCTTCCATCTTGATGTCAGCTGTTAATTTGTCATTTTGGAGCCGTCCAATTGAGGGTAAATCTAATTAATTCAAAAAGGTATTAATTTCCGCTTCGGATGCAGGTGTGGGTTGTGAATATAACTCTTTATAATATCCCAAAAATATGTCCTCTATGCTTTCTGGTATATTCGTTAACTCATTTGAATGGGGGTCTCTGATCTTATGTATATGGCCAACTGCTTGCTGTTTGCAAATACGTTTTGCCAACAGTTTAGTTGCACGCGGGCCTGTTTCATAATATCTTTGTTTGAGAAACAAGCTTTTTTTCTCAACTTCATCTAACAGTTCTTTATTAATGTCTGACTTAGCATTTCTCTTAACCTGTCCGTATTCTTTCTGGATATAATTGATCTTGCCTTTTTGATCAATGCTGAATGCGCTATTAACTTTCCCCTGATGACCGCCTTCATGGCATCCCAAAATATTGTTGGGTCTACTTCCCCATTGCTGTTTTCTTCTAGATATGTCCGAATATCCGCCTTTAACATAATCTTACTCTGCTCACTATTCAGTAGACCCACATTAAACCTCCAAACCGTATTTCGCTTTCTACAATTCAAATTAATTTCTAAATATACTGGATTGTGATCTGAGATATCCACCCCTCCAATTCCACACTCCTTTACTCTGTAAATATCGTCTTTGCTCATAAGGAAATAGTCTATCCTTGAATGAACTTTATGTACAGCTGAGTAATGTGTATAGTCTTTTTCCTGAGGGTGTAATTGTCTCCACACATCATCCATCCCCATCTCTTCCAGTGATATATTTACAAATCGAGTGACCTGTGTTTTAGTCCTTTTGATACTGGTCGTATCCATTTTGTGATTCAAAACGACATTCAAATCTCCCCCACAAATTAAGACCCCCTCTGACTCGTTTGCTATCTCATCAAACAAAGATGTAAAAAATCTTTTATCACTTTCAGGAGGGGCGTATATATTTACCAATGTCACTGGTTTGTTCTCTAACCTCCCCTTCACTATAGTATATCTCCCCTCCTTGTCTCCAATCTCCCTATCATAATCGAATTGAGTTTTGTTTGATATTAAAATTGCAACACCTCTCCTGCGCCCTTCCTTGTAGGAGCTATAATATGAATGTCTGTACCCATATTTCTTAAGTTTCCCATGCTCTATCTGTGTTAAATGGGTCTCTTGGAGGAATATGATTTGTACATCCTCCTTTTTTAGCTTAATCATAACCTTTTCCCTCTTCTTTAACATATTTAGACCATTAACATTCAGCGACATTATTTTAGTAGTGTGAACCATCTAGACATCTTGATACTCTTTTTCCATATATTCCCACAGAGCTCCAGACAAAAAAACTACAAATATAAAACACATTAATCAACAACAAAAATAACTTCCAACTAAAGGGGCCTAACCACCCCGAGTCCCCGTTGGTAGGTGAAGGGGAAATCCTTTTCAGAAAGGGCCCCACTCTAGACTTGACATTTTGCCCATCACATGGGATAAGCCTACAGCCTTGTCTAGGCATGTCCAACGTTTGGCAACCATATAGCCTACCTCTCTCCGTGGCATGTGATGAAAAAGCCTTTTGTAATGGAGCTCAACTCAGTCAGAACGATACCAATCCTACTTTCTCCGATAGGCCTGGAGCTTCTCTTTCGCTCGTTGTGCAGCTTCACGTCTTCCTTTCGCGCCTTGGACTCGTTGCCACCCTGCTCGCGTCCCAGTCGCCTCCACCTGCTCTGTGGCCGTGGTTGCCGTGTCATCGTCTGGTATCTCGATGTCGCAGCCTCTCATCTTCATGTCCATCACAGCTTCCCTGGCATTGTCGTATGTCTTCGTTCCGTTGTTCCAGTGGATCCTTATTTTGGCGAGGGGTGTCTGGAAACGAATTCCTTTACCCTTTAGCACTTTCTTAATGCCCAAATATGATTTTCTTTTCCGGACCACTTCAGCTGCGTAATCGTGATCAAAGTAAATACGTTTGTCCCCTATCTCTATCTTGTTCTTTTTCCATGCTTTCTTGAGAATCATTTCTTTTATATCAAACTGTTGAAAGTTCACCACTATTGACCTGGGGGGAGCTGTCGGAGGGGGTTTCTGAGCGAGGGCTCTGTGAGCTCTTTGTATCTGGAGATTGGTCCCTTCTTCTAAGTCAAGTTGAGTATTCAAGAGTTGTTCCACGTACTGGGTAATGGAGCCTCCCTCCGTTTCCTCTGGCACACCAAAGATTCGAATATTGTTCCTCCTTGACCTCCCTTCCAGGTCCATTATTTTTTCTTGCATCTGGCGCGTTTGGATCGACATGTCCATCAGTAGTTCTGTCGAGTCCGCCTGCCATTCCTCTAGCTCGGCTATGCGCTTCTGGGCTTCACTCATGTGCGCTTTCTGCGCCTGTATTTCGCCGTTGCTCTCTGCAAACTTCTGTGTCATCTCTTCTCGGAAGCAAGCAATCTCTTCCTTCACTTCCCTTTTCACCTCATCTTTGAGTCTGGCAAAGTCACCTCGTAGCTCTTGTTTGAATTCTTGTATCTCTTTAGCGATAGCTGCTAATCCGGCACGCAATGTCTCAGCTGTGTCCGCCGCCATTGTAGCTTCTTCTACCTCGTGTTTGCTATTACCTTGCTCCGACTGTTTCTTCGCTCCCTGTGTATCTGGTGCGTTACCCTTTTGGATTGTACGGCTACCTTTATTCGAATTACCTCCTCTTCTCATTTCTCCTTTTTTTGCGTCGAGTTTAGTGTTTTAGAGGATTTATTTTAGCCAACTTGCGAGAGGCAGAAAGTTGTGCTGCTATTCAAGTCGCCATCTTACCGGAAGTCCAATCGATACATGTTTAGCCACAGAGGCTAGTATTAAAGGCATCATCACAAGGATCTATAATAAACTAGCCACTATAAATCCTCAGTCTATGGCTAGCCTTAGAAATCTCAGGGAGCAGGATCTTGGTACTCCTCTCCCTGATGATCTGTGGGATGCAATTTTGGATCAGGTACAGTCTTCCTCTCCATACAGTAAATTTGGACTTCAGTTTAAGATTGTTCATCGTGTCCACCTTACCAAAACTAAACTGGCCCAAAATTTACCCAAACATTGACCCCACTTGTGACAGATGTAAACATGCACCAGCTACCTTGTTGAATATGTTCTGGACATGCCCTGATCTAGATACATTTTGGTCAGCAGTAGCTAAATCTACTACTACTACTACTTTCAGCTGCTCCAGTTAGGGGTCGCCACAGCAGATCATCCGTTTCTGTTTCTTCCCGTCTTCTGCATCTTCATCTGTCCCACCAGCCACCTGCATGTCTTCCCTCACCACATCCATAAACCTGTTAGGGTTTGTAGAAGACCCCAAGCGCACGACACCAGACAGAGATGGGGTTAGCCGAAAACTGGCGTACTTTATTCCTTACGCATACCAATAGTCAAACATAGGAAGGCAACGAGCGACAAGGAAAAACGGAAAGTCCAAGGGGAAAAAACTCGCGGGTAATCCAAACGGGAACACGGCAGGATACTTCCACGGGGAAACTTTGCAAGGGAAAAACATGAATCAAGGGCTGGGGTGAGTTCGGAGAGAAAAGGACCGTGAGGGAGAAGTAGCTGCTACTGCAAGGAGGTTACAACACGAACTGACAACGGGCACGTGGGAGGCCACCAAACTTAAGCCCAGCCCTGATGACTAAGCCCGGCCCTGACGAGCCGAGTGGCTGCCGGCGCGGGGTGGGCGGGCCACGGTGCGGGGTGGGCGAGCCGTAACAGTACCCCCTCTCCACGGGAGCCACCAGGCGACTTGCCCAGCTTGTCGGGATGGGAATGATGGAACTCAGTGAGCAGCCCAGGGTCCAGGATGAGCTGGCGGGAGACCCAGCTACGTTCCTCCGGACCGTAGCCCTCCCAGTCCACCAAATACTGGAACCCCCGTCCTCGGCGCCGGACGTCCAGCAGCTGGTGGACCTTCCACTGGGGGTGCCCAGCCACGATCTCGGGGAGGCGGAGCCGGGGTCGGAGGCATCAGAGGACTGTGGGAGACAGGCTTAACCCGAGACACATGAAACACGGGATGGGTGTTCAAGGAAGCCGGAAGCTTCAGACTCACCGCCGCGGGGCTGAGAACCTTCCTGATCTCAAAGGGCCCGACAAACCGGGGGTTCAGCTTCTTCGCGGTGGACTGAAGCGGGAGATCCTTCGAGGACAGCCACACCCTTTGGCCTGGTTGGTACGTAGGCGCTGGGGACCGGCGTCGGTTGGCTCCCCGACTGGCACGCTCAGCTGCCCGGAGCAGAGCAGCTCTGGTCACCTCCCAGACGCGACGACACCGGTTCAGATGGGCCTGCACGGAGGGAACCGCCACTTCCGGCTCCTGCGCAGCAAAGAGAGGCGGCTGGTAGCCCAGGGACACCTCAAAAGGTGAGAGGCCGGTGGCAGAGCTGACCAGGGAGTTGATGGCATGCTCGACCCAGGGGAGGAACCGGCTCCAGGAGCTGGGCTTCTTGGCAGCCACGCACCAGAGGGCAGACTCCACGCTCTGGTTCATTCTCTCTGTCTGTCCATTAGTCTGTGGGTGATAGCCAGAGGAGAGACTAACAGAGGCACCCAACCCCTTACAAAAGGCCCACCATACCTGGGAGACGAACTGGGGCCCTCGGTCCGAGATGACGTCCAGGGAAAGGCCGTGGAGACGGAACACATGGCTCGTCAGGAGGTCCGCCGTCTCAGAAGCCGATGGGAGTCTGGGGAGGGCCACCAGGTGCACTCCCTTACTGAAGCGGTCCACCACTGTCAGGATCACAGTGTTACCCTGGGAGGGAGGCAGTCCGAAGACAAAATCCAATGCCACATGGGACCAGGGCCGGCTTGGAGTTGGGAGGGGCTGCAGCAGACCCGCGGGTGCCTGGTGAGAGGCCTTGCTGCGAGGACAGACGGAGCAGGCCCTTACGAAGTCCCTGACGTCGTTCCTCATGGTGGGCCACCAGAAACGCCGAGCCAGAAAGGTGAAGGTGCGGTGGACACCCGGGTGGTAAGCAAACTGACTGGCATGGCCCCACTGGAGAACCCGGGGCTGGACTGTGTCCGGGACGAATAGGCGGCGTGGAGGGACGTGGCTCGGGGTGAGATGGGAGCGCAACGCCTGCCTGACCACGGTCTTGATGCCCCAGGTAACGCCAACCACCCTGGCCTCAGGAAGGATGGGACAGGGAGTCTGCCTTCGTGTTGCGGGACCCGGGGCAATAAGTCAGCATGAAGTCAAACCGACTGAGGAAGCTGGCCCACCGTGCCTGCCGACCATTGAGGCGCTTGGTTGCCCGGATGAACGTCAAGTTCTTATGATCCGTCCAGATGGTGAACGGCTGTTCCGCCCCCTCCAGCCAATGGCACCACTCCTCCAGAGCAGCCACCACTGCCAGCAGCTCCCGGTTCCCAACATCGTAGTTCTCCTCGGCGGGGAGGAACCGGCGAGAGAAGAAGGCGCATGGGTGGACCTTCTGTTCAGACGCTGACCGCTGGGAGAGGACAGCCCCCAACCCGGTGTCCGAAGCGTCCACCTCTACGATGAACTGCCTCTTGGGGTCAGGTTGGAGCAGGACCGGGGTGCTGGTGAACCTCTCCTTGAGGGACTGGAACGCAGAGCGGGCAGCCGGGGACCAGATGAACGGCTGGGAAGGGGAGGTCAGCCTGGTGAGAGGTTCTGCCATGCGGCTGTAGTTCCGGATGAACCTCCGATAGAAGTTCACAAACCCAGAGGAAGCTCTGTAATTCCTTTCGTGATGTGGGATCGGGCCAGTCCAGCACAGCCTGGATCTTGCGGGGGCCCGGGTCTGCCCCCTCTCAACGATGAAGCCCAGGTAGTCAACGGAAGGGGAATGGAACCGGCACTTCTCTGCCTTGACGAAGAGCCGGTTCCGGAGGAGACGTTCGAGTACCCGGCGGACATGCTGGACATGTTCCTCGAAGGTCCTGGAGAAGATGAGGATGTCATCGAGGTAGACCACCACAAACTCGTCGAGCATGTCGCGGAGAATGTCATTCATGAGAGCCTGGAATACCGCCGGGGCGTTGGTGAGGCCGAACAGCATGACCAGGTACTCATAATGACCCCGGGGCGTCTTAAAGGCTGTCTTCCACTCGTCCCCCTTCTGGATCCGGACCAGATGATAGGCACACCGGAGGTCCAGCTTAGTGAAGACTGTAGCCTGGGTGAGGGGCTCAAGGGTGGAACTCATGAGAGGAAGGGGGTACTTCTTTTTGACGGTTATCTCACTGAGTTGGCGATAGGCAATGCAAGGTCGGAGGCCCCGTCCTTCTTCACGAAAAAGAATCCAGCTGCCACCTGGGAGGTCGAGGGCCGAATGAGCCCCGCTGCCAAGGACTTGGAGATGTACTCATCCATCGCAGCTTTCTCGGGGATGGTCAGACTGTACAGACGACTGCTGGGAAGGGGTGCCCCAGAGTGGAGGTCGATAGCACAGTCATAAGGCCGATGAGGAGGAAGAGATTGGGCCCGGGTCTTGCTGAAAACCTCACCTAACTCATGGTACTCAGGGGGAACAGAGGAGAGGTCGGGAGGCGGGGTACTAGGGGCACGTCGGGGGGATGGGGCGGGAGCCGCCTGGAGACATTGGGCATGACAGGAGGAGCTCCACTCCATGATGGTACCGGAGGCCCAGGCGATGTGTGGCTCATGCTGCACGAACCAGGGGCGCCCTAGGATCACAGGGACTAACGGGGACTGGATGATGTAGAACCGAAGTCTCTCCACATGTTTACCTGCTATGGTGAGAGAGACAGGGTGGGTGCGTTGGGTGACGCTGGCCAGGCAGCGCTCGTCCAGCGCGAAGGCCTCCATGTGCTTCTCCAGCGTCTCTAGCGGGATGTTAGC